>NC_057796.1:369055265-369355265 GCF_018294505.1 Triticum aestivum | reverse complement strand
TCTTCCCCGATGATGTCGTCCACCGCAACAACTCGACGTCCCTCGTCCACCTCCCCGGATGACGATCCGTCGTCCATCTCATCGTCCCGCCGGTTCAGCCACCCCGTCCTCCACCTCCAAGGAGCTGCTCCGACGATCGCCTCGTCTATCGCGGTTGCTCCATTCCCACAGCGCCGCCTTAATCTGCTCCACTGGAACCGCAACATCCTCACTGACTCCTCGGACGAAGCCGAGGCCTACTCGGCGCCACCAAAGAGGTTGTACACTCATCGCATCGCACCTCCTCCTTAACTCGACCTACCGGCGCCGACGATGCTCCATCCCGCAGCCCCATGGCGCGGCTACCTCGAAGCCAGCGCCGTGGGCGACATCTCCACGACGGCTCTCCCCCAGTGCAAGGCCCCTTCGACGGCGGCATCCATACCAGCCGGATCTGCTGCTGTTGCTCCGGCTCTCACTCGCTCGCTCGCGCTGCTGCTGCTCTGACTCTGGCTCGCTCGCTCGCGTTGCTGCTGCTCCAGCTCTCGCTTGCTTGCTCGCGATCTGCTGCTGCTCTTCCCCTCGCTCGTGCTGCTGCTCTGCTCTGATTTATCTACACTTCAGTCGACTGAATCGAATTTTGGGCCAGTCGATATTCAGGGGGTGGGGGCTCGCTGGAGTTAAGGAAGAACTACCCGCAGCGAGGAGGGGGGCTTGCCGGAGAGGTACCCCACTATCTATCTTAGGGTTTAGGGTGGGGGCGGTGGTCGCTGGCAGTGGGGGCGTGGTGGTGGGGCGGTGGCGTGGGGATCTCCGGAGAAAAAGCTAGGCAGGGGGGGTCTAGAGGGCTGGCCGGACCGGCGGCGAACCGACGGTGGGGAGTGGTTTCGGGGTGGGGCGGGACTGCCGCCGGTCGCGAGCAGCGGGGGCCGGCGGTTCGGCCGGTGGTGGCTGGCGGCTCAGGGGGGTGCAAGTTGAAGATAAACTGCAGGCCCTCCCTAAACTACATGTGAAGTGCTTCTCTGCTACCATTGCGTTCAGTTTCGATAGTAACATTCAGATTCCACAGTAAATTTCAGTTTCGACAGTTAAGTTCAGAGTCAACACTTTTTACCTCATCTGTTGTAGTCAGGTGCTTTTTGGTGATGTAAATTTTACATCTATCACTTTTTGGTAATGTATTTTACATCATCTATTGGAGATGCTATTGGAATCCAACTTGAGATTAACGATGTCTGTCTTGTGCTGCTTCAGCCTCGACGTCTTACGGCTCGCCGGAGCTGCTCCAACGATGGAACTATCCATCACAACAGAGCAGTGCCATGGACGCCGTCTACAGATTCCTCAGATCTTCCTCCACACCTCCAACAGCCACCTCAGCCACAACTTCTTCAGCGACCAACCCAATGATGCCGAGGTCGACACGGCTACGGCAAAGAGGTTGTACACTTGTCACATCACTTATTACTCAACATTCATGTCGATCCATTAGGGCTATTTTGGTTCAACGGAAAAACATAGTGTCAGGGAAAAATATACAGGGGTATGCATTTTCCCCTGACTCGTGCACGGACAGGCCAAGACTAAGTCAGAGATTGAGGGACCAAGAAATTTGAAGAACCAACATGCAGTTCAGAGGGACCAAGATCAAGCTAGAGGAGCAAGATATCAGCAAGAGAAGGGCCTCCCTTGCCGGGCAGGCGAGCTCGGCAAGGGGCAAGGCCACCACTAGAAGCAGCCAACCCAGGCACCCCGGCAAGGTCTGCCGGGGTTCGCGGGGGCAGAACCACCCCACCAACCACTCAAGAATGACCCACGTCATTAATCAGTGCGGTGTCGAGCCGCAAGGTGATTAAGTGGCAGCCATTCGCCACATGGCAGCCATTTCCTATATTAAATGGCATCCATTCGCCACATGGCAGCCATTTCCTATAGAAGAAACCCACAGATGACACCCGTCCTGCGACGTGTCAAGAGAACAGCCGTGGAGCTGGCAAGATAGCACAGCAAGCCTTGCCGGGCAACCAGTGATGTGACACTAAGCGGTGCATTTAATGCACCATGTCAGCCCGCAGAGTTAGGTATGATAGCACTGTTTCCTATCATATCAATGAATAATGACTACTTTGCCATTGTGGTGACCCCTTGATCTATAAAAGGAGGCCCATGGCACCCACAGGAAGGGTTGCAAAAATTGACGAACCCACACCCCCATACGCGCGTAGTCGCTGCTGCCCTACGGCAACCCCTGCCGGGCAAGTGTACCGCACTCCACCATCCCCATTCCACCATCAATCCACTAAAGCAGGATTAGGGTCTTATGCCTCGCGGCGGCCCGAACCTGGGTAAATTGCTTGTGTGCTCTCTGACATGCTGTCGTGCGCTGGTCTGCTCTTTGCGCAACGTGACGTCCCCCTACCGAACTAGCAAGGGGCCTCCTGGTCCCATAGGTGGCCGTGGATAACCCGCGACATCTTTGGCACGCTAGGTAGGGGGGCTCGCTTGCGCGAACCTGAAAGCATGCGCAGCGCGTCATCTTCATCATAATCTTCATCTTCGACGACACCATCAACTGTGGCGCCCGCGGAGACGCGGAAGCAAAGCGGGGGGCCTCCCCCGTGCCGTTCTATTGCTCTCTGAGCTCCACCGTAGCAACGGTTACGGCCAAGACTGCCGCTGACGGCGGTAGATTTATCCCGGCGGCTCGTATGGCGTTCTCGCCATTCATGCACCGTCCGGAGGAAGGGGCACAAGACGTGCGGGTGCGAGCTCCCTCCTTCCTGTCCCTCCCCCTCGTCAGCAGTTGAGCTGCTTTAGCCTCGGCACCGTCGACGTCGATGATTACCACGCGGTGCTCGGTCCAGTATTTCCTCCGTTGTGGGTAATCCTGAGCAAAGCGCTGTTATGAGTCGATTGATACCCTGGCAAGCATGCTTTGGCAAGGCTGCCTGCATTGGCATGACCCATGCGGCGGCAGCCGCTGCACTGACTCGAGGGGAAGGGAGCAAAAAGGGAAGAGGACCAGAGAAGCCCGACACCGTGTCCCGGTGCCCGCCAGCTGCAAGAAATACATGTCGGTCCCTGCTGGGAACAAAGAAACCGTTTGATTGCCTTCTACTCCTCCAGGCGCCGCAGACACATCGAATGCGCGCCGCCCGTTAGAAGAAAAAGAGGCTTAAAACGAAAGCTAAGCCCACGTTATCACTTCTTGTTGATGCGTTTCAGATTTTTGCAGTCGTTTATCCCTTTACTCTAGTGAGTGTTTGTATCAAGAAATTCCTCATGCGATGGAACCTTGGCTAGTTTCTTTGATCGCACCCTCGTCCTGTCCAGAGCCATGCTCGCAGGTCGAGAGGCTGCATCGAGAGCTACCTAGGAATATCCTGCCGAGACGCATCCACGCCAAGATGACTGCTAAGGGCCGGACCCTTACGACAATCGCGGCAATATGATATCGGCAGGCATCCAAAGCGTGGATAGGAATTGATCATACGAACACGAGCATATAGAGTTAAAGGGGTAAACGTACATTTAAAGATTCAGCTAGAAGTATCAGTTTCACACAAACACTAGAGATAAAACGACTAAACACAAAGTATATGTCATGTTTCATACAGGGCCCCGTGGTGACGACAGAGGCCCGATGCTTGATCCCGTGGCCTGGTGGAATAGCTTAAACGCGAAGAACCCTATCGGTGTGGGGAGCGGCCTTCTCGTCAGCGGCAGCGACGTCAGCACCAGCTAACGGCTTCTTCGAGTCGTCGTCAAGATCGAGCTCTGGGTGGCGACAGGCGATATTGCTCAAGACCATGAAAAGGGCCTTGCGAGCGAGCCTCCATGACTCGGTCGCGAAACGCTTGGCCCTGCCCTCTTCATGCACCTTCAGCTTGTCCATCAACTCGTTTAAGAAGATCCCCAGCTTGACACTCGGGACCTCCTGCTCGCTGGCTAAGTAGACTGGGCCGTCCATGCCCATCGCCGCAGATTGCGCGCCAAGACGTTCTGCAATGTCAATCAGGCTCTTGATCCAGAGGTTGCTCGTGTCGACCCGATTCTTCAGCCTATCCTCTGCATCTTGCCGGAGACGCTTGGCGGTTTCCAAGTCCTTGGACAGCAGCTGCTACCGGGATTCAAGGGACTCCGCCGACTGCTCCAGCGAACCAATCCTTGCCTTCATGTTAGAGATGTTGTCGTTGGCGGTCTCAAGGCTTTGTGTCTTGGAAGAGAGCTACGACTGCACATCAGCCAGGTGAAGCTCTGCATGTCGTGCTTCCTCTTTGAGTGCCTCCACCTTCTTGGCGCTTTCGGCAAGGTCTTCGTTCAGCTTGGCCACCTGCCGATCGAGCTTAGCCTTGGCGGAAGACGCGGCGTCCAAATCTTCAACAAGCTTCTTCAGCTGGGCAGCATGGTCAATGGCAAGGGTGTCCAGAGCAACCTCATGTTTGTCCTCCAATTCCTTGTTGCGTTGCTGCACCAGGGCCTCCAAATTTTCATCCTTGGCGCACAGGGTAGCTTCAAGGTTCTCCTCCCGAAGGGAGATCTCTTGCTCCCTGGCGTCCAGAGATACTTTATGATCCGCCAAACGCCCCTCCCGAGCCATGACATCTTCCCTCATCATCTCAAGGGTCTCTTGCTGCCTCATGAGCGCCTTAAACTGCTTGGCGTGCCATTCACGCAGCTCCAGGCACTTGTCCTTCAGCCTCTGATCCACCTTGCCGGCGGATTCGCGTCGTTCCTTGAGCTCTTGCCATTTTTGGCGGTGCCGGGCCTGCATTTCCTTCACGCCTGCCGCCATGGATTCCATGAAGGACAAATCCATATTGATGGCAGCTAAGTCACTGGCCTCAACGCCTCCCAGATATAGTGGCGCCAGAAGGCGCTGAAGCTCCTCGTCAAGCTTTGCGTCCGCCAAGGACGGGCCGGGGGCTCCGATATCAGGCAATGACAACACCATTGCCAGTGTACTCAAGGAAGGTGGTGGAATCTCAGCAACGGTCCCGACGGTGGGAAGCGGACCCATGGTTTGGAGTGGGATCCTCATTTTGATGGCTGCTCCCCCTGTTGAGGTGTCCGCCAAAGAATGCTCCATCACTGCCAAGGAACTTTGAACTTCCCCAACGACAAGATCCTGACCCTTAGCAGCTGCGAGCCTCGTGGCTTTGTCTGCGGCAGACCTCCCTATGTCAGCCACCACCTCCAGCAAATCTCGTTCTTCAGTTTGAGGGGCTGCATGCGGGGGGGGGGGGGAGGAAACAGTGAAGAAACAGAAATCTCGAGCTAATGAAGAAACTAGTGGAGGCAACCAGAGTATAAAAGAAAAGAAGGGTTCAACCAGATACCCGGGGAAGTCTGCCGGGCAGGGGTCTCCGTTTCCCCGGCATCAGTTGTTGCCGGGTCGCGAGCTTCATCCTCTGCTGGGGTGGGATCGGCAACCTTCTGCACAGTCTCTGTCGCGGAGGATTCCATGATGACCTCTTCGGCTTGAGCGGCAGAGGAGGCATGCCCCTCTGGGAGGGGCTCGCCCTGCGTCGTCTTACCACCTCCCCGTGTGGGGGAGGAAGGGCTGCCTCCATCATCTCCGGCGGGCGGGGCCAAATCCTCGCTCCCGGGCCGAGGGCTAAGCCGGGGGCTCGGCATGAGGCCTTCTGCGTCCTTCCCTGCTGAAGCCGAGCCCTCTGCACCCTCTAGCGACCCGAGGCGCTGGAGCCTCTTCCGGGAATGATGAATGAGGGTCTCCGTGTCCTCCTCCACTTCACTACCGACAGCGACAGAAACAAGAGGTCAGTCGGCAAAAGTAATTGGACATGTGCAAGTTATCCACAAAAAGAGAAATCTTCCTTACTCTTCTGCAATGAGCATGGAGCTCAAGTTGAACTCTGTGGGAGGGGGAGACTCCCGTCCTCTCTTCAGAGGTAGAAGGGTAGAACTCTCCGGCAGCTTCGGCGCCTGCCGTGACGTCAGGACCTCCGGGGAAGACGAGCTCTGCGAGGAGCTTGAGCTGGAGCGGGGACTGGACTCCGCCTCCTTGGCCACCGGCCATTTGGAAGAAGGAGCCTTGGCCTGAGCAAGGCGAGGGATTGGCGACACGCCACCTCGGCCTTGGTAGATTCGGTGGAGGTCTTCTTCACCGTCTTGGTGGCTGGCGCTGGGTTGGAGGTCATCGCCCCTCGGGCCATGGCGCACCGACGGGTGAGCTGGTCCGGATCCGGTGCAGGGGCTTGTGGACCTGCCGCCATCCACTCATCTTTAGGGGCCGCTGCCGCGTCCTCCTCTCTCTCCTTCTCCTCTCCCTCTAGGAGCTCCGTTGCTGCCGTGGCTAGGGCGTCCAGTCTGGCAAAGTTATCCCCGACAAGTTCTTCCCCAGCAGCATCTTCCGTGGCTTACGCCTTGCTGCCGCCCTGGGAAGAGCTCCCGTCCCCAGCCTTCCCTTTGCCTTTCCTGGCCTTTGCGGCCTTCTCCATCTCTGCGCGGCGGGCCACCTTGTCCTCCTCGACCCTCTTCAGAATATACGCCACCTCCACAGCAGAAGTGCACTGATACATCTCACCCTCAGTCCTGGTGGCCCTCTCCACCAGACCGCTTGACCACTGAAGCTCTTCGTCGAGGGAAGGGAGCCGCCAAGTGCTCGATACTCCCTCAACTTTGCAGTCCGGCATCCACTTCAGTATCTGATTCTGGGCAGAGTTGATGTTCGGGGGAATGACGGTTGCTGGGAGTTTGAACAACTCGAAGCGGCCAAACAGTTGGTCACACAACCAACCGTGGCCATAAACTGATAAGTTGTTGGCCAGCCCCGGCAGCAACCTCATCCTATCTGCCGCATCTCCGTATAGCCACGCACGTGTGTCCCTTTCCTGCAGCGGTGAAATGTGGCGGAGAAGAAAATCTGCCCCCATATGCTCGATGGTTAACCCGGCAGCCGCCAGACGGGTGATCCTGTTGATTGTCGGGCGCAGCCTATCCTCAGTGAGCCCCTTAAGCTCCAATCCTTGCCGCGCTCAACGCACTCCTGCCGAGCTTCGCAGAACTCGAGGGCTTCCTTGTCCAGGATCCAGCACCAGTCTCCTCTCCACTCATCCCACCTCTCGCGCTGGTACCCAGGGAGGTAATCCCACGTCTTCCTTGGCGAGCGCGGCATCCAGCTGATGATCCCGGAGCGGTTGACTTTGCTCTCGACCCTCAGGATGAAGTAATGCCGAAACAGATCCACATTGGGCATCACTCCGATGAAGTTCTCGCACAAATGCGCAAAGATGTCCATAGTCGCCATCACATTGGGCATGAAAT
The DNA here is from genome assembly GCF_018294505.1 of Triticum aestivum. Lineage (NCBI taxonomy): Eukaryota > Viridiplantae > Streptophyta > Magnoliopsida > Poales > Poaceae > Triticum > Triticum aestivum. Next base: position 369,347,999 of record NC_057796.1, on the reverse strand, counting down.
CAAGGAGATGGAACCCATAGAAGTTCATAATCGCCTCAAAGAACCCAGAAAAGGGGGGACAGAGGTCGCAGATGAAGTAAGCAACAAAAAACCAATAAGAGTCGGGGGGTCCACCTCACCCACCTCGTAGACTACGGGCGCCCCATGCCCTTTCTCAACGGGCCACCCCCACAGATATTCGTACTTCGCCTGAAGAACGGGGCCGCTCAAGGTCGACGGGACAAAGACGACCTCCTTGCTCCGCTTCTTGTTCAGCTCCGCCGACCTCTTGCTCCCCTCGGCGGCGGCCTCCTTCGCCGCGGCCGTCGGCTTTCTCTTCTTCGCGGGTTTCTTTCCCATTCCCACGGCAACGCATGGAGGGGAGGGATTCGTTGGGGAGGATGACGGCGGAGGGAGCAGCGAGATGAGGAACTGTCGCTTGGCTTGCGGAGGAAGAAGATGGAGGAGCGGGGCGAGAGACAAGTGAATCATGTCGCTCTGTTTTTTCCCTACTTTTAAGGGGGGGAAAGCGGGGCAGAGGCACGACGCTTCAGAAAGTTACCGTTTTACCATAACTGCAACAGTGCCACGACCCCACGACGCGCAGTAATTGCGCAAAGTGGACATTGGGTTAACTGGCCACCATGACGGAACGGCGTGCACAACCCTCTCCTGCCACGTGTCTGCACACTGTTTGGGGGCCTAACCCAACATGCCACACGACACATATGGCTCAGGCCCGGGGGCTTATGTCGGGGAAAATATACAGGGGTATGCATTTTCCCGTGACTCGTGCACGGACAGGCCAAGACTAAGTCAGAGATTGAGGGACCAAGAAATTTAAAGAACCAACATGCAGTTCAGAGGGACAAAGATCAAGCCAGAGGAGTAAGATATCAGCAAGAGAAGGGCCTCCCTTGCCGGGCAGGCAAGCCCGGCAAGGGGCAAGGCCACCACCAGAAGCAGGCAACCCAGGCACCCCGGCAAAGTCTGCCAGGGCTCGCGGGGGCAGAACCACCCCACCAACCACTCAAGCATGACCCACGTCGTCAATCAGTGCGGTGTTGAGCCGTAAGGTGATTAAGTGGCAGGCATTCGCCACATGGCAGCCATTTCCTATAGAAGAAACCAACAAATGACACCCGTCCTGCGACGTGTCAAGAGAATAGGCGCGGAGCTGGCAAGATAGCCCGGCAAGCCTTGCCGGGCAACCAGTGATGTGACACTAAGCGGTGCATTTAATGCACCCTGTCAGCCCGCAGAGTTAGGTATATAGCACTGTTTCCTATCATATCAGTGGATAATGACTACTTTGCCATTGTGGTGACCCCTTGATCTATAAAAGGAGGCCCATGGCACCCGTAGGAAGGGTTGGAAAAATTAACGAACCCACACCCCCATACGCGCGTAGTCGCTCCTGCCCTAGGGCAACCCCTGCCGGGCAAGTGTACCGCACTCCACCATCCCCATTCCATCATCAATCCACTAAAGCAGGAGTAGGGTCTTACGCCTCGCGGCGGCCCGAACCTGGGTAAATTGCTTGTGTGCTCTCTGCCGTGCTGCCGTGCACTAGTCTGCTCTTTGCGCAACGCGACGTCCCCCTGCCGAACCAGCAAGGGGCCTCCTGGTCCCATAGGTGGCCGTGGATATCCTGCGACACATAGCAATAGGAAATTTTCCTATGGCACCCTACTATTCAATTATTCATGCATTTTGTTCAAAGGAATGGAGCAAAACATCCACCTGGACCTACTTTTCAAAATCCTATGCATAAGAACAAGACCAAGTGCATTAGTGGCAGAATAACATTCTAACTGTACACGCTTTCATATGGTTTCACTTTATTTTGGCCATGTTTCTTTGCATTCCTTTGCTCTTCCAATTCCCGTGAACCAAACATCCAAGTTGACAGAAATCTTGTGTTTACAAATGCTCTATTTCCCATGTGCATTCCTATCCTATTCCAGTGTTTTCACTGCGTTTTTAGAATCATGCACCCTTACAGAATTACTTCAATTACAGGTAGGTGTCGAAGAAAACTTTGTGTGGTTTGTCCTGCTCCTTCCGCGACGTCGTCCACCTCACCTGAGCTGCTCCATCGACAGAAGCATCGACCAAACCAGACATCATGACTCCTGGCCGTCTTTCGCCGCCTAAGATCTCCTTCCCTGCCACCGGCACCCACCGCAACGGCATCACCATCATCGACTCAGCAGATGAACTTGAGGAGTACAAGGGTGCACAAGAGAGGTCGCACTCTTTTGTTTCTGCTTATGTTATGTATTGCTTAATATTACCTGCTACTTTATCGTCCCGTTCACCTCTTAGACTCCAAGTCAAGTCCAAATTAATGTTCAAACTTGAGTTCTAAATTAGTTGTGGGGCACATATCGAGGCAGCAATGAATAGTATCTCTGTCTAATATCTGGTTCACCTAGGGTATGCCTATGTTGTTCATCTTGGGTGGGAAACAAATAGTAAAGCAATCATCATCTGTCTTTTTATTAAATTAAAGCAATCATCAGACTGCTATCATTATTTTTGAATCCATCCACTGGTTGTTACCATCACTCTAGATTTCTGCATGCTCTCCTTACATAATCTCACCATTTTTTTTTCGTATGCATATTAGATATTGTACACAGTCATGCTGAACATGTAGAGAAAAAGAGAAGAGTTTTGCGCGGCAATACAATGTCATGCAGACATCGCTCCATGGTGGGTTCAATGGCAAACCCTCCCCCCTCTCCAGATTGTAATCCAGAGGAAGATATCTGTTCTGAGGCAGATTCAAACGCAGCTGACCATTCCTATTTACCCACCAAGGTGTTTGCTCTAACATGGCATGATAATGTTAGTCATATCATGCATATGTTGCCTTGCAGTGCCTACTTTCGACATCATATATGTCATCTTCTTAGTTTAGACATGTTCTATAATGCCACCCGTTTAGTTTCTGTATCATATATGGGAATTATGCAGACTCATGTCTTTTAGCCAGCCATAATATATGTGAAATGTGCAATGCTATCCTGTTTAACCAGGCATCATATATTTGAATGATATCTTGCCCATCCTTTTCTTCATTACATTTCCATTTGTCGACAAGGTTTGTACATTAAACTACTCTTCCTATGAATCAACCATTTGAGTGGGTGATGGAAAAATCTGGAGTGAAAACAAGGCCTTCAGAGCAGACAATGCTACCTGTCGAAGCAGATCTCTTGCTGGGTCCCGATAGCTCCTCAGAGATGGATTCAGAGACAGATGACCAGTCCTATTCCCCTACCGAGGTGTATGCTCTAAATTGGCACGGTTATACTGCTCATATCATGCATATGGTGTCTTTCATTGCATAGTTTAGACATCATATACACAATATTCAACACCATGTTCTTAGTTCAGACATCATATATGCGAATGCCCTCTGCTTAGCATATAAATCACATATGTGAATTAAATCATGCGATCCTAATTACTTAGATAACATGTATGTGAATTATGTCATGCGATCCTGTTTAGTTATTCATCATATCTTTGAATTATGTTATGCTATGCTATCTAGTTTAGATAGACATCATATATGTGAAATTATGTCATGCTATCCGTTTTAGTTAAACAATATACATGTCAACTATTTCATGCCCTCTTTTTTCCACACTATCTATTGCATCTGTCTCTCATACAATGTCTGTACATTCAACTATGTTTCCTGTTTATCAGCCATTTGAATTGGAGCGGGTGATGCCAGTATCTAGCGGAGTAAAAACACGGTCTACAAATAAAACAGTGCTACCTCTTGGTGGAGATAGCACCCCGGTTGTACATGCACGAGAACCAGCCCTACCACACATAACCCAAACTCTCGCAGATTGTACCCCTATTGCGATGGACAGAGAACTAGCTTCACCCAGTCTAACCCCAACCCCAGCAGATAGTAACCCAGTTCCTGTTGACACAGCACCATCTCCACCACAGAGCTCCCAAACAAGAGCAGTTAGTAAGGCAGCTCCAGTGCCCAAAGCGCCAGTACTACCACAGCGAACCCCAACTCCACCAGTTAGTACACCTATTCCTGTGGAGGAAGCACAGCCAGCCAGTCGTAGTTTAGCATCTATCACATTTGATGTTGTTAAATCCTATGTGCGTATCTTCCCATCATGGAAATATTATACTGAAAATGAAGGAAAATGCCAGCTGCAGGTGTTTGTCCAGCAGTTATGTGTAAGTAATGTTATTCATGGCAATTACTTTGCTTTGTGCCATACATTCTACCTCCATGATGGCTATAATGCAACAAATTTTCCCATTTTTCTCTATAGAGAAGGACCGATTTGGAAACTCAGGATGAGGTAACCTGTGCCAATACCTATGCTATCTTCAAGAATGCTTGGTGGCAGTATCGGAATTACCTGAAGAAAATGTACTTCACTGGCAAAGAAACTCATCAAATTCACTTATGTTCTCCTGAGACACATTTACTGGACGATGACTGGGAACGCCTTGTTCTGTACTGGTCCCGAACCAAGAATGTGGTAAGGTCTATGAGCTCATTTTCTATATTTAAGTACTATATTCTTGCGTCTTATGGTACTCTGTTCATGTAGAACAAGTGCCTAAACCTGAAGAACAATTGTTCTCATTTAAGATTCCATTGCTATCATGCATACTGCTTTGCTCTTGTATCACTGTATTTACTCATACAAACTTATTTTTAAATTGAAGGATCCAATCGAAACTCCAATGGCACAGCAGGTATGTTTACGCATGTTTCTTTAAAAGGTTTGCTCTTATAAATAGTTCTGTTGATTTCAATTTCAATTGTGTATACAGTTGACTTCTCATATCATGCACATTACTAGCATCACAACAGAGCCAATAGTGTTGTTGTACATGTAGACCCGGGGTACCCATCTGAAATCTTGTTGTGCCGTGTAGTTTCCGATGCTTTGTATTCTTTTAGTGCTGCTTTGTCTTGAACTGATATGATTTGAACCGTGTCTCTATTTTGATTTGGCAAGACAATGCAGTGACCATAGGACATATATATATGTTTGTTTGATGATTTTATTATGTACTACTTGGCAATAGAAGACTTGGTAGTTTAATCATGTCCACCTTACCAATGAACTGGTTCACCGAAATGAGTTTCATATACTAGTACATGCTAAACCTGTTATGTGTCTGCTTGTTTCTTCTATTAGAATGCTGACAAAATATTAGGGAAGAGTGCATTATTAAGCAATGGTAAAGGAAGTAATGCAGATAAGGTTGAGGATAGTGAGACATCCTTGTTGGTCTCCAACAAAGCTGATAAAACAGCTAAGGAAAACTATCTTGAAGAGAGCGAGACAACCCAAAAGTCATGTCTTGGTTTAGTGTTCGAGTTACTGGCCACTACCGCTGCACAAGCTATTCAAACTCACTGTCTGAATCAGTTCAGTTTCTTGAGTCTCAACTACAAGCTGAAAGATATCGATCAGTTGTGCTGCGACAAGAAGCGGAAGGACTGCGAAAGTCCCTAGAGCATTCAGATGCATACTTTCTGGTGCAACAACAAGCGTTGGAGGATTTTAGCGCCAAATAGGACAAAGCTAATAAGATTGCTAAGCTTATTGTCAGCATGGTGGATACCCAGGATAACGTTTCTTGAGCTATTCTGAAGTTGTTTCAGTTATGGACTTGTTTTGCTGCCGCATTTATTTGCACTGGTGGCCAATTTAGACGGCCAGTGTATGTAATATGCTGCTTTGTTCCCTACTTTTGCACTGGTGGCGAACTTTGATGCCAGTGGATGTAATATGTGTAATAGCCATAATAGCCTAGCGTTAGTTGCTTGCTTATTTATTTCCTTATTGTCTTGTTTAATTGTTTGCTTGTAGTCACTGTAGTTCTTTTTCCGCATTTTTCTAGTGGCCACAATAAACTAGGCCACAATAACCATGGCAACACACGGACTATTGTGACCATGGTCCTGCTACCTGCTATAGTGACCATGGCCCTCCACGGGCTGTACGATCCATGGGCCTTCCACGGGCCGTAGGATCCATGGGCCTTCTACGGGCCGTCTCATCTATGGGCCTTCTATGGGCCATATAATCGTTTCGCCAAACATGGGTCATACTATTCATGGACCAATGACGGACCGCAAAATGGGCCGTAAACAGACTAGAGTGGAAATCATCTATTTTATGGCCCGACCATAACGGCCCGTTAATAGGCCGTAATGGATGACGCTACGAAAACAGCCCAACGTGTTAACGGGCCACAAACAGGCCGACTGTAACCACGTGCTGAATTTGGCCCACAAGCGGAACATGCCAGTAACGGACCATAAGTAATCGAATTCTGGAGATGAGCCCAAGAATAAATGGGCCTTAGAAGGCCAAAAGTTAACACGGGCGGGAAACCGACGTACTAATGGGCCATTAATGGGTATAAAGCGATACACTGTTCATTACAGGCCAATTTCACCACGGGCCGTTAATGGGCCAAGAGTTACAAAGGGCCTCATATGGGCAGAAAGACGTCATGAGCCATACATGTGCCGGAAGTTACAACGAGCTGGAATCATACTAGACGGCCCAGATGACGCTACTAGGCCTAATTCGGATAAGCCGTAACGGGTCGTGACCTAGCGGGCTGTAAATGGGCTATATGCGAACAGGCCGTTAACAGGCTTTCCGTGGGCCGGCCCGCTACCTTTTACCAAGTCAAACGGGCCGGCCTTTTCACCGGAATGGGCCTTTGTTTGGCCATGCCACATGTCGACGTATCATAGGCTCCTTCGGTCCAATGAGTGGATGACATCTGCCCCAATGATGAGGCGACGCTACCTCTTGAGCACTGCGTTGGTTTTCCCTTGAAGAGGAAAGGGTGATGCAGTAAAGTAGCGTAAGTATTTCCCTCAATTTTTAAGAACCAAGATATCAATCCAGTAGGAGACCACGCTCGAGTCCCACGCACCTACACAAACAAATAAGAACCTTGCAACCAATGCGATAAAGGGGTTGTCAATCCCTTCACGGCCACTTGCAAAAGTGAGATCTGATAGAGATGATAAGATAATATTTTTGGTATTTTTATGATAAAGAGTAAAAGTAAAGATTGCAAAATAAACGGCGACAGAAATAGCTAGTTGACGGGAGATTGATATGATGGAAAATAGACCCCGGGGCCATAGGTTTCACTAGTGGCTTCTCTCAAGAGCATAAGTATTACAGTGGGTGAATAAATTACTGTCGAGCAATTGATAGAATTGAGCATAGTTATGAGAATATCTAGGTATGATCATGTATATAGGCATCACGTCCGTGACAAGTAGACCGACTCCTGCCTGCATCTACTACTATTACTCCACACATCGACCGCTATCCAGCATGCATCTAGAGTATTAAGTTCATAAGAACGGAGTAACGCTTTAAGCAAGATGACATGATGTAGAGGGATAAACTCATGCAATATGATATAAACCCCATCTTTTTATCCTCGATGGCAACAATACAATACGTGTCATTTCCCCTACTATCACTGGGATCGAGCACCGCAAGATTGAACCCAAAGCTAAGCATTTCTCCTATTGCAAGAAAGATCAATCTAGTAGGCCAAACCAAACTGATAATTCGAAGAGACTTGCAAAGATAACGAATCATACATAAAAGAATTCAGAGAAGATTCAAATATTGTTCATAGATAATCTTGATCATAAACCCACAATTCATCGGATCTCGACAAACATGTAACGCCCACGATGCGGCTATATCTCCCACGTGTCGAGGCACGACTTAGAGGCATAACCGCATTGTGGTTTTGTCGCAAGAAGGGTCATCTTCACACAATCCCATGTAATGAACAAGAATGGGATAAAGAGTTGGCTTACAATCGCCACTTCACACAATACATAAATTAAACATACATCATTCAGAGATACACACATAGACCGACTACGGTCAAATCCAAATGAAAAGAAGATAACCCCAAATGCTAGATCCCCGATCGTCCCAACTGGGCTCCATTACTGATCATCAGGAAACGAAACATAGTAACGACCAAGGTCCTCGTTGAACTCCCACTTGAGCTCAGTTGCGTCACCTGCACTGGTATCATCGGCACCTGCAACTGTTTTGGTAGAATCTGTGAGTCACGAGGACTCAGCAATCTCACACCCGCGAGATCAAGACTATTTAAGCTTATGGGTAGGAGAAGATAGTGAGGTGGAACTGCAGCAAGCACTAAGCATATATGGTGGCTAACATACGCAAATAAGAGCGAGAAGAGAAGCAACGGAACGGTCGTGAAACTAGCAAGGATCAAGAAGTGATCCTGAACTCCTACTTACGTCAACATAACCCAGAACTGTGTTCACTTCCCGGACTCCGCCGAGAAGAGACCATCACGGCTACACACGCGGTTGATGCGTTTTAGTTAAGTCAAGTGTCAAGTTCTCTACAACCAGACATTAACAAATTCCCATTTGCCACATAACCGCGGGGCACGGCTCTTGTCGTGGAATTGTCACGGCAGATGTCCTTGGGTTAGGACTTAGTCGTGGATCCATCGCAACTAGGAAGCTTGAAGGGGTTATGCGGGACAAGGAACACGAGGGTTTATACTGGTTCGGCCCCTTATGGTGAAGGTAAAAGCCTACGTCCAGTTCGAGATGTTATTGATTAGGGTTACGATCGCCAGGGAGCTAAACACTTATCCCGGCTCTCGTGAGATTATTGTCGCCCTTGAACCGCTGCCGGGTCGTCCCTTTATATAGGGAGGCTGACGCCCAGCAGCCCTTAGAGTCCCGGCCGGCTCATAAGAGTGTCCGGCTCGGGCTCTAAAACAATACTTGCCTTACACTACAAGTCTACTATAACAATGATTGTAACTACGGGCTTTAAGCCATATCCGGGTCTCAGCCCATCTCTGGCCCATTATCCTGAAACTTAGCTCCGGGCTTCTGGTAATGATCCTTGGAGTAACCCGGCCCTCCTGGCGGGTGACCCCCAGGTCTATATCCTCAACATTAGGCCCCAGATTGACTTGAGCCGGCTCGTGTCAATCTTCAGCTCCGCAGTCAGAAAAAATCTCCGGCTTATCATTCATGTGAAGGTCATAACCCGGAGTGACGTCATCCTCTGGACTCCGGGTAATCCGCCGTGACGTCATCCTCCACTAAGTCCGTTTTTTACTCCGCCAGATCCGCAACGGATCTTTGCTTTTACTGACCTTCCGAGAATCGAGGCGCCGTGAGGGGGGAGATAACCACGCCGTGGCCTCCTCAAATCCCGCGCCCGCTTATGACTCGGCCTTATAAATAGGCCGGCCCGGCACTCTCTTCTTCACATTCTCCTTCTTCTTCCTCGCACTGCCGTTCCTCTGCCCGAGCTTCTGCCGCCGCCGCCGTCGCACCCCTGGTCTTCCTCAACCCGGCCGCTGCATCAACCTGACTCGGACCAGATAACGTCGGCGACCTCCGCTCTTCTCCAGCTCCGGTGAGTCCCCTCTGCCTTACTAGCATAGATCTAGGACAGAGTTCATCTGTGTTCTTCATGTTCATCACTGTTACCGCAAGTTTCGGTAACCCCTGTAGCCACTGCCCCCGTTGATCCTTAGGCTTGTGTAGAACCACCGCGGTAGATATCTGAGGTTCATTTCTTCTGCAAGAACACCTCTTTTTACTGCATAAGGACTGGGTTCCATCTCAAGAACCTCCCCTGCTTCTGTTTTTTAGGTCTAGAAAACTTTCTCTGCTCCGACTACTTTGATCCAAAAAAGTTACTGTAATATGTGAAATCTGTTTACCACACTTAGTAAAAACTGCAGTCCTTGAATCTTGGCGGCTTATATTTCCGACTTAGAGAAAACACGCGCCGTAGAACTTTCCGGTTTAAAGAGAATCATGCTCTGTAGTATCTTCCGACTTAACCGCAGTAAGCCGTAGACGACCAACTTATCCTGAAAGCCCCGACGGCTTAGATAACCCACCGTATCAATACATACCATTAGTCCCCTTCATAAGCCGTCATTGTAACTTGAATGATATACTCCGGCTTATAATTAACCCGGACACTTTTCTCTTCCTCGTAGACCACCAACCGTCACCATGCCTCCCAAGGCTCCCATCACTTGCAACTGGATGAAATCCAGCGTCACCGAAGAGACCCTGGCCAACTTCGTTAAGTCCGGATATCTGCCTAAGAAGGAAGTGATGTCCTACCGTGCCCCTGACCCGTCCGAAGAAAGGCCACAGCCGAGAGACGGGGAGGTAGTGATCTTTGCCGACCATATGAGCCGGGGCTTCGCACCGCCCGGCTCAAAATTCTTCCGGGACGTGCTCAACTTCTTTGATCTTCGGCCTCAGGATATAGGACCCAATTCCATATCCAACATCTGCAACTTCCAAGTTTTTTGTGAAGTATATCTTGGAGAAGAGCCGAGTCTGCTGCTCTTCAGAGAGCTGTTCTATTTGAACCGCCAAACCGAGTGCGCAAACGGTCCAAGTCTAGAGTTAGGCGGCATCTCCATCCAACGGCGCAGGGATTGTCTGTTCCCTTACGCAGAACCGCCAAGTCACCCCAAGGACTGGAACATGACTTGGTTCTACTGCCAAGACACGTCCCCGGCTGATGAGAGCCCGCTGCCCGGCTTTCGCCCAACGCGCCTGGAGCCAACTCATCCATTATCCGACAAACTGACTGCCGCAGAACGCCAGCCTCTGCTTCCAACGATCAACAAGATCAAAGCCCTGCTAGGCAATGGTCTGAACGGAATTGACCTGGTCCGGGTCTGGATCTCATGGCGGGTGATCCCATTGAGCCGCCGCCCCGGCTTAATGTGTGAGTACACCGGGCGAAAGGATGACCCGCAGAGGCACAGTCGCAATGATCTTCCAGAAGACGTTGCTGAAGAAGAGACCAAGGCTCTTTTAAACGAGAGCCTGGCAGACTGTGGAAGAATCGGGCTAGCCCCGTTCTGCAAGACCAATCCAGCCCCAGCGGTAAGCCGCTGACTTTAACCTTTCCATTTTGTTTTACCTGTCATCTTACTAAGAGCTCATTACTGTATTTCTCAGGCTGATGATAAATTCTGGCGGGTCAAGTATGACCACGAGGCGGCCAAGAAGGCCAGGAAGGCGAAGAAAGCCGCCAAGAGAGCCGCCCCTCGCAAAAAGGGAAACAGACCCACTGCTTCGGAGCTGCTGCAATTAAGCGATAGCTCCGAGTCAGAGGTAACCCTTAAATCTTTTAAATTCTTGCAGTATATGTTGTCTGATGCTGTCCGCCTTATCAACACTTGCTTATTGACAGGATGACACCGGCGCCAGTAACCCGGTGGTCGAAGAGGTAACATCACTTTCCTCCGGCTCGGAGCCTTTACCACAGCTGAAAGTCCGAAGGGTAACCCGGAAAGTAAGCTTTTCCCATCGATTAGCTCACCGAGACCCTCAATTTCTTTTGAAGCAGCAGGTTCACGAGAGCCGGCGTCACACCCGGGCCCGCAAGGACACCGACCTCTCCACTGGGTTACCCGACGCAACGAGGAAACGCCGCACTGAGGTTTTTTCTCACCTGTACCCTTTTCATCCGTTGGCGGGTGTCATCCGTCAGCCACTCAACTCTTCTGACTCCAATTACCAGGAGACCTCCCCCTCCTCGGGTGACTCCATGCAGTCAAGTCTGCCGGCCTTCAAGACTGCCCCCGGGTAATAACAATCTCCTTACATTATCTGTCTGTACTTACCCTTTGTATGCCTAACACTTCTGCCTTTTCAGTGCCCAGGCAAAGCTCACCAAAAGAGTAAAGAAGACCAGGTCAGCCGGAGTGCCCGACTTGCCTGAGCCGGAGACGACGGCTCAAGAGCCGCCAGTCGCCTCCACCCCTGAAGCCACCATTCCCATGGATACGGCGCCTGAAGCCCCACCAGCTAATGACCCGGACGTGGTAATTACCCGGACGGAGTTTGTTGAGCCGGGAAGGCCGACCGCGCTGGCCAAATGCTCCGCAAGGGGGGAGTTGCTACAACCCCACCGGGTGAATCTGGATCTCTCCAGCTACACCGACTTAAGTATTGGAGAACTCGTCTCAGGCTATATCAGCCAGGTTCACAAGAGCCGGGACGCCGAGATCGCCATGGTCAACCAGATCCAACACAAATCTGAGGTAACCTTCTGCTGTTCTCTTACTTTCCGCATAGTGATCCTTGCCATTCTAGCCCCCAAGTCTAGGACTTATACTTGAATATGTTGTAGACTTTAGATTCCGGCTTACTGAACTGAGCCGGCCGTACATAGATAGATACGTTCAATATGCATTAGCCCCCAAGTGCCAAGTGTCTTTGCTTGGAAAGCGCTTGGGACTTTATAGGATGACTGTTAATAACCCGGAAATATATGCAGGCTGTTGGCAAGAAATTAGAGTCGGACCTGGCGGATCTCAAGAGCCGGCTGAAGGCACAAGAGATGGAGACCCGGAAGGCAAATGCCAAGTTTGTCTCCAGCATCGCCGCTCAGGAGAAAGTTGAAGACTGAATTCGACGCTGAGCGGAAGGCCTGGGCTGAGGAGAAAACTGCACTGGTGACCCGGGCAGAACAGGCGGAGAAGGCCCTTACTGAGAAGACCGCTGAGCTCTCCGGTCTAAAGCGCCAAGTGTCCCAAATGGTAGCTGCCATCTTCGGTAAGTCGCCTCACCGGCTTTCATTCACAGTTGGAATGTTTACATCTCTTAACTCATCCTTACCACCGGGTCATCTGATGTTGTTAAACAGGTTCCAGAAGCGCCAACTTGAACCAGAGCGTGGTCACCAAGTTAAAGGCCGTGTACACCCTGGTGGAACAGCTCTACACCGGGTCACAGCGGGCTTTAGCTGTGGTGGCCCTGTCGAATGAAGTGCCGACTCATCTGGCCGAAGTCCTGCGCCGGCTCGCAGTTCTGCCGCAGCGGATCCAGGAGCTACGACGAGCATCCGCGAGATCCGGAGCAATCGCCGCACTGAGCCGGGCCAAAGCCTTCTTGCCGGAGCTAGACCCGGCAGACATCGCCCTGGGTTATCCCAGCCTGAAAGAAGACGGCTCAGCGTTCGACCAGAAGGACTTCGCGGCTTGTGTGAAGGCTGTGCGCCCGGTGGCCACCATCATCGGGAACGACACCGATTTAACCAAGTATCAGCCGGGATACAACGCGGAGAATCAGAGGATTCCAACCCCTCGCTATGAAGCCATCAATCTGATTCCTCCGGCTCGCCAGCACACCTTTGCCCCGGAGATTAACCCGGACGGGTTAATTGACGAAGAAGCTCAGTTCGAAGCTCTCAGCGGCATCAACTGGAAGTCGTCGACCTTCGAAGCCTTGGGATCAGCCGAAGCAGAAGATGAGCCGGGGACTTCAACTCAGCAGGCGTCATAAACCGGCTAGCGGCTCACCAAACAACGCCCATCCTTGAAACTTTGAAAGATTTTTGTAATAGAGTAGGTGCAACAATTTATCTCTGCCGTGCCATCGTGCACGTAATGAATGCTGAAATCCTTTGAAGTCATTCTTTTGATGCTCCTCCGGGTCGGAATTATCCCTTTGTCCTTCTCAACCTTAAAAAGTGCCTTTAAATATCTGCATAGAAAGGCAAATTACAAGTCGCAAAGCGGCTTACCGCCCTGAGAATCAGGTGTTTGAGATGGATAACCCGGGATACGAACCAAAAAAGATCGGTCCTTAACTATACTCGAACATAGCTGTGATGACACACTTAACAGCCTGTAAGCATACTTCCGGGTTAAATAACCCGGGTAGCACGGTTGGTACCTTAACTCGAATTTATTTGTCTTGATGACATCCATGATGCTCAACTAACAAGATAAACCAAAATTAAGCCGGCAAGTGAAACCCGGCAGTACATACTTTGACATGATCAAAGCAAGTTTGTGGTAAAATATAAAAACTTAAGGGCTTCCGGTTCGAATACGACCAGAAACTCGGTCCAAAGGGGTTAAGCTAAGATTCGGATACGATCATATAGCCCCCAGTGGGTTTGGCGATGCCAATCAAGAGGGTATCGACAGCTATGTTCTCTTTGGTTCGAATACGACCCATGTTTGAACAGGAAGCCCCCAAGTGATTCTGAAAATTTGTTTAACGACGCTGATTCGAATACGATCCACGTCGGTTCTCAGAGGGGTTACACTATGATTCAAATATGACCAGAGGCAACTTCCCAATGAGCTCGGCACTTTGCCAATCAAATGGGTATCGACAGCTATGTTCTCTTTGGTTCGAATACGACCCATGTGTGAACAGGAAGCCCCCAAGCGACTTTACTGCTTACAGCTAGATTCGAAGATGATCATAAGCCGGATCTTCTGTAAGTCAGCATGTAACAACACACATTTTTGGAAGAGAGCAAAGGACAGAGGTCCTGCTTTATTGCTTTATCATAATATATACATGGCTGAGATAAATATGTACATCACAAGAGTCGGAAGCTCAAGTGTAGTAAGGCCGAAGCTGAGCTATGTTCCACGGCCGACGGGTCTCCTCCTCAGATTTACGTGAGTCCTTATGCTCCCGGATATCAATGAGGTAATATGACCCGTTGTGCAAGTTCTTACTGACCACAAAAGGCCCTTCCCAAGGTGGGGATAACTTGTGTGCATCTGTTTGATCCTGGATGAGCCGGAGCACCAGGTCGCCCTCCTGGAAGACCCGGGATTTGACCCGGCGGCTATGATAACGGCGCAGGTCTTGTTGGTAAATCGCTGAACGGGCGGCTGCCACATCACGCTGTTCGTCCAGCAAGTCCAGAGCATCTTGGCGCGCCTGTTCATTATCCGTCTCAACATAAGCCGCCACACGAGGTGAATCATGACGGATGTCGCTGGGGAGAACTGCTTCTGCTCCATAAACCATGAAGAAAGGCGTGAAGCCTGTAGACCTGTTAGGAGTAGTGTTGATGCTCCATAAAACGGAGGGCAACTCCTCCACCCAACAACCTGGCGTCCGTTGCAAAGGGACCAAGAGCCGGGGTTTAATGCCCTTCAGAATCTCCTGGTTAGCTCTCTCAGCTTGACCATTGGATTGGGGGTGTGCCACTGAAGAGACATCAAGCCGGATATGCTCTCTTTGACAAAACTCCTCCATAGCGCCTTTGGACAGATTAGTGCCATTGTCTGTTATGATGCTGTGTGGAAAGCCGAAGCGGAAGATCACCTTTTTCATAAATTGAACCGCCGTGGCTGCATCACACTTGCTAACTGGCTCAGCTTCCACCCACTTCGTGAATTTGTCCACTGCCACCAAGAGGTGGGTCTTCTTATCCTTGGACCGTTTAAAAGGCCCGACCATATCAAGCCCCCAGACCGCAAAGGGCCAAGTGATCGGGATCATCCTCAATTCCTGAGCCGGCACATGAGCCCGTCGGGAGAACCTTTGGCAGCCATCACATTTACTGACCAAGTCCTCTGCATCAGCGTGAGCCGTCAGCCAATAAAAACCATGACGGAAAGCCTTGGCCACAAGAGATTTTGAACCGGCATGATGGCCACAATCCCCTTCATGGATCTCGCGCAAGATCTCTTGACCTTCCTCAGGGGAGATACAACGCTGGAATGCCCCTGAAACACTGCGATGATGCAACTCGCCATCGATAACAATCATTGACTTAGCCCGCCGGGTTATTTGCCTGGCCAGAATTTCATCCTCAGGCAACTCTCCCCGGGTTATATAAGCCAGATATGGCATTGTCCAGTCTGGTGTGATATGAAGAGCCGCCACCAGTCGTGCCTCCGGGTCAGGGATAGCCAAGTCCTCCTCTGTAGGCAACTTAACCGAAGGGTTATATAGGACATCCAGGAAAGTGTTAGGCGGCACCGGCTTTCGCTGAGAGCCGAGCCGGCTTAAAGCATCAGCCGCCTCATTCTTCCTGCGGTCAATGTGCTCCACTTGATATCCCTGAAAGTGCCCGGCAATGGCATCAACCTTGCGGCGATAAGCCGCCATTAGAGGATCCTTAGAATCCCAGGTGCCTGATACTTGTTGAGCCACCAAGTCTGAGTCACCAAAACACCTCAGCCGGCTTAAGCTCATCTCCTTAGCCACCCGAAGACCGTGGAGCAAAGCCTCGTACTCAGCCGCATTATTAGTGCAAGGAAACATCAACCGTAGCACATAATGGAACTTGTCACCTTTAGGGGAAGCCAAGACCACACCAGCCCCCGAGCCCTCCAGCTGCCTGGACCCATCAAAGTGAATAGTCCAATAAGTGTTATCCGGCTTTTGCTCGGGTACTTGTGACTCTGTCCAATCATTGATGAAATCTATCAAGGCCTGAGACTTAACAGCAGTGCGTGGCACATATTTGAGGTCATGAGGTCCAAGTTCTATAGCCCACTTAGCAATTCTCCCTGTAGCCTCTCTGTTCTGGATAATATCACCGAGAGGGGCGGAACTGACCACAGTGATGGGATGACCTTGAAAGTAATGCTTAAGCTTCCGGCTCGCCATAAATACCCCATATACGAGCTTCTGCCAATGCGGATACCGCTGCTTGGACTCAATGAGCACCTCACTGACATAATAAACCGGCCGCTGAACCGGATGCTCCTTACCTGCCTCCTTGCGCTCCACCACAATAGCCACGCTGACGGCTCGTGCGTTTGCCGCTACATACAGTAGCAAGGGCTCCTTATCAACCGGAGCAGCAAGGACGGGGGGCTCTGCCAGTTGCTTTTTCAAATCCTCGAAGGCGGTATTAGCTGCATCATTCCAGACAAAGTTATCAGTTTTCTTCATCAATTGATATAAGGGCATAGCCTTCTCACCCAAACGGCTTATAAACCGGCTTAACGCAGCGATGCGACCCGCCAAACGCTGAACGTCATTTATACATGCCGGCTGAGCTAGAGAAGTGATAGCTTTGATCTTCTCTGGGTTAGCCTCAATGCCCCTGTCAGAAACCAAGAAGCCCAATAGTTTGCCTGCAGGAACACCAAAAACACATTTGGCCGGGTTAAGCATCATCTTATAGACCCGGAGATTGTCGAAGGTTTCCCTTAAGTCATCTATCAGGGTTTCCTCCTTGATGGATTTAACCACAATGTCGTCCACGTAAGCGTGAACATTGCGCCCGATCTGCTTATGAAGGCAATTCTGCACACAACGCTGGTAAGTCGCCTGTGCACACTTGAGTCCAAAGGGCATAGACACATAGCAGAAGGCTCCAAAGGGAGTGATGAACGCCGTCTTCTCCTGGTCCTTAACTGCCATCTTAATCTGATGATACCCGGAATAAGCATCCAAGAAACTTAAGCGTGCACAACCTGCCGTGGCGTCAATGATTTGATCGATACGGGGGAGAGCAAAAGGATCAGCCGGACACGCCTTGTTCAAGTCCGTGTAGTCCACACACATCCGCCAGGTGCCGTTCTTTTTAAGTACGAGCACCGGGTTAGCCAACCACTCTGGGTGAAAAACCTCAACAATGAACCCGGCCGCCAAAAGCCGGGCCACTTCTTCACCAATAGCCTTCCGCCTCTCTTCGTTAAACCGTCGAAGGAACTGTCTGACCGGCTTAAATTTTGGATCCACATTGAGAGTGTGCTCAGCGAGTTCTCTAGGTACACCTGGCATGTCAGAAGGTTTCCATGCAAAGATGTCCCTATTCTCACGGATGAACTCGATGAGCGCGCCTTCCTATTTCGGGTCCAGATTTGCACTGATGCTGAACTGCTGAGACGAGTCACCTGGAACAAAATCAACAAGTTTAGTCTCATCGGCTGATTTAAACTTCATTGCTGGTTCATTCTCCGTGGTTGGCTTTTTCAGAGAGGTCATATCTGTTGGGTCAACATTGTCTTTATAAAATTTCAACTCTTCTGTGGCACAAACAGACTCTGCATAAGCCGCGTCACCTTCCTCACACTCCAGAGCCACCTTCCGGCTGCCGTGAACTGTAATGGTCCCATTGTGACCCGGCATCTTGAGCTGTAAGTACACATAACACGGCCGTGCCATGAACTTGGCGTAAGCCGGCCGTCCGAATATAGCATGGTATGGACTTCTTATCTTGACCACCTCAAAGGTCAACTTCTCCACCCTGTAGTTGTTTTCATCACCAAAAGCCACTTCCAATTCGATCTTGCCGACTGGATAAGCCGACTTACCGGGTACCACACCATGGAAGATAGTATTTGACTGGCTGAGGTTCTTATCAACTAGCCCCATACGACGGAAAGTCTCATAATAGAGGATGTTGATACTGCTGCCTCCATCCATGAGTACCTTTGTGAACTTATAGCCTCCCACCTGAGGAGCCACTACTAAGGCCAGGTGGCCCGGGTTATCCACCCGGGGAGGGTGATCCTCCCTACTCCACACTATGGGCTGCTCCGACCACCGTAAGTAGCGTGGAACCGCCGGCTCAACAGAATTAACAGCCCTCTTGTGAAGCTTCTCGTCTCGTTTGCACAAACTAGTGGTGAACACGTGATACTGTCCACCGCTAAGTTGCTTCGGGTTGGTCTGATAACCCCCCTGTTGCTGTTGATGACCCTGACCAGACTGTTGATTGAAGCCCCCTTGACCGTTCTGAGGACCGGAATTTGACCCGCCACCCGGGCCATGAGAGCCGCCAGCGCCGGAGCCGCCTGCGCCTGGGCCGCCGCCCGGGCCATTGTAGTTTTTAAAGGCCTTCATGATAGCACAATCCTTCCACAGATGAGTCGCTGGCTTCTCTCTAGAGCCGTGTCTCGGACAAGGTTCATTCAACAGCTGCTCCAGAGAAGGTCCTGACCCGCCGCCTCGGGGAGGGGGCCTCCCCTTGCGTCGCTGGTTGTTGCCTTGGGTGTTGGCTACGAACTCCAGGCTGCCATCGGCCTTGCGCTTGCCTCCTCCTTGATTCCCCGGGTTAAACTGAGGGCTCTTTCCATTGCCGTTCTTCTTTCCCTTCCCTGTCCTTTCATCATCTGAAGGGGGATCCTTGGTACCATCGGAATCAGCGTATTTGACAAGAGCCGCCATTAGTGTACCCATATCCGTGCAGTCACGTTTAAGCCGCCCAAGCTTCATCTTTAGGGGCACAAAACGACAGTTCTGTTCTAACATCAAGACTGCAGAGCCGGCGTCCATCTTATCTGATGAATGTATGATCTCCTTGACCCGGCGAACCCAATGGGTCGTGGACTCGCCCTCCTGCTGCTTACAGTTAGTCAAATCCACAATTGACATAGACTGCCTACAGGTATCCTTGAAGTTTTGAATGAACCGGGCCTTCAGCTCAGTCCAAGACCCAATGGAGTTCGGTGGCAGCCCTTTTAACCACGTGCGGGCAGTTCCATCTAACATCATGGTGAAATATTTGGCCATGGCCGCCTCGCTGACCTCTAGCAGTTCCATGGCCATCTCATAACTCTCAATCCAGGCCGCAGGCTGTAAGTCAGCTGTATAGTTAGGCACCTTCCTAGGGCCCTTGAAATCCTTAGGTAAACGTTCATTACGGATGGCCGGCACCAAACAAGGGACACCCCCGGTCCTGGTAGAAATACCCACATCAACGGACGCCGTTGGATAAGCCGGGGGGGTCTGATAAGCCGTCAATTGCGGCACCTGCTCCGCCTCTTGCCGTGCTTGGTCTGCGGCGTAGAAGGTTCCAACATGAGCCGGGCCATGGCGTCGGACATTACTTGAGCCGGTCGCCGAGACCATGTGCCGGCTGTAGCTCGGGCTCTGGCCTGGGCGAGGAGTTGAGTGGATCCTGTCCCGGCTGTAGGAGTACGCCTCTTGCTGCGCTAGGGCCGTCTGCAGGAGTTCCCTGACCCGGCGGGTTTCCACGGCTGCCGGAGAATTGCCGTCAACGGGAAGAGCCGCCAGTCGTGCTGCCGCTGCTACCATGTTCTCCAGCGGGTTATCGTAATGACCCGGGGGTATTGGCACATACTGAGGCGGGGCAGGGGGCGCCTGGGGAGGCCCCATTACTAGTGGCTGAATAAGGGGTCCCGACCCGGGCGCAATGACCCCTGGTGGGTTACTGGATCCCGCACCCGGCGTGTTGAATAGATTGCGCGGATCGTAAACCGGCGGGAGTCGAGACTGGGCCTTCTGATGCCTCCTTCTCATGACCTCGTTGGCCGCGTTCTGATCCATCGTGAGTTGGAAGGACTGCGCCTGAATCAACTGAGCCCGGGCGTCGAGAGCCGCCCGCTCCGCCGCCAGCCTGATCCCTTCTGCTGCAAGATCCTCTTTTGCTTTCATCAGATCCAATTTTAACTGTGCCACCTCCGCGTCATGCTGGGCTTGATCTGCCGGGTCAACCGTGGCAGTTAACAGGGCCGTCATCTTATCTGTGAGATCCATCAGCACCTGAGCCGGGGAAGGCTCCGGATTTTCTGATCCGGTAGCGGGGTTCTGAACAGGCTGCGCACCAGCCATAAAAACTCCGACCTGACTTGGCGGCTCAAAAAGGTCCGGAATACTGTTGCCATCGGAATAACTCATGAGCCTGCCATCTTGAAGTTGGTACAACGAGTTTGACTCATCAGCGGCCGACTCGCCGTCAGAGCCGGCGGCCGCCTCATCCCCAGACCCAGATGGATCGGAGGGCCTTCCATGGATGCATCCCACAAAAGCGCGTTTTAAGGCAGGCCGGGCCCGGGCGGATCGGGCGCGCTGAGCCGTTTCGATGAGATCGGCGCAGAGACCCGGCTCGGGGCCCGGCTCACCAATCTTGCCAATGAAGACATGAATTCCGCCAAAGGGGACCCGGTACCCGTACTCCACTGAGCCGGCGTCGGGGCCCCAGTCCGCGTCGTCGATGTAGAGCCTGCCGCGACGACTCTTGGTCATCCGGCCCACAGCGTATCCCTTGAGCCCTTCGAAGCTGCCCTTCAAGAACTCAAATCCACCGTGCGCTGGCCCCACGGTGGGCGCCAACTGTCGTGGAATTGTCACGGCAGATGTCCTTGGGCTAGGACTTAGTCGTGGAGCCATCGCAACTAGGAAGCTTGAAGGGGTTATGCGGGACAAGGAACACGAGGGTTTATACTGGTTCGGCCCCTTACAGTGAAGGTAAAAGCCTACGTCCAGTTCGAGGTGTTATTGATTAGGGTTACGATCGCCAGGGAACTAAACACTTATCCCGGCTCTCGGAGAGATTGTTGTCGTCAAACCGCTGCCGGGTCGTCCCTTTATATAGGGAGGCTGACGCCCAGCAGCCCTTAGAGTCCCGAGCCGGCTCATAAGAGTGTCCGGCTCGGGCTCTAAAACAATACTTGCCTTACACTACAAGTCTACTATAACAATGATTGTAACTACGGGCTTTAAGCCATATCCGGGTCTCAGCCCATCTCTGGCCCATTATCCTGAAACTTAGCTCCGGGCTTCTGGTAATGATCCTTGGAGTAACCCGGCCCTCCTGGCGGGTGACCCCCAGGTCTATATCCTCAACAGTCAACGAAGGATAAACCTTCTCCCAGGAAGACCCGATCAGTCTCGGAATCCCAGTTTACAAGACATTTCGACAATGGTAAAACAAGACCAGCAAAGCCGCCCGAATGTGCCGACAAATCCCGATAGGAGCTGCACATATCTCGTTCTCAGGGCACACCGGATTGTCCAAGCTTCCGATAGGCGAGCCCAGAGTTGCCCCTGGTGGCCACCGGCGACTGACGGGTTGGACCAACACTCAGAGGAGCACTGGCCCGGGGGTTTAAAATAAAGATGACCCTTGAGTCTGCAGAACCCAAGGGAAAAAGGCTTAGGTAGGCAAATGGTAAAACCAAGGTTGGGCCTTGCTGGAGGAGTTTTATTCAAAGCGAACTGTCAAGGGGGTCCCATAAATCACCCAACCGCATAAGGAACGCAAAATCAAGGAACATAACACCGGTATGACGGAAACTAGGGCGGCAAGAGTGGAACAAAACACCAGGCATAAGGCCGAGCCTTCCACCCTTTACCAAGTATATAGATGCATTAATTAAATAAGAGATATTGTGATATCCCAACATATCCATGTTCCAACATGGAACAAACTTAATCTTCACCTGCAACTAGCAACGCTATACGAGGGGCTGAGCAAAAGCGGTAACATAGCCAAACAACGGTTTGCTAGGAAAGGTGGGTTAGAGGCTTGACATGGCAATATGGGAGGCATGATATAACAAGTGGTAGGTAGCGCGGCATAGCAATAGAGCGAACAACTAGCAAGCAAAGATAGAAGTGATTTCGAGGGTATGGTCATCTTGCCTGAGATCTCGCTAGGAAGAAGATCGAGTCCATGAAGAAGACAAACGGACGGAGTCGAACGAATCCTCACAACTCCGGAACGAAACCGAAGCTAACGAGAGAAGCAACCCGGAAAGAAACAAACAACATGGTAAACAACCATCACATAAACATGGCATGATGGACAACCAAGTATGATGCATGTCCGGTTTAATGAGGCATGGCATGGCAAAGTGCAACAAACAACACTACAAATTAAGTGTAGCTCAATATGCAACAAGTTGCATATTGACGAAACACCACATGACTTATTTAGTTCTCTCTCGTTTAGGTACCCATCAATATTAAATGTTGTTAAACATGGCAAGAGGTGAAGCATAATAAAACTACCTATCTAGGCAAGTTTAAATGAGGCCGGAACAACAAGCAACAAGTCCGGAAAAATCCTCATATGCAATTTATGGATTTGGTACTGTTCTGCCCTAAGCCATTTTAGAGTTGTTAAACATGCAAGAAGAGTGCACCATGTTAATCTATGCATTTTTCTACCCCATTTACATATAAAGTTTATTAAATCCGAGCTACGGTTATTTAATTATGAAATAAATCATTTTAACATGGAATTTACGCAAATTTAAACAAACAACATTTTAAACATGCATGAAAGTTGGAAATTATGAAACTAGATGAAATTCTAAGCATCTTACATATTAAAATCATTTTAAACCGATGCACGGTTAATTTGTTATTAGATGCATGAACATTAGGGGTTTTTCTACAAAACTGGCACTCCTGGAAAAAAATAGCTAAAATCGCAGAACCTAAAAAAAACCTATGCGGGCCGAATTTGGCTAGCCCAACAGGAGCACAGGGGAGGGCTGGGGCTGCTCACCCATGGGCCAAGCCCAGCTGGAGAGGAGGAGGCCCAAGCGGCGCAGATCTGGGCCTCGGGCGTGCTTGTGGCCCACGCGGGCACGTGCACCAGCGGCCTGGGTCTCGCAAGCGCTCTCCTTGCTCGCCCGAAGCAGAGAGGCAGGGGACAAAGCAGGGGAGCTCGGGAACGGCAGCGGAGGTAGCAGGGGAGCGGCGGTGGCGAACTTGACGGGGAGGTGGCTTCCGGCGGCACGTGGATGGCGGGGACGTGAGGATCCGACCCAGCGCGACCGGATCTGGCAGTCTCCGGTGTCGAACGTAGCAGGCCAGCGGCGGGAGCCGATGGAGCTCGTGCTCCAGCGAGCTACTGCTCATTGCTGGCCAGACGGAGACGGGGCTTGGCGCGGAAGACGCGGACGACGAGGAGGAAGACGGGGCGCGGCGTGAGGAGGGATTTGGCGCGGTTGACGGGGCGCGGCTGGGAGGCACGGCCAAAGCGACACGGGCATCTCTTCGGCACAACCGTGCCATGACAGCAAGATGGCGACGACGGGGAGACGACCCGGTCCCCAGGAACTGGACGAGGGGACGAGGTGATGGCGACTCCGGTAGCGCAGCTGCTACGGGTTGCAGTTGGGGCCTCCATGGCGGCGCTACGAGGACAACAGAGAGAGAGAGCAGCGTGAGAGAGGGATAAAGAGAGAGCAGATGGGGAAGGAAGGGAGCAGGGCACGGCAGGGAACTCATCTCTGGCGAGGTTGTTGCTGCCGTTGCTAGGACGGCAGGGGCACAGATCGAGGGAGGTAGGTGGTGCTGCAGGTTGGCTCGGGTGGAGTGGATCGGGAAGGTGGAGGCTGGTTGGGTGGCTAAGGAAACCGAGGAGGATTTGGGATGCGCGGCGGCGGCGAGTGAGGGGATTGATGGGATAGCCGTCCGAGATTTTAGGTTAGGTCGGTTTATATAGCAAGTGGATTTTTGGGTAGAGGTCTAATTGGACCCTCTGATTTAGATCGGGCGGTCGAGAAAAATAGGCTAGGGAAGCCCAAATAAGAAAACGGAGATGTTTTGTAGATGTTAGGGGATTATCCGGACCCATCGGTAACAACAAACCGGGTCGGGTACGGGACAACTTTTGGACGCGCGGGAGGGGATCGCGGGCTGACGAGAGAGGTTAGTTGGTTTGACAAGAGGGAACCGAAAACACGGTTGGTCTCGGAACGGTCAACGAAGACAAGGGGGGAACGCGGCAACTATGAACAGATACAAGTTTTATGAAAAGATGCAAATGCAATATGCATGATGACATGATGAAATGCAACAACAAATAAAACACACGGCAACAACGAAATAACTGGAAGGCTTCTGGAGCGTCGGTCTCGGGGCGTTACAACACTCCACCACTACAAGAGGATCTCGTCCCGAGATCTAGGATGGCACCAGAGAGAAGCAGAAAAGAAAGAGAAGAGGTAAATCTAAGTTGCTTCTTGTACAAACGAGTGAAACCAAAGAACCTTGAGAGGTTAAACAATTTTAAGAAAAGAATACAATGGAGATGAACGAGATTGAAAACACTCCGTTATCAAAGAGGAACAAGGAACATTGTGAGAACCTTTGTAGGTTGAAGAATATGAAACAAGAGCTTAACGGATGAAAAGGAATATGAAAGCACACCGGTAGAAAAGAGAAACAAGGAACACCATGTGAACCTTGGAGTTTGCAAAGCTATGAATGACGAGAACAAAGGACAAGAAGTACATGCAAGCACTCCGGTTGAAACGAGATGTACAAGGAACGATAATGATCAATTACGATAACGCTCCGGTTGGAAAATGGAAGGAATAGAATATGAACTTGGCAAAATGAAAGCACTTGGATGAGACTCCGGTTAAAAGAGGAATGATAGACACAACACTCCGGTTAAAACAAGATAAAGAAGGAATAAGAATGATATAATTTGGATAGCACTCTGACTATAAATGGAAGGAATTGAACATGATCTTTACAAGATGAGAGGATACTTAATGAAATCAACAGCACACTGCCTCTGGAACTATCGAAAGAATGGCACAATGGGTCAGAAAGATTTCAGACAGCACTCCGGTTGAGAAGGGAGGCAAAACTTGACAGAATGGGAAGAACTTGAAAAGAGGGCACGACACACGGTCCTCACAAATCGAGATGATGAGTGAAGAGAGCAACATCACCATGCCTCCGGAGGACAAAATAGAAGATAGATCATTGGAATAAAGGAATGGAGAAGAAAATGACAACTTCTGCCACAAATGAGCTTGGAAAGCACCCTTCCAAGAAGGTTATAATGGAGTTGTTGGGAAATCAACAACGAAAAGAACAAGCTTGTTGTGGGCTTATGGAACACATCTCAAAATTATGAGGTGACAACCCGCCACTAACGGAAACAATTGCTTGCTTGAGATCAACGAAGAGATGAAAACTTCTTTCGCCGGGAGGATAGGAGAAAACTTGGATCATTGATAAGCCCCATAATAGCAACATTCCTTCAAGAAGGCTTTAAGTGAAATCTATACCAAGATAACTCCAACAGAGAGATTGATTGGTTGAAAAGATCTCTTGAACGAACAGAAAATGATGGATTTAAATATCTCATTCCTGACGACTTGTGAATCATGAAACACGAGGAGAAATTGCCAAGAGTGACATAACACCATCTCAAGAGATAAGGTAGAAAGAATTGCACTTCGGAATGCAAGATGAAGAATACTTGAACTCCTCAAAACAAGACATGTGTTGAACACCATGTTTATTTCAGAGTATAGTTAGGCGAATCATAACTTCGAGAGAAATCTTGAAGAACACTTGAAGAATGGAAAGAATCTTGACGAACCACCATGTAGAGTCTCCATGAAGAACTCCGATAATAAAAGGATGATAGAAAGAAAGAGAAGTTGACAACACAAGGTGAAGCCTTGCGATGATTTAGATGGAGCTTCGCGACGAGATAAAGCGGAAAACTTGGAACTCCGGAAAAGAAAGATGAAGCAACTCGAACCGAGAATGCGATATCATGAACGAACTCCGGATGAAGGAATTAATCACTTGGATGAAACAAGAATAAGAATTACATTATGCTTAGCCTTCACCAATTTAGATTGATGACAAGCAACGGATTTTGCATACTACTTATTCTCGTAGAAAAGATTAAGATAGATATTGCGCAAACTTGGGAAGGTCTTCATCGAACCACCGGTAGGATTGAAACAACGAATAAATTGATATGATAACGAAGGAAGAGAAATCTTGAACGAACCACCGCGAGAATTGAAAAAGAACGAAGTAAAGGGGTGAATCACCGGTAAGAATTAGAGAACGAATGAAGATACTTGAGGGAATTTGATACACGAGAACGAAGA
Organism: Triticum aestivum; assembly: GCF_018294505.1. Lineage (NCBI taxonomy): Eukaryota > Viridiplantae > Streptophyta > Magnoliopsida > Poales > Poaceae > Triticum > Triticum aestivum. Next base: position 369,321,563 of record NC_057796.1, on the reverse strand, counting down.
GATCACGGGCAGATTAGAGAATACATGAACGATGCACCAGAAGAATATGGAGATGAACGAAGAGACATCAATTTAGAATAATTGGAGAACGAGGCTGAAAACTTAGAACGAAGAAATCTTCTGAAATGATGGCCTTCGGAGAATCAAACTGAAAAGACTCATGAATTGCTTCGGATGGGTGAAAAGAATTCTCACAATCGAAAACAATTATGAGAGTGGCGTGAAGCTAGAACCATGAATCTTGAAGAGAATGTAGCAAGATTTAAGAGAAACTCTTCTTCGGTCTTCAAAATCCGAGAATGACGACAAGAAACACCACCATGAATTGTTTAGGCCCTCCAGAATGAAAATTAGAAAGGTTGAACCAACGATGAAAAGAATATGAAAGCAAACTTGGAGGATACATTTGACTTATGAGAAATCATTCTTATGTCAAACTTTGAAGGAATTTGGGAATCGCTCCGGATAAATTAGAAGAGTCAGGTAAGATCCTGGAAAAGACCTGTGGGTTAAGGCCCACTCAAAAGATACACCGTTGAATGATTAAAAGAAAGATTGCGCCGGTTGAATTAAATGGCTCAAAAGAGATAACAACCTTGAGGTAGCTTGAACGGATTGGGAATGGAAATGTGAATCTTCTGAGATATCTTGTACACTCCGGAACCAATGAAAATAGTGAGAGGTGAATGATTGAGAGGTGCACCGGTATGAGATCACATTTGAAACGAGGAAAAGGATATGATCAACAACGAAAGCTTGAGTTAAATCTACCGGAAAAGAATACAAGAATGAAGAATGATGAACTTGAAGCTTCATGAGCATCTTCATGAGAAATCACCGGTTAAGAACATGGAGCTAAAGAATGAAGAGACTTCACATCAATAAAATGATACTTGATTAAGAAATATGGGTCCTTGAAGAAAAGGGTGGGAGGGTGGGAAAACAAAGGCAACTTGGGTCAGATGAAACGAACACCGTTGAGAAAAAGCTTAGAATTTGATCTTGCGAATGTTGGAATGGCCGGATGCACTTGAAGAGAAACACGCCGGTTGGAAAGGATTGAAAAGACAACCTTGATGATCAAGAAGGATTAGCATCCACCTAAAAATATGAGAACACCACTTAGAATAAGGTATGGAATCAACACTTGACTTCGAAGCAACTCGAATACCACAACTTAAAACAAAACAAAGGATTGGCTTGCAGAATAAGCCAGAACAAACATATGATAGAGATTTCGTCCAAAGTTTTCGTGGTGGAGTCCACACGGGCTCGATCGTACAGCACCATCATGTACAAGGCAGTGCACATGACATACGAAGCGTCCCCGAGTCGGCATAGCCAAGGACTCTTTAAGACACTACGAGACCACTGTAAAACCAACCGTGGAAAGGCGGACCACTAGACGTCGAACCCCAATCTCATATCATGCATCTGTCGGAAAGATATCCTAGGAGCTACTTGAATTCCCACTTATAAACTCCCGAAACTTTCTGGTTATGCAATCAGGTGTTGGGGATACAGGGGACACAAAATATCTCACCCAAACTAACAATCCCTAGATCCAGCTGTATCCATCCGTCAACACATAACCAAGAAACCTTCGGAAATCGTGTACCTCAACCTTCGAAAAGCATCCGTTATACGAGTTATGGCAATACTCCCGAACTCCCGCCCCAGTACTGGGTGGCGTCGAGGTGATCTCACCAACAACTGCATAAAAGAGATTTTCGATGTCGGCGAAACTCAGGTATTCCAGAAATGCAACGATAAAATTGTGACGACAACACCTCGGAGCTCAACTCCCCGGGACACTGCCACAACTCCTAAATGTCAGGAGGCACCAAGAACAATGTTCTCATCACAAAACCATCGGAACGATTCCAAGATCCCGCGTGATCCTAAATTTTTTTAGTGAAATTTGAGGAGTGAAAAGTCAAAACTTCTACGTCAGGAGACCTCACCAGAGCGACGAAGGGACTGAGGAGTAAAAAGAATCCTACTCACCGATATATATAATCCTAAGACTCAAAACATTTTTGTTCTAGACTCAACAACGCCAGCGATTCGATCAAGCAGGGGGCTCCTAAGTCGGGGATGGCTCTGATTACCAACTTGTAACGCCCACGATGCGGCTATATCTCCCACGTGTCGAGGCACGACTTAGAGGCATAACCGCATTGTGGTTTTGTCGCAAGAAGGGTCGTCTTCACACAATCCCATGTAATGAACAAGAATGGGATAAAGAGTTGGCTTACAATCACCACTTCACACAATACATAAATTAAACATACATCATTCAGAGATACACACATAGACCGACTACGGTCAAATCCAAATGAAAAGAAGATAACCCCAAATGCTAGATCCCCGATCGTCCCAACTGGGCTCCACTACTGATCATCAGGAAACGAAACATAGTAACGACCAAGGTCCTCGTTGAACTCCCACTTGAGCTCAGTTGCGTCACCTGCACTGGTATCATCGGCACCTGCAACTGTTTTGGTAGAATCTCTGAGTCACGAGGACTCAGCAATCTCACACCCGCGAGATCAAGACTATTTAAGCTTATGGGTAGGAGAAGATAGTGAGGTGGAACTGCAGCAAGCACTAAGCATATATGGTGGCTAACATATGCAAATAAGAGCGAGAAGAGAAGCAACGGAACGGTCGTGAAGCTAGCAATGATCAAGAAGTGATCCTGAAACTACTTACGTTCATACATAACCCAAACCGTGTTCACTTCCCGGACTCCGCCAAAAAGAGACCATCACGGCTACACAGGCGGTTGATGCGTTTTAGTTAAGTCAAGTGTCAAGTTCTCTACAACCGGACATTAACAAATTCCCATCTGCCACATAACCGCGGGCACGGCTCTCGAAAGTTTATACCCTGCAGGGGTGTCCCAACTTAGCCCATTATAAGCTCTCACGGTCAACGAAGGATAAACCTTCTCCCGGGAAGACCCAATCAGTCTCGGAATCCCGGTTTACAAGACATTTCGACAATGGTAAAACAAGACCAGCAAAGCCACCCGAATGTGCCGACAAATCCCGATAGGAGCTGCACATATCTCGTTCTCAGGGCACACCGGATTGTCCAAGCTTCCGATAGGCGAGCCCAGAGTTGCCCCTGGTGGCCACAGGCGACTGACAGGTTGGACCAACACTCAGAGGAGCACTGGCCCGGGGGTTTAAAATAAAGATGACCCTTGAGTCTGCAGAACCCAAGGGAAAAAGGCTTAGGTAGGCAAATGGCAAAACCAAGGTTGGGCCTTGCTGGAGGAGTTTTATTCAAAGCGAACTGTCAAGGGGGTCCCATAAATCACCCAACCGTGTAAGGAACGCAAAATCAAGGAACATAACACCGGTATGACGGAAACTAGGGCAGCAAGAGTGGAACAAAACACCAGGCATAAGGCCGAGCCTTCCACCCTTTACCAAGTATATAGATGCATTAATTAAATAAGAGATATTGTGATATCCCAACATATCCATGTTCCAACATGGAACAAACTTAATCTTCACCTGCAACTAGCAACGCTATACGAGGGGCTGAGCAAAAGCGGTAACATAGCCAAACAACGGTTTGCTAGGAAAGGTGGGTTAGAGGCTTGACATGGCAATATGGGAGGCATGATATAACAAGTGGTAGGTAGCGCGGCATAGCAATAGAGCGAACAACTAGCAAGCAAAGATAGAAGTGATTTCGAGGGTATGGTCATCTTGCCTGAGATCCCGCTAGGAAGAAGATCGAATCCATGAAGAAGACAAACGGACCGAGTCCAACGAATCCTCACAACTCCGGAACGAAACCGAAGCTAACGAGAGAAGCAACCCAGAAAGAAACAAACAACATGGTAAACAACCATCACATAAACATGGCATGATGCACAACCAAGTATGATGCATGTCCGGTTTAATGAGGCATGGCATGGCACAGTGCAACAAACAACACTACAAATCAATATTTAGTTCTCTCTCGTTTAGGTACCCATCAATATTAAATGTTGTTAAACATGGCAAGAGGTGAAGCATAATAAAACTACCTATCTAGGCAAGTTTAAATGAGGCCGGAACAACAAGCAACAAGTCCGGAAAAATCCTCATATGCAATTTATGGATTTGGTACTGTTCTGCCCTAAGCCATATTTTAGAGTTGTTAAACATGCAAGAAGAGTGCACCATGTTAATCTATGAATTTTTCTACCCCATTTACATATAAAGTTTATTAAATCCGAGCTACGGTTATTTAGTTATGAAATAAATCATTTTAACATGGCATTTATGCAAATTTAAACAAACAGCATTTTAAACATTTTAAACATGCATGAAAGTTGGAAATTATGAAACTAGACGAAATTCTAAGCATCTTACATATTAAAATCATTTTAAACCGATGCATGGTTAATTTGTTATTAGATGCATGAACATTAGGGGTTTTTCTACAAAACTGGCACTCCTGGAAAAAAAGCTAAAATCGCAGAACCTAAAAAAACCTATGCGGGCCGAATCTGGCTAGCCCAACAGGAGCATAGGGGAGGGCTGGGGCTGCTCACCCATGGGCGAAACCCACCTGGAGAGGAGGAGGCCCAAGCGGCGCAGATCTGGGCCTCGGGCGTGCTTGTGGCCCACGCGGGCACGTGGGCCAGCGGCCTGGGTCTCGCAAGCGCTCTCCTTGCTCGCCCGAAGCAGAGAGGCAGGGGACGAAGCAGGGGAGCTCGGGAACGGCAGCGGAGGTAGCAGGGGAGCGGTGGCGGCGAACTTGACGGGGAGGTGGCTTCCGGCGGCACGTGTATGGCGGGGACGTGAGGATCCAACCCAGCGTGACCGGATTTGGCAGTCTCCGGTGTCGAACGTAGCAGGCCAGCGGCGGGAGCCGATGGAGCTCGTGCTCCGGTGAGCTATTGCTCGCTGCCGGCCAGACGGAGACGGGGCTTGGCGTGGAAGACGCGGACGATGACGAGGAAGACGGGGTGCGACGCGAGGAGGTATTTGGCGCGGTTGACGGGGCGCGGCTGGGAGGCACGGCCAAAGCGACATGGGCATCTCTTCGGGCACAACCGTGCCATGACAGCAAGATGGCGACGACGGGGAGACGACCCGGTCGCCAGGAACTGGACGAGGGGACGAGGTGATGGCGACTCCGGCAGCGCAGCTGCTACGGGTTGGAGCTGGGGCCTCCATGGCGGCGCTACAAGGACAACAGAGAGAGAGAGAGAGAGAGAGAGCAGCGTGAGAGAGGGAAAAAGAGAGAGCATATGGGGAAGGAAGGGAGCAGGGCACGGCGGGGAACTCATCTCTGGCGAGGTTGTTGCTGCCGTTGCTAGGACGGCAGGGGCACAGATCGAGGGAGGTAGGTGGTGCTGCAGGTTGGCTCGGGAGTGGATCGGGAAGGTGGAGGCTGGTTGGGTGGCTGAGGAAACCGAGGAGGATTTGGGATGCGTGGCGGCGGCGAGTGAGGGGATTGATGGGACAGCCGTCCGAGATTTTAGGTTAGGTCGGTTTATATAGCAAGTGGATTTTTGGGTAGAGGTCTAATTGGACCCTCTGATTTAGATCGGGCGGTCGAGAAAAATAGGCTAGGGAAGCCCAAATAATAAAACGGAGATGTTTTGTAGATGTTAGGGGATTATCCGGACCAATCGGTAACAACAAACCGGGTCGGGTACGGGACAACTTTCGGACGTGCGGGAGGGGATCGCGGGCTGACGAGAGAGGATAGTTGGTTTGACAAGAGGGAACCGAAAACACGGTTGGTCTCGGAACGGTCAACGAAGACAAGGGGGGAACACGGCAACTACGAACAGATGCAAGTTTTATGAAAACACGCGAATGCAATATGCATGATGACATGATGAAATGCAACAACAAATAAAACACACGGCAACAACGAAATAACTGGAAGGCTTCTGGAGCATCGGTCTCGGGGCGTTACAAAACACACCGCAAAAAGAAGAGTTACATCGAATAGATCTCCAAGAGAATCGGGGAGAACTTTGTATTGAGATCCAAAGAGAGAGAAGAAGCCATCTAGCTAATAACTATGGACCCGAAGGTCTGAGGTAAACTACTCACACATCATCGGAGAGGCTATGGTGTTGATGTAGAAGCCCTCCGTGATCAATGCCCCCTCCGGCGGAGCGTCGGAAAAGGCCCCAAGATGGGATCTCACGGGTACAGAAGGTTGCGGTGGTGAAAATAGGGTTTTGGCTCCGTCTTTGATGTTTCCAAGGTATATGAGTATATATAGGCGAAAGAGGTCGGTCAGGAGAGCTACGAGGGGCCCACGAGGGTGGGGGGCACGCCCAGGGGGCAGGCGCGCCTCCCTGCCTCGTGGCCTCCTCGTTGATTGCTTGACGTCCACTCCAAGTCCTCTGGATCACGTTTGTTCCGAAAATTACGTTCCTGAAGGTTTCATTCCGTTTGGACTCCATTTGATATCCTTTTCCTTCGAAACATTAAAAAGGCAAAAAACCAGCAATTTGGGCTGGGCCTCCGGTTAATAGGTTGGTCCCAAAAATAATATAAAAGTGTATAATAAAGCCCATTAAACATCCAAAACAGAATATATAATAGCATGGAACAATAAAAAATTATAGATACGTTGCGGATGTATCAAGCATCCCCAAGCTTAATTCCTGCTCGTCCTCGAGTAGGTAAATGATAAAAACAGAATTTTTGATGTGGAATGCTACTTAGCATAATTTTCAATGTAATTCTCTTATTTGTGTCATGAATATTCAGATCCGAAAGATTCAAGATAAAAGTTTAATATTGACATAAAAGTAATAATACTTCAAGCATACTAACTAAGCAATTATGTCTTCTCAAAATAACATGGCCAAAGTAAGTTCATCCCTACAAAATCATATAGTTTGGTCATGCTCCATTTTCGTCACACAAGAATGCTCTCATCATGCACAACCCCGATGACAAGCCAAGCAATTGTTTCATACTTTAGTAATCTCAAACTTTTTTCAACTTTCATGCAATATATGAGCGTGAGCCATGGATATAGCACTATGGGTGGAATAGAATATAATGATGGGGGTTATGTGGAGAAGACAAAAAGGGAGAAATTCTCACATTGACGTGGCTAATCAACGAGCTAGGGAGATGCCCATCGATTGTTGTCAATGCAAGGAGTAGGGATTGCCATGCAACGGATGCACTAGAGCTATAAATGTATGAAAGCTCAACAAAAGAAACTAAGTGGGTGTGCATCCAACTTGCTTGCTCACGAAGACCTAGGGCATTTGAGGAAGCCCATTGTTGGAATATACAAGCCAAGTTCTATAATGAAAAATTCCCACTAGTATATGAAAGTGACAAAACAAGAGACTCTCTATCATAAAGATCATGGTGCTACTTTGAAGCACAAGTGTGGAAAAAAGGATAGTAGCATTGCCCCTGTTTTTTGGGCCTTCTTTTTTTTATTTGGCCTTTCTCTCTTTTTTTATTTGGGACAATTCTCTATGAATGATGATCATCACACTTCTATTTATTTACAACTCAATGATTACAACTCGATACTAGAACAAAGTATGACTCTATATGAGTGCCTCCGGCGGTGTACCGGGAAGAGCAATGAATCAAGAGTGACATGTATGAAATAATATGCATGGTGGCTTTGCCACAAATACGATGTCAACTACATGATCATGCAAGGCAATATGACAATGACGAAGCGTGTCATGATAAACAGAACGGTGGAAAGTTGCTTGGCAATATATCTCGGAATGGCTATGGAAATGCCATAATAGGTAGGTATGGTGGCTGTTTTGAGGAAGATATAAGGAGGTTTATGTGTGATAGAGCGTATCGTATCACGGGGTTTGGATGCACCGGCGAAGTTTGCACCAACTCTCAAGGTGAGAAAGGGCAATGCACAGTACCGAAGAGGCTAGTAATGATGGAAGGGTGAGAGTGCGTATAATCCATGGACTCAACATTAGTCATAAAGGACTCACATACTTATTGCAAAAATCTACAAGTCATCAAAAACCAAGCATTACGTGCATGCTCAATAGATTGGTAGGAAAAGACCATCGCTCGTCCCCGACCGCCACTCATAAGGAGGACAATCAAAGAACACCTCATGTTTCAAATTTGTGACACAACGTTCACCATACGTGCATGCTACGGGACTTGCAAATTTCAACACAAGTATTTCTCAAATTCACAAATACTCAACTAGCACAACTTTAATATCACTACCTCCATATCTCAAAACAGCCATCAAGCATCAAACTTCTCTTAGTATTCAACGCACTTATAAGAAAGTTTTTACTAATCTTGGATGCCTATCATATTAGGACTAATTTCACAATTTAAGAAAATTACCATGCTGTTTTGTAGGCTCTCAAATTAATATAAGTGAAGCATGAGAGACAATAGTTTCTATAAAACAAAACCACTACCGTGCTCTAAAAGATATAAGTGAAGCACTAGAGCAAAAACTATATAGCTCAAGAGATATAAGTGAAGCACGTAGAGTATTCTAATAAATTCCGAATCATGTGTGTCTCTCAAAAGTGTATTCAGTGAGGATGATTGTGGTAAACTAAAAAGCAAAGACTCAAATCATACAAGACGCTCCAAGCAAAACACATATCATGTGGTGAATAAAAATATAGCATCAAGTAAAGTTACCAATGGACGAAGACGAAAGAGGGGATGCCTTCCGGGGCATCCCCAAGCTTAGGTTTTTGGTTGTCCCTGAATTTTACCTTGGGATGTCTTGGGCATCCCCAAGCTTAGGCTTTTGCCAATCCTTGTTCCATAATCCATCAAATCCTTACCCAAAACTTGAAAACTTCACAACACAAAACTCAACAGGAAATCTCATGAGCTCCGTTAGCGAAAGAAAACAAAGCACCACTTCAAGGTACTGCATTGAACTCATTCTTTATTTGTATTGGTGTTAAACCCACTTTATTCCAACTTCTCTATGGTTTATAAACTCTTTTACAAACCATAGACTCATCAAAATAACCAAACAACACACGAAAAACAGAATCTGTCAAAAACAGACCAGTCTGTAGTAATCTGTAACTAACGCAAACTTCTGTAACTCAGAAAAATCTACCAAAATAGGAAGACGTAGATAATTTGTTTATTGATCTACTTCAATTGGAATCAGTATTTTATCACGTTCTGGTGATTTTAAACATTTGTTTTCGTGAACAGAAAGTTTCTGGAATTTTCAGCAAGATCAAATAACTATCATCCAAGAAGATCCTATAGGTTTCACTTGGCACAAACACTAATTAAAACATAAAAACAAATCTAACCAGAGGCTAGATCAAAGATTTATTACTAAACAGGAGCAAAAAGCAAAAAACTAAAATAAAATTGGGTTGCCTCCCAACAAGCGCTATCGTTTAACGCCCCTAGCTAGGCATAAAAGTAAGGATAGATCTAGGTATTGCCATCTTTGGTAGGAAATTCTTCAATAGAACACCTATAACCCTTAGGAATTTCTTTCCTCTTATTAATGATCAAACTCTTAGGCAAGTAATCAAAAAATTCATTTGTAGCAAACGGTCCCTTAATGATAGCGAAAAAGTTGGGATGAACACTTATTGATTTGGGATCCGCAGTTTCCTTACTAGAAGATTCACCCTTATTTTTAGGAACGTACATAAGCTTGGCAATTTTGGTAGGAGGATTTGGAGTATTTTTGATGGAAGAAAAGGCGGACCCTAAGTTGGTAATAATACCCTCAAGCTTATCGATTCTAGTGGAATCTTGATTTATTCTTTCATTAACTATGGGTTCCTTTTCTTTAAAAAAAAATCAAAGTAACTCCTACCTTAGATCCGTATTGGGTAATTTGATTGTGGATCTTTTTATCCAAATTCTCAATCAACTCTACCGTAGCAACCTTATTTTCAATAATTTCAAGCCTTTGCATCACATGCTCTAAAGTTAACATAGTTCCATTAACCAAAAGAGGTGGTGAACCAAACAAATCTGTCATAGCATTATAAGAATCAAAAGTATGGCTACCCAAGAAATTCCCTCTGGTAATGGTATCAAGAATATATCTATTCCAAGGAGTGACGCCTACATAAAAGTTGCGAAGAAGAACGGAAGTAGATTGCTTTCTAGCATATTTATTTTGAGAGTTGCAAATTCTATTCCAAGCATCTTTTAAATTTTCTCCCTCCCTTTTTTTTAAAATTGATAACTTCGTTCTCGGGAGACAATGGAGTAGATAAGGGACTAGCCATAACGACGAGGCAAACAAGAAGAAGGCGAAGGGAAAAAGAGGGCGAATAAAATGGCAAGGGTGAAGTGGGGGAGAGGAAAACGAGAGGCAAATGGCAAATAATGTAATGCGAGGGATAAGAGTTTGTGATGGGTACTTGGTATGTCTTGACTTGTGGGTAGACTCCCCGGCAACGGCGCCAGAAATCCTTCTTGCTACCTCTTGAGCACTGCGTTGGTTTTCCCTTGAAGACGAAAGGGTGATGCAGTAAGTAGCCTAACTATTTCCCTTAGTTTTTGAGAACCAAGGTATCAATCCAGTAGGAGACCACGCTCGAGTCCCACGCACCTACACAAACAAATAAGAACCTTGCAACCAACACGATAAAGGGGTTGTCAATCCCTTCACGACCACTTGTAAAAGTGAGATCTGATAGAGATGATAAGGTAATATTTTTGGTATTTTTATGATAAAGAGTAAAAGTAAAGATTGCAAAATAAACGGTGACAGAAATAGCTAGTTGACGGAAGATTAATATGATGGAAAATAGACCCGGGGGCCATAGGTTTCACTAGTGGCTTCTCTCAAGAGCATAAGTCTTATAGTGGGTGAACAAATTATTGTCGAGCAATTGATAGAATTGAGCATAGTTATGAGAATATCTAGGTATGATCATGTATATAGGCATCACGTCCGTGACAAGTAGACCGACTCCTGCCTGCATCTACTACTATTACTCCACGCATCGACCGCTATCCAGCATGCATCTAGAGTATTAAGTTCATAAGAACGGAGTAACGCTTTAAGCAAGATGACATGATGTAGAGGGATAAACTCACGCAATATGATATAAACCCCATCTTTTTATCCTCGATGGCAACAATACAATATGTGTCGTTTCCCCTACTGTCACTGGGATCGAGCACCGCAAGATTGAACCCAAAGCTTAGCACTTCTCCCATTGCAAGAAAGATCAATCAAGTAGGCCAAACCAAACTCATAATTCGAAGAGACTTGCAAATATAACCAATCATACATAAAAGAATTCAGAGAAGATTCAAATATTGTTCATAGATAATCTTGATCATAAACCCACAATTCATCGGATCTCGACAAACACACCGCAAAAAGAAGAGTTACATCGAATAGATCTCCAAGAGAATCGAGGAGAACTTTGTATTGAGATCCAAAGAGAGAGAAGAAGTCATCTAGCAAATAACTATGGACCTGAAGGTCTGAGGTAAACTACTCACACATCATCGGAGAGGCTATGGTGTTAATGTAGAAGCCCTCCGTGATCAATGCCCCCTCCGGCGGAGCGCCGGAAAAGGCCCCAAGATGGGATCTCACGGGTACAGAAGGTTGCGGTGGTGGAAATAGGGTTTTGGCTCCGTCTATGATGTTTCCAGGGTATATGAGTATATATAGGCGAAAGAGGTCGGTCAGGAGAGCTACGAGGGGCCCACGAGGGTGGGGGGCGCGCCCAGGGGGCAGGCGTGCCTTCCTGCCTCGTGGCCTCCACGTTGATTGCTTGACGTCCACTCCAAGTTCTTTGGATCGCGTTTGTTCCGAAAATCACGTTCCCGAAGGTTTCATTCCGTTTGGACTCCATTTCATATCCTTTTCCTTCGAAACACTGAAATAGGCAAAAAACAGCCATTTGGGCTGGGCCTCCGGTTAATAGGTTAGTCCCAAAAATAATATAAAAGTGTATAATAAAGCCCATTAAACATCCAAAAAATAATATATAATAGCATGGAACAATAAAAAATTATAGATACGTTGGAGACGTATCAAGCATCCCCAAGCTTAATTCCTGCTCGTCCTCGAGGAGGTAAATGATAAAAACAGAATTTTTGATGCGAAATGCTACTTAGAATAATTTTCAATGTAATTCTCTTATTTGTGGCATGAATATTCAGATCTGAAAGATTCAAGATAAAATTTTAATATTGACATAAAAGTAATAATACTTCAAGCATACTAACTAAGCAATTATGTCTTCTCAAAATAACATGGCCAAAGTAAGTTCATCCCTACAAAATCATATAGTTTGGTCATGCTCCATTTTCGTCACACAAGAATGCTCTCATCATGCACAACCCCGATGACAAGCCAAGCAATTGTTTCATACTTTAGTAATCTCAAACTTTTTTCAACTTTCATGCAATATATGAGTGTGAGCCATGGATATAACACTATGGGTGGAATAGAATATAATGATGGGGGTTATGTGGAGAAGACAAAAGGGAGAAAGTCTCACATTGACGCGGCTAATCAACGAGCTAGGGAGATGCCCATCGATTGTTGTCAATGCAAGGAGTAGGGATTGCCATGCAACGGATGCACTAGAGCTATAAATGTATGAAAGCTCAACAAAAGAAACTAAGTGGGTGTGCATCCAACTTGCTTGCTCACGAAGACCTAGGGCATTTGAGGAAGCCCATTGTTGGAATATACAAGCCAAGTTCTATAATGAAAAATTCCCACTAGTATATGAAAGTGACAAAACAAGAGACTCTCTATCATAAAGATCATGGTGCTACTTTGAAGCACAAGTGTGGAAAAAAGGATAGTAGCATTGCCCCTGTTTTTTGGGCCTTCTTTTTTTTATTTGGCCTTTCTCTCTTTTTTTATTTGGGACAATTCTCTATGAATGATGATCATCACACTTCTATTTATTTACAACTCAATGATTACAACTCGATACTAGAACAAAGTATGACTCTATATGAGTGCCTCCGGCGGTGTACCGGGAAGAGCAATGAATCAAGAGTGACATGTATGAAATAATATGCATGGTGGCTATGCCACAAATACGATGTCAACTACATGATCATTCAAGGCAACATGACAATGACGAAGCATGTCATGATAAACGGAACGGTGGAAAGTTGCATGGCAATATATCTCGGAATGGCTATGGAAATGCCATAATAGGTAGGTATGGTGGCTGTTTTGAGGAAGATATAAGGAGGTTTATGTGTGAAAGAGCGTATCATATCACGGGGTTTGGATGCACCGGCGAAGTTTGCACCAACTCTCAATGTGAGAAAGGGCAATGCACGGTACCGAAGAGGCTAGCAATGATGGAAGGGTAAGAGTGCGTATAATCCATGGACTCAACATTAGTCATAAAGAACTCACATACTTATTGCGAAAATCTACAAGTCATCAAAAACCAAGCACTATGCGCATGCTCCTAGGGGGATAGATTGGTAGGAAAAGACCATCGCTCGTCCCCGACCGCCACTCATAAGGAGGACAATCAAAGAACACCTCATGTTTCATATTTGTTACATAACGTTTACCATACGTGCATGCTACGGGACTTGCAAACTTCAACACAAGTATTTCTCAAATTCACAACTACTCAACTAGCACAACTTTAATATCACTACCTCCATATCTCAAAACAATCATCAAGCATCAAACTTCTCTTAGTATTCAACACACTCGTGAGAAAGTTTTTACTAGTCTTGAATACCTAGCATATTAGGATTAAGAAAACTACCATGTTGTTTAAGACTCTCAAAATAATATAAGTGAAGCATGAGAGTTCATCTATTTCTTCAAAATAAAACCACCATTGTGCTCTAAAATATATAAGTGAAGCACTAGAGCAAACGACAGACTACCCCGAAAGATATAAGTGAAGATCAATGAGTAGTTGTATAATTATGTAACTATGTGAAGACTCTCTAACATTTAAGAATTTCAGATCTTGGTATTTTATTCAAACAGCAAGCAAAAAAAAAGAAAATAAAATGACGCTCCAAGCAAAACACATATCAAAGAACACCTCATGTTTCAAATTTGTAAGACAACGTTCACCATACGTGCATGCTACGGGACTTGCAAATTTCAACACAAGTATTTCTCAAATTCACAACTATTCAACTTGCACAACTTTAATATCACTACCTCCATATCTCAAAACAGTCATCAAGCATCAAACTTCTCTTGGTATTCAAGGCACTTATAAGATTTTTTTTACTAATCTTGGATGCCCATCATATTAGGACTAATGTCACAATTTAAGCAAATTACCATGCGGTTTTGTAGGACTCTCAAATTAATATAAGTGAAGCATGAGAGACAATAGTTTCTATAAAACAAAACCACTACCGTGCTCTAAAAGATATAAGTGAAGCACTAGAGCAAAAACTATATAGCTCAAAAGATATAAGTGAAGCATGTAGAGTATTCTAATAAATTCCGAATCATGTGTGTCTCTCTCAAAAGTGTATTCAGTGAGGATGATTGTGGTAAACTAAAAGGCAAAGAATCAAATCATACAAGACGCTCCAAGCAAAACACATATCATGTGGTGAATAAAAATACAGCATCAAGTAAAGTTACCGATGGACGAAGACAAAAGAGGGGTTGCCTTCCGGGGAATACCCAAGCTTAGGCTTTTGGTTGTCCTTGAATTTTACCTTGGGTGCCTTGGGCATCCACAAGCTTAGGATTTTGCCAATCCTTGTTCCATAATCCATCAAATCCTTACCCAAAACTTGAAAACTTCACAACACAAAACTCAACAGAAAATCTCATGAGCTCCGTTAGTGAAAGAAAACAAAACACCACTTCAAGGTACTCTATTGAACTCATTCTTCATTTGTATTGGTGTTAAACCCACTTTATTCCAACTTCTCTATGGTTTATAAACTCTATTACTAACCATAGACTCATCAAAATAAGCAAACAACACACGAAAAACAGAATCTGTCAAAAACAGAACAGTCTGTAGTAATCTATTACTAACGCAAACTTCTGTAACTCAGAAAAATCTACCAAACTAGGAAGACCTAGATAATTTGTTTATTGATGTACTGCAATTGGAACCAGTATTTTATCACGTTCTGGTGTTTTTAAACAATTGTTTTCGTGCACAGAAAGTTTCTGGAATTTTCAGCAAGATCAAATAACTATCATCCAAGAAGATCCTATAGGTTTCACTTGGCACAAACACTAATTTAAACATAAAAACAAATCTAACCAGAGGCTAGATCAAATATTTATTACTAAACAGGAGCAAAAAGCAAAAAACTAAAATAAAATTGGGTTGCCTCCCAACAAGGGCTATCGTTTAACGCCCCAAGCTAGGCATAAAAGCAAGGATAGATCTAGGTATTTCCATCTTTGGTAGGCAATTCTTCAATAGAACACCTATAACCCTTAGGAATTTCTTTCCTCTTATTAATGATCAAACTCTTAGGCAAGTAATCAAGAAATTCATTTGTAGCAAACGGTTCCTTAATGATAGCAAAAAAGTTGGGATGAACACTTATTGATTTGAGATCCGCAGTTTCCTTACTAGAAGATTCACCCTTATTTTTAGGAACGTACATAAGCTTGGAAATTTTGGTAGGAGGATTTGGAGTTTTTTTACGAAAGAAAAAGCGGACCCTAAGTTGGTAATAATACCCTCAAGCTTATTGATTCTAGTGGAATCTTGATCTATTCTTTAATTAACTATGGGTTCCTTTTCTTTAAAAAAATTCAAAGTAACTCCTACCTTAGATCCGTATTGGGTAATTTGATTGTGGATCTTTTTATCCAAATTCTCAATCAACTCTACCGTAGCAACCTTATTTTCAATAATTTCAAGCCTTTGCATCACATGCTCCAAAGTTAACATAGTTCCATTAACCAAAAGAGGTGGTGAACCAAACAAATCTGCCATTGCATTATAAGAATCAAAAGTATGGCTACCCAAGAAATTCCCTCCGGTAATGGTATCAAGAATATATCTATTCCAAGGAGTGACGCCTACATAAAAGATGCGAAGAAGAACGGAAGTAGATTGCTTTCTAGCAGATTTATTTTGAGCGTTGCAAATTCTATACCAAGCATCTTTTAAATTTTCTCCCTCCCTTTTTTTAAAATTGATAACTTTGTTCTCGGGAGACAAAGGAGTAGATAAGGGACTAGCCATAACGACGAGGCAAACAAGAAGAAGGCGAAGGGAAATAGAGGGCGAATAAAATGGCAAGGGTGAAGTGGGGGAGACGAAAACGAGAGGCAAATGGCAAATAATGTAATGTGAGGGATAAGAGTTTGTGATGGGTACTTGGTATGTCTTGACTTGTGCGTAGACTCCCCGGCAACGGTGCCAAAAATCCTTCTTGCTACCTCTTGAGCACTGCGTTGGTTTTCCCTTGAAGAGGAAAGGGTGATGCAGTAAAGTAGCATAAGTATTTCCCGCGGTTTTTGAGAACCAATGTATCAATCCAGTAGGAGACCACGCTCGAGTCCCACGCACCTACACAAACAAATAAGAACCTTGCAACCAACGCGATAAAGGGGTTGTCAATCCCTTCACGGCCACTTGCAAAAGTGAGATCTGACAGAGATGATAAGATAATACTTTTGGTATTTTTATGATAAAGAGTAAAATTAAAGATTGCAAAATAAACGGCGACAGAAATAGCTAGTTGACGGGAGATTAATATGATGGAAAATAGACCCGGGGGCCATAGGTTTCACTAGTGGCTTCTCTCAAGAGCATAAGTATTACAGTGGGTGAACAAATTACTGTCGAGCAATTGATAGAATTGAGCATAGTTATGAGAATATCTTGGTATGATCATGTATATAGGCCTCACGTCCGTGACAAGTAGACCGACTCCTGCCTGCATCTACGACTATTACTCCACACATCGACCGCTATCCAGCATGCATCTAGAGTATTAAGTTCATAAGAACGCTTTAAGCAAGATGACATGATGTAGAGGGATAAACTTGTTGGGGAACGTAGTAATTTCAAAAAAAATCCTACGCACACGCAAGATCATGGTGATGCATAACAACGAGAGGGGAAAGTGTTGTCCACGTACCCTCGTAGACCGAAAGCGGAAGCGTTAACACAACGTGGTTGATGTAGTCGTACGTCTTCAAGATCCGACCGATCAAGTACCGAACGCACGGCACCTCCGAGTTCAGCACACGTTCAGCTCGATGACGTCCCTCAAACTCCGATCCAGCCGAGTGTTGAGGGAGAGTTTCGTCAGCACGACGGCGTGGTGACAATGTTGATGTTCTACCGACGCAGGGCTTCGCCTAAGCACCGCTACGATATTATCGAGGTGTAATATGGTGGAGGGGGCATCGCACACGGCTAAGAGATCAATGATCAATTGTGTGTAGAGAGGTGCCCCGCTGCCCCCGTATATAAAGGAGCAAGGGGGGGGGGTTCGGCCGGCCTAGAGGAGAGGCGCGCCAGGAGGAGTCCTACTCCTACCGGGAGTAGGACTCCCCCCTTTTCCATGTTGGACTAGGAGAGAAAGGGGGAAGAGGTGGAGGGGAGGAAGGAAGGGGGGGCGCCCACCCCCTCTCCTTGTCATATTCGGACTGGGGGGGGAGGGGCGCACGGCCCTGCCCTGGCCTCCTCTCCTCTCTTCCACCTAGGCCCACTAAGGCCCATTAAGTTATCGGGGGGTTCCGGTAACCTCCCGGTACTCCGGAAAAATCCCGATTTCACCCGGAACACTTCCGATGTCCAAACATAGGCTTCCAATATATCAATCTTTATGTCTCGACCATTTCGAGACTCCTCATCATGTCCGTGATCACATCCGGGACTCTGAACAACCTTCGGTACATCAAAACATATAAACTCATAATATAACTGTCATCGTAATGTTAAGCGTGCGGACCCTACGGGTTCGAGAACTATGTAGACATGACCGAGACACCTCTCCGGTCAATAACCAATAGCGGAACCTGGATGCTCATATTGGTTCCCACATATTCTACGAAGATCTTTATCGGTCAGACCGCATAACAACATACGTTGTTCCCTTTGTCATCGGTATGTTACTTGCCCGAGATTCGATCGTCGGTATCTCGATACCTAGTTCAATCTCGTTACCGGCAAGTCTCTTTACTCGTTCCGTAATACATCATCCCGCAACTAACTCATTAGTCACAATGCTTGCAAGGCTTATAGTGATGTGTATTACTGAGTGGGCCCAGAGATACCTCTCCGACAATCGGAGTGACAAATCCTAATCTCGAAATACGCCAACCCAACAAGTACCTTTGGAGACACCTGTAGAGCACCTTTATAATCACCCAGTTACGTTAATCTCCGACATCATTCTCAATCCCAATTAAGTATCATCATTAACCCAACAATATTAATTAAAAGTAACATGATGATGAGATTCACATGATAATCCAAGTACTAGATACTCAAGATGTCCATAACCGGGGACACGGCTAACCATGATTAGTTTGTACACTCTGCAGAGGTTTGTGCACTTTTCCCCACAAGACTCGATCTCCTCCGTTGGGATTCTCGCACTTCATGGTGTTTGAGAAACGGATGACCGAGACACAGTCTTTCAGAAGCATTAACTCTCTGCTCCGGGTAGACAGTACCACCTACAACCCCTACATCTGCTAGTCTACCTCTTCAAGAGCTCACACAACTTAATCAACTATGCTAGAGCCCATAATAGCTTGTGGCTGCACACGGAAGTTTCTAGCATGAATAATCTCATGATCCCTTTGAGCCTGGGTGGCGGTCCTTAGAAAAACAGGCAATCCTGGAATACCCAGGTACCTCAATCCACCCAGATGTGAGTTTTAGTTGCCACCTTAAGTTTAACCATTACTTAACAATCTCACATCTGTCATGGTAACACTCAAACCCAATCCACGTCTACTAGCATAGCATAGCAATATAAGCAAACGTAGAAGTAACTCCCAAGGGTTTGATAATAAAACAGGTAATAGGTACTACCTCAACTACTTCCCAATACCCACAATTTAATTAGATCCTAACCATGCAATGTTTGAGGGTTTGTCTAATGCAATAAAACTGGGTAGTAAATAGGTATGATCAAAGTGTTACTTGCCTTGCTGATGATCCGTGAAACTTAGAGATTCGAAGTAGCAAGCGGCGCACTCCGGGTACTCTATCGCAAACAAACAAGCATACAATAAGCACTCATCAAATGCACAGGTAAAACTCAAATAAAAGATCTAACCAGAAAGTTCAACTTAAGAACTCCGGTTTGCAAAAGGAAACAAATCGAACAAAGCAACGAAAGTCAAACGGCAAAAGAAATAAGCTTCATTTACTAATCTGGATCTAGGTCAAATTTTACAGTAGCAAAAACGTGTTTAAGTAGGTTAAACGGAAAGAGAATTTCGAGACGAAACTCTAGGCGCTTGAATCGCCTGATTCCAATAAACGAGCGAAAAGTTAGACCGGAACGAAAATCTGATCAGAAATCATGATCTGGAATAATCGCGGAAAAACCGACGAAAAAGAAAACTGACGAACAGTTAAACGAACGGACGTTCGTTAACAGCGACAAACCGACGAACATGTTCGTTAAAACGAACGGGTCGGTGAACATTCACTAATTAACTAAACCGAAAAAATAAACCGATCTATATAAAAAAACTAGGGTTTTCGAAAAAAAATAAATCGAGGTTTTTTGAAAAAAAACTGGCTCGGCGGCGGCGGCTCGGCTACCTCATTGGGCAGCTCCGGCGGGGTCGGGGCGGCGAGGGGCAGCGGGGCCCGGGGCTACGAGGGGTGACGGGGCGGCGGCGTACGGTGTCGAGGCGGCGAGCTCCTTCGGGCGGCGGGGTCGGCTCCGGCGGCGGCTTCGGGTCGGGGCGGGGACGGGGTGAGGAGAGGGCGGCGGGGCTGGGGTATATAAGGAGGGGGGATGCCGTGGGGGAGGGGGCAAGGCGGCGGGCGGCGGCCGTGCTCGAGCGGGACTCGGGCAGCGGCGGTGCTGTCGTGCCCGAGAGGGAGACGGGCGCGGGGCAGCTGGGCCGTCGGCTGGGCTTCGGCCCAGTCGGCGCGCTCGGCGTTTTTTTTAAATATTTCGCCGAACAAAAAAAATCGTAGAAAAATAAATAAAAATCAAAAATGCCAAAACAAATTTTCACCGTCTAATTAAAATAATTAGAACGACGTGAACATTTTCTTGGCCCTAAAATGCAATTTTTAAAACCTGAATTTTTTTCTAATGCAATTAAAATTGCAAATAAAATCCGAATAAAATCAAATATATGATTTTAATATTTTCCTCCAATATTTCAATTATTTTGGAGAAGTCATATTTTCTCCTCTCATTTATTTTAATATGAAAATTTTCGGAGAGAAAATAATTAAAACCAAAAATCCCCGTTTCATTATTTGATAAAATCAAACATGAAAACCACGAAAATCCCCAACTCTCTCCGAGGGTCCTTGAGTCGCTTAGGATTTTTTTTCGAGGATTTGCCAAAATGCAATAAAATATGCTATGCAATGATGATCTAATGTATAACATTCCAAATTGAAAATTTGGGATGTTACAAACCTACCCCCTTAAGATGAACCTCGCCGTCGAGATTCGGGTTGGCTAGAAAATAGGTGAGAGTGGTTCTTCCGTAGATCTTCCTCTCGCTCCCAGGTGGCTTCATCTTCAGTGTGGTGACTCCACTGAACTTTGCAGAACTTGATAACCTTGCTGCGGGTGACTCGGCTGGCATACTCAAGAATCTTAACTGGTTTCTCCTCATAGGTCAAATCACTTTCCAACTGAATCGCTTCCAGTGGCACTGTATCTCTCAGTGGTATCTCAGCCATCTCTGCGTGGCACTTCTTCAACTGGGAAACGTGAAATACATCATGAACTCCTGACAATCCTTCAGGCAATTCCAGCTTGTAAGCAACTTCTCCCATACGCTCCAAAACTCTGTATGGTCCTACAAAGCGTGGCGCTAACTTTCCCTTAACTCCAAAGCGCTTCACTCCTCGAAGTGGTGATACTCGTAGGTAAACTCTGTCTCCGACTTCGTGAACTGTCTCCTTACGTTTAGAATCCGCATAACTCTTCTGCCTGGACTGGGCTACCTTGAGCCTATCGCGAATCAACTTCACTTTCTGTTCTGATTCCTTAATCAAGTCTGGTCCAAACAACTGGCGGTCTCCAACTTCGTCCCATAACAATGGTGTCCTACACCTCCTTCCATACAAAGCTTCGAAAGGGGCCATCTTCAAACTGGTTTGATAACTGTTGTTGTAAGAAAACTCTGCATATGGCAAATTGTCGTCCCAACTAGATCCATAATCTAGCGCACAAGCTCTCAACATGTCCTCCAAAATCTGATTGACTCTCTCGGTCTGTCCATCTGTCTGTGGGTGAAAAGCTGTACTGAATTCTAGCCTGGTTCCCAAAGTTTCATGTAACTGATTCAAAACTTCGAGGTAAACTGGGTTCCTCTATCTGATACAATGGTCCTTGGAACTCCATGCAAACATACGATTCTGGTCATGTATATCTTTGCCAACTTAGCACTGGTGTAAGTGGTCTTCACTGGGATGAAATGAGCTACTTTCATCAAACGATCGACTACAACCCATATTGAGTCATAGCCTGAACGAGTCCTGGGCAATCCCGTGATAAAATCCATGCCTAGTTTATCCCACTTCCATTCGGGTATCGGCAATGGCTGTAGCAATCCTGCTGGCTTCTGATGCTCTGCCTTCACTCTCTGACATACATCACAAACTGCTACATACTCCGCAATATCCTTCTTCATTCCTGTAACATCCCAAATTTTCAATTTGGAATGTTATACATAGATCATCATTGCTTAGCATATTTTATTGCATTGTGGCAAATCCTCGATAAATCCTAAGCAACTCAAGGACCCTCGGAGAGAGTTGGGGATTTTCTCGATTTATCATATTTGATTTTCATCAAATGATAAAACGAGGATTTTGGTTTTAATTATTTCCTCTCCGGAAAAATATTTCACATTAAAATAAATGAGAGGAGAAAATATGACTTCTCCAAAACAATTGAAATATTGGAGGAAAAATATTAAAATAATATATTGGATTTTATTCGGATTTTATTTGCAATTTTAATTGCATTAAAAAATTGCACGTTTTCAAAACTGCATTTTTGTGTCAAAAAAATGTTCACCTTGTTCTAATTATTTTTATTAGACGGGAAAATTTTGTTTTATCATTTTTGGATTTTTATTTATTTTTCTGTGATTTTTTTTAGATTCGGTGAAATATTAAAAAAAACATCGCGCCCGACCGGGCCGAGGCCCAGCCGAGCCGGCCGGCCCATCCCGCGCCGTCTCCCTCGCGCGCACGCCTGCGCCGCCGCCGGTGTCCGGCTCGGACACGCCATCGCCGCCGCCTTGCCCCCTCCTCCAAGCAGCCCCCCTCTCTTATATACCCGCCGCCGCCGCCCCCTCCCTCACCCCGAGCCCGCCCCAAGCCGCCCCGCCGAAGCCGTAGCGCCGCCGCCCGAGGAGCTCACCGCCCGCTCGCCGTGCGCCGCCGCCGACGCCGTCCCACGCCGCCCCGAGCCGCCGCCCGAGCCCCGCCGCCCCGCCGCCCTCGCCGAGCCCCGCCGGAGCCTCGCCGACCCCGCCCGAGCCCGTCCCGACGAGGTACCGAGCCGCCGCCGCCCTTGCCGGTTTTTTTGAAAAAAAACCGTTCGTTTTTTTCTAAACCCTAGATCGGTTTATTTTTTTTCGGTTTTATTATTTAGTGAACGTTCACCGATCCGTTCGTTTTAATGAACGTGTTCGTCGGATTTTTGCTGTTAATGAACGTTCGTTCGTTTAACCGCTCGTCAGTTTTCTTTTTCGTCGGATTTTTCCGCGATTTTTCCAGATCTCGATTTCTGATCAGATCTTCGTTTTCGTTTAACTTTTCGCTCGTTTATCGGAATCAGGCGATTCAAGCGCCTAGAGTTTCGTCTCAAAATTCTCTTTCCGTTTAACCTACTCAAACAAGTTTTTGCTACTGTAAAATTTGACCTAGATCCAGATTAGTAAACGAAGCTTGTTTCTTTCGCCGTTTGACTTTCGTTGCTTCGTTCGAGTTGATTCTTTTTGCAAACCGGAGTTCTTAAGTTGAACTTTCTGGTTGGATATTTTATTCGAGTTTTACCTGTGCATTAGATGAGTACTTATTGTTTGCTTGTTTGTTTGCGATAGAGTACCCGGAGTGCGCCGCTTGTTACTTCGAATCTCTAGGTTTCGCGGATCATCAACAAGGCAAGTAACACTTTGATCATACTTTTCCTTACCCAGTTTTATTTGCACTAGATCAATCCTCAAACATTGCATGGTTAGGATCTAATTAAATTGTGGGTATTGGGAAGTAGTTGGGTAGTACCTATTACCTGTGTTATTTATCAAACCCTTGGGAGTTACTTCTACGTTTGCTATTATATTGCCATGCTATGCTCGTAGACGTGGATTGGGTTTGAGAGATATTCATGAAAGATGTGAGATTGTTAATTATTGGTTTACTTAAGGTGGCAAATAAAACTCACATCTGGGTGGATTGAGGCACCTGAGGAACCCAGTGCTGCCTGTATTTTTTGGATATCCCGGGGTACCCGTGTGATCATCCTATGGACCGCCACCCAGGCTCAAAGAGACATAAGATTATTCATGCTAGACACTTCCGTGTGCAGCCACAAGCTATTATGGGCTCTAGCATAGTTGAGTAGGTTACATGATCTCTTGAAGAGGTGGGCTAGCAGATGTAGGGGAAAGTAGGTGTAACTGTCCATCCGGAGTAAAGGGTGATTGTTTCTGAAAGACTGTGTCTCGGTCATCCGTTTCTCAAACATCATGCAGTGCGAGAATCAAGCGGAGGCGATCGAGTCTTGTGGGGAAAAGTGCACAAACCTCTGCAGAGTGTACAAACTAATCATGGTTAGCCGTGTCCCCGGTTATGGACAACTTGAGTATCTAGTACCTGGATTATCATGTGAATCTCATCACCATGTTACTTTAATTAATTTTGTTGGGTTAATGATGACACTTAATTGGGATTGAGTTGGAGGTACCTTCTCAATGTTTAACAACCACCATGATAGTTAAACATAACTTATTCCTTTGCAGTAGGGAAAAAATTGGCTTTTCGCAAAACTGTACCATAGAGCTTTCCACCAGCCATATATGCATGTAGTATAGCATTATTATGTTCATTATTCTCTATGTGTTATATTGCCAGCATATTCCATGTGCTGACCCGTTTTCGGGCTGCAACGTTTCATGTTGCAGACTTTTCAGACGACGAGTAAGGTGCCTTAGGTCGTGGTCTTATACTTAGTGATGCCGTTGGAGTTGATGGACTCACTTATCTTCCAAGTCTTCCGCTGTTATCGTATTTAGATGGCCTTAAGCCATATTTATCATACTTATTCTCTTTTGAGATATTCGATGTAATAAGTGTGTGATTGCTACTCTGTTATAAATCCTCCATTTGTACTGTGCGTGTCAGCATTACTGATCCAGGGATGACACTGGTGCACAGCAGCACAGACTATTTGAGGTCTGGTCGCTACAATTCCGGTCCACCAGAAAGTATCCTTCAAATCCAAATACATCTTGGTATTTCCTGGGTGAATCGAATACGGTGAATCATGGGCCTCTTTCAAGATCAACTTCCTGATCTCTGGATCATTAGGCACATAAACGCGGTCCTCAAACCATAAGGTATCGTGCTCATCCTCACGAAATCCCTTGGCTTTTCCTTTACTCATCCTTTTCTTTATTTCTGCAATCTCTTTGTCTGTCTTTTGAGCTTCCCTGATCTTTTCCATCAAGGTAGACTGAATCTCCATCGTTGCTACGTAACCTCTCGGTACTATCTCCAAACATAGCTCGCGAAGATCCTCGGCTAATACTTTCGGTAACTCTCCGGTCATGAGTGTGTTGACATGACTCTTGCGGCTCAACGTGTCTGCTACTACGTTAGCCTTTCCGGGGTGATAATGCAATCTCATATCATAATCCTTTATGAATTCCAACCATCTCCTTTGCCTGAGATTCAACTCCTTTTGCGTGAAAATGTACTTCAAACTCTTGTGATCCGTGTACACCTCACAGTGATTTCCGATGAGGAAATGTCTCCATGTCTTCAATGCATGCACTACGGCTGCTAACTCCAGATCATGCGTGGCATAATTCTTCTCATGGGGTTTAAGTTGCCGTGAAGCATATGAAACAACTCTTCCTTCCTGCATAAGCACTGCTCCAAGTCCTCGACGAGAAGCGTCACAATAAACTTCATAATCCTTGCGTTGATCTGGTAGAATCAGCACTGGTGATGTAACCAAACGTTTCTTCAATTCTTGGAAACTAGCTTCACAATCCTCAGTCCAATTGAACTTGGTGTCCTTCTTTAACAACTCTTTCATGGGTTTAGCAATCTTCGAGAAATTCTCAATGAACCTCCGGTAGTATCCTGCAAGTCCAAGAAAACTCCGGATCTCTCCAACTGACGTGGGTGCTTCCCAACTGGTTACTGTGTCAACTTTGGCGGGGTCTACTGCTATTCCTTCTCCGGATATAACATGTCCGAGGAATCCAACTTCCTTCAGCCAAAACTCACATTTGCTGAACTTGGCGTATAGCTGATGTTCTCTGAGCTTCTCAAGTACCAAACGCAAATGCTCCTTATGCTCCTCTTCGTTCTTTGAGTAGACCAAAATATCATCAATGAACACCACGACGAACTTATCCAAAAACTCCATAAACACTTTGTTCATCAGGTTCATGAAATAGGCAGGTGCATTAGTCAGACCAAATGACATAACGGTATATTCATACAGCCCATACCTGGTGGTAAAAGCCGTCTTAGGTATATCCTGCTCTCGAATCTTCAACTGATGGTATCCTGATCGTAGATCGATCTTGGAAAATACCTTAGCTCCTTGTAAGCGGTCAAACGAATCATTGATCATCGGAAGTGGGTACTTGTTCTTAATGGTCACTTCATTCAATCCTCGATAATCAACAACCATCCTCAACGATCCATCTTTCTTCTCCACTAGAAGTACGGGTGATCCCCAAGGTGACGAACTTGGGCGAATATAGCCTTTATCCAGTAACTCCTTACTCTGCTTGTTAATTTCCTCCAAATCTTTTGCGGGCATCCTATACGGTCTCTTAGATATTGGTCCCGTGCCTGGCAAAAGTTCAATCAGAAACTCAATGTCTCTATCCGGTGGCATGCCTGGCAACTCTTCTGGAAATACGTCAGGGAAATCCTTCACCACTGGTACTTCCTCCTGTACAACTCCTGATAAGGAATTCACCTGAGTCCTCTTCGGCATATGCCGGGATACATACTTAATCCTTCTTCCTTCTGGGGTGGTAAGCAAAATCGTCTTACTGGCGCACTCAATGTTCCCTCCATACTTTGATAACCAATCCATGCCTAATATCACATCCAATCCTTGCGATTCCAGTACTATTAGGTCCGGGGGAAACACGTAGTTACCAATCCTTAATGGTAACCGATCACACCATAAACTAGCCATATACTCTGCTCCTGGCGAGGTTACTAACATGGGTGACCTAAGGGCTTGGATTGGCAGTTTATACTTATCCACAAATCCCCTTGATATGTATGAATGCGATGCACCAGTATCAAAAAGAACGAGTGCAGTAAATGACTTAACCAAAAACTTACCTATTACTGCCTGGCTGAGCTTCTACCTCCTCCACGCTAACGTGGTTCACATGTCCTTTGTTGAAAGGGTTCGGCTTCTTCCCAGAGCTTCCATTGCCATTTTCATTCTGGGCTTCAGGGCATTCAGTTGCATAATGTCCAGTCTTCTGGCACTTGAAACAAGTAACGTGACTTAGATCCCTCTTGACTGGGGTAGATGGGTTATTACGGTTCTGCCTGTTGCTTCCTCCATTCCCATTACCATTCTTGGGGCCGTTATGGTTGTGCGAATTACCTCCTCCATGGGTATGCTGAAACTGTCCTCCCGATTTCGGGGCAAAACGTGGCTTCTGCTGAGCTCCAGAATTGTACTTCCCTTGTCCATACTTCCTCTTACGGTTTTCAATCTGCTGCTGCTTCCCTTCAATCATGAGTGCTCTATCTACCAACTCCTGGTAGTTGTTGAAAGTTGCTACCATCAGCTGCATGCTCAGCTCATCATTCAGTCCTTCCAGAAACTTCTCCTGCTTGGCTGCATCTGTAGCAACGTCATCTGGAGCATAACGTGCTAACTTACTAAAGTCCTCCACATACTGGCCTACGGTGCGTCCTCCTTGGCGTAGGTTGCGGAACTCATGCTTCTTCATAGCCATAGCTCCTGCTGAAACATGGGCAGTACGGAAAGCTTGCTGAAATTGGTCCCATGTGACAGTGTAAATAGGGTGTGTGGCGGTGTAATTCTCCCACCATGATGCTGCGGGTCCATCAAGCTGATGTGCGCCAAAAGGCACTCTCTCCGCATCTGTGCATCCTGCAGTGGTCAACTCCCTTCCAACTTTGCGGAGCTAATCATCTGCAACAATCGGCTCGGTGCTGCTGGAAAACACCGGAGGATTTAGCCTTCAAGAAACGGGCTAAGTGATCAACAAGTGGTGGTGGTGGGTTGTTGTTGTTGTTGCCTTGGTTCTGTACTAACACTTGCATCAGGGCATTCTGCTGCTGAATCAACTGAGTGATCTCCGGTGGGAAAACAAATCCGGTGTCGCGTCTCGGAGGCATCTGATAGGTTTAGAAAAGATGAGATATAGAATAGAATGAGGTCTAGAGAGGAGACACTACCCATATGCTCATGAGACAAACACAATCAATATCACTCAATCAATCAAACAAGGCATACAATCGATCTAACTATCGTTACAAAAGTGCTCGGACTATACTATTTACATAGGGGGAATACTACTACTAATATGGTGGTCTACTAGAAATTTTGATCAGTCGAAGACTCCATGATATCTGCTCCAGCTTCATCAACAAAGTCATCTTCACTGGGGTCTGAGTCGGTGTCGTCGATGATGATGTAGTTATCCGGGCAAGTAGAATCGTCGTCTTGTCCTCCAGGTGCTGGGTCTCCCATGAATACTTCGATCTTCTGTATCAGTTCGCCGTTCTTCTCCAACAACGTGGCGATCTCCTCCTCATATCCATCGCGCGTAGCCTTGAGTTCTTCCTCCAACTCCGTGATCTTGGTCAATGCCTTCTTCAGTTCTATCATGTTTGCGCACATCTGGTTCTCCTGGCGACGAATGTGCTGGTTTTGCTCCTGGATGAAAGCTGCAATTGATCCATCCTTCTTGGTGCTGATCATCTCCCATTGCTCATCTCGGCGTCCACAAATCTGATAAATAGTATCCTTAAGCTCCTTGCGGTAGACTTCTCGAATGCGTCCCATAGAGATGTGGGCTGCCATGCTCTTCCCTAAACTCCAGGTTGGTGCATCAAAGGAAAACTCTATAGGTTCAGTGACTGGCGTGAACGTCCTTCCTGGAACTTGAACCTGAATCTTCCAGCGCTCCTCTTCTGGTAGTGTGGCGTTGTAGGTTCCGGTGAAGCTTGGTATTCCGATGTTCAGGTACATAGTGACTTCCTTCAAGTGTCGTCCAAAAGGTGTCCCTTCATCCGGTTGCATGAACTTGTTCCTTGCATCCGCCATTCCTAAAAGAGTAGAAAGTGGAGAGGAGTCAGAAATGAGAAGAGAGTAGTGTTCTAGGGTTTAAGCTTAGTGGTCGTGTCCTACAGTCAGAGATGGCTCTGATACCACCTCTGTAGCGACCAGACCTCAAACAGTCTGTGCTGCTGTGCACCAGTGTCATCCCTGGATCAGTAATGCTGACACGCACAGTACAAATGGAGGATTTATAACAGAGTAACAATCACACACTTATTACAACGAGTTTCTCAAAAGAGAATAAGCATGATAAATATGGCTTAAGACCATCTAAATACGATAATAGCGGAAGACTTGGAAGATAGGTGAGTCCATCAACTCCAACGGCATCACTGAGTATAAGATCACGACCTAAGGCACCTTACTCGTCGTCTGAAAAGTCTGCAACATGAAACGTTGCAGCCCGAAATGGGTCAGCACATGGAATATGCTGGCAATGTAACACATAGAGAGTAATGAACATACTAATGCTAGACTACATGCATATATGGCTGGTAGAAGGCTCTATGGTTACAGTTTTGCAAAAAACCAATTTTTTCCTACTGCAAAGGAATAAATTTTATTTAACTATCATGGTGGTTGTTAAACATTGAGAATGGTTGACAGCATTCTCAATCCCAATTAAGTATCATCATTAACCCAACAATATTAATTAAAAGTAACATGATGATGAGATTCACATGATAATCCAAGTACTAGATACTCAAGATGTCCATAACCGGGGACACGGCTAACCATGATTAGTTTGTACACTCTGCAGAGGTTTGTGCACTTTTCCCCACAGGACTCGATCTCCTCCGTTGGGATTCTCGCACTTCATGGTGTTTGAGAAACGGATGACCGAGACACAGTCTTTCAGAAGCGTTAACTCTCTGCTCTGGGTAGACAGTACCACCTACAGCCCCTACATCTGCTAGTCTACCTCTTCAAGAGCTCACACAACTTAATCAACTATGCTAGAGCCCATAATAGCTTGTGGCTGCACACGGAAGTTTCTAGCATGAATAATCTCATGATCCCTTTGAGCCTGGGTGGCGGTCCTTAGAAAAACAGGCAATCCTGGAATACCCAGGTACCTCAATCCACCCAGATGTGAGTTTTAGTTGCCACCTTAAGTTTAACCATTACTTAACAATCTCACATCTGTCATGGTAACACTCAAACCCAATCCACGTCTACTAGCATAGCATAGCAATATAAGCAAACGTAGAAGTAACTCCCAAGGGTTTGATAATAAAACAGGTAATAGGTACTACCTCAACTACTTCCCAATACCCACAATTTAATTAGATCCTAACCATGCAATGTTTGAGGGTTTGTCTAATGCAATAAAACTGGGTAGTAAATAGGTATGATCAAAGTGTTACTTGCCTTGCTGATGATCCGTGAAACTTAGAGATTCGAAGTAGCAAGCGGCGCACTCTGGGTACTCTATCGCAAACAAACAAGCATACAATAAGCACTCATCAAATGCACAGGTAAAACTCAAATAAAAGATCTAACCAGAAAGTTCAACTTAAGAACTCCGGTTTGCAAAAGGAAACAAATCGAACAAAGCAACGAAAGTCAAACGGCAAAAGAAATAAGCTTCATTTACTAATCTGGATCTAGGCCGTCGTGCTGCTGCTGGAGTTGTCTTCCCCAACCTCTCCCTCTCTCCTTGCTGGATCAAGGCGTGGGAGACGTCACCGGGCTACACGTGTGTTGAACGCGGAGGCGCCATTGTTCGGCGCTTCGATCGGAATCAACCGCGATCTGAATCACTGCGAGTACGACTCCTTCACCCGTGTTCTTGTAACGCTTCCGCATCGCGATCTTCAAGGGTATGAAGATGCACTCCCCTCTCTCTCGTTGCTAGTCTCTCCATAGATTGATCTTGGTGATGCGTAGAATTTTTTTAAATTTCTACAACGATCCCCAACAGGATGACCCGGAGTCCTCAACCTGTCGTGATGAAGACAAGTGATACCAGACGGGTTTTAAATCATGGCATAGACACCCTGTGCTAAAAACACTTTTCTCCAATTATATAGGTCCATGGTGGCCTTGTAATAGGCTAATTTGAAAATAATGACCTGTCATGCCATCGTGCATGCTAGCTTTAACTGCTTAAACTGTCAATTTGATAT
The DNA here is from genome assembly GCF_018294505.1 of Triticum aestivum. Classification (NCBI taxonomy): domain Eukaryota; kingdom Viridiplantae; phylum Streptophyta; class Magnoliopsida; order Poales; family Poaceae; genus Triticum; species Triticum aestivum. The sequence continues at coordinate 369,290,758 of NC_057796.1, read as the reverse complement.
TTTATGATCCGCCGCTGAACTTACTGATAATATCATCATCTATGTGGGTCAGATCAATATTTTCATATTTTCCTGCACACAAGTTAAACAGCATATGCCCTGGCGGTTTAAGCTAGTGCGGGTAATAAACCCCAATATAATAGTCTTTGAAGAATTTTATATAAAGACTAGAGAGGCTATCTAAGCCAAAACATTCTGACGACTTAAGTCTAAAGCTAGGGCGGGTTACCGAACCCCAAATATTCATACCATTATGGAAATACATACCTGTAGATTGACACCATGGTGATGCTTTTAATAATTATAATCCGTAGGCATGAAATATCATGATGTTGGTTGCTCAAGGCAAATATCCTGGCGACTTATAGTCCGCTATCAGCGCGGGTTATTTACCCAAAAAATGCTCAAATATGAGACATATAGTCAGGGTTCCGTGGCCCGTATTGTGAAAACCACATGGTAATAGAAAAGAGGGATATAAATCCAAAACAGAAAACCAAAAAAATTCGAGGCTTTCATAGGTCGCCAAGCCTAAAACCCAAGTGCTTTCATGGGCTGCACGACCATTGAGTTAATCCTTGCTATCCATAAGCCGGCCCTCACATGATAAACCATCGTTTTAACCTTAATAAGTTCAGGGTCTTATTTAAAAGACTGACTGTTAAGAGTACAGCGGGTCATTCGGGATTACCTGGCGGAGCAGCATCAACATACAGGCAGGATAACCCGGAATTCGGTGTTTTACACCTAGTCAAGAGGGTATGAAAGCTAAACCTGGTGGGTTGGAAGCCCCCAAGTGACCTTATAAACAAATAATAAAGTCTCAGATGCTTAGAAATGAAACGACAGAGGCCCTAAATTATCAGGGTGTGCCGACTTTATTAGATTGATCATAATATATACATTGATAGATGTATGTACAATTACAAGAGCCGGTGGCTCATGCGTAATAAGGCCGAAGATGAGCGATGTTCCAAGGCCGGTGGGTCTCCTCCTCCAACTTACGTGAATCATTGTGTTCTCGAATATCAATGAAGTAGTATGACCCGTTGTTCAGGTTTTTGCTGACTACAAAAGGTCCTTCCCAAGGTGGGGATAGCTTATGCATATCTATTTGATCTTGGATTAACCGGAGCACTAAATCACCTTCTTGAAAGGTCCGGGTCTTGACCCTGTGGCTATGATAGCGATGCAGATCTTGCTGGTATAATCCAGAATGAGCCGCCACAATGTCACGCTCCTCATCCAACACATCAAGCACATCTTGACGTGCTATCTCATTAGCAGCCTCAATATAAGCCGCCACACGAGGCGAGTCATGATGGATATCACTTGGGAGAACCGCCTCTGCCCCATAAACCATGAAGAAAGGCGTATAGCCTGTTGACCTGTTGGGGGTGGTGTTGATACTCCAAAGTACTGAGGGTAATTCCTCAATCCAACAACCCAGTGTCCTCTGCAAAGGGACCATAAGCCGGGGCTTTATACCTCTCAAGATTTCTTGATTTGCCCTCTCGGCTTGACCATTAGATTGCGGATGAGCCACCGAAGAAACATCAAGACGAATATGCTCTTTCTGACAAAACTCACTCATAGCACCCTTAGACAGATTGGTACCATTATCAGTTACGATAGTATGAGGAAAACCAAAATGGAAGATTACTTTCTTTATGAATTGAACTGCCATTGCCGCATCACACTTGCTGACCGTGTCGGCATCCTGGGAACGGGAGTACCCAGATTTGCCTGCCTGCGGCCCAGGGCGTGGCTCAGCCGGCAGCCTGGTACGACCCATCTTCATCAGCAACCACTCAATACCCTCGCGAGGGGCCAAGCCTCATGAGGCGGACGACGCAAGACCTCCTTAGGGGAAGCCTCATTAGGCTAGCTCGCGAGGAGCGGAGATATCTATGCAAGGGGCACCTCGCGAGGTGCGCGTGACATAAGCCGTGACGACCAAGGCCAGGCGGGCGCAGAGTGCCAGTTTCCTCTTTGGTGCTAAAGGGGCAAGTGCAGGCGAGGAGTCCCGAGGCTTCAGGCAAAGGTTTCCATGTCGGTGCAACAAGACCAAGACCAGCAGGACGGCAGGACGGAGGTCATCGTGGAGCCCAGGACGGTGTCACCACCAGAGCCTTTGGCAGGCGAAGACTACTTTTGTCAGGATAGCTTGTACTAGCTGTCCCCCTTCGAATCTGGCTGTTGTGGGATCCCTTCCCGCCTAATATTTGGGAAGAGGACCAGGGCCTCTATAAATAGGACTAGCCACCACCATAGAAGGGGACGGATCATTCAGAACACGCATGCACCCACCAGCTCACCGAGCTCAAGAACACCTCTCCTCAGGAGGCTATTCTTCCCTTGTACTTGTTCATCCTCACCCTACAAGGCAATCCACCACACCACACTGGAGTAGGGTATTACACCACAACGGTGGCCCGAACCAGTATAAATCCATGTGTCTCGTGTTCTTCGTGTTCAACAAGCTAGGCCGTGGATCATTGAGCGGGCGAGCTAGTGAGAGAGAGAGAGAGAGAGAGAGAGAGAGAGAGAAATCTTCATGCGCACCCCAGTGTTCGAACCTCAAGGGTTTGCCGGAACCCGAATCCGACATTTGACGTGCCAGGTACGGGTGTGCCGAAGCTTCGCTCCTCCACCGGTTTCACCTCTCCGTTCGGCCCCCATGGACAGCGCCGTTTTCCCGACTAGATCGACTGATGCACGCGGCGGCGCCTCGGGCATCCGGGCCCTCGCCCCCGCCTTGCGGCAAGTACAGTGGCCGCGCAAGTTCAAGCCAGAGATGCCGCCCGGCTATGACGGCGCGGCGGATCCAGCGGCCTTCCTGCTGGCGTGTGAGGAGGCCGTTCTGGAGGCCGGGGGCGACGACAAGGTCATGGTCAACTGGTTCCCTATGGCCCTCGCTGGCGTGCCGCGCGCCTGGCTGCTTAACCTGCCGGGATCTTTAGTGGCCTCCTGGGAGGAGTTGCGCGACCTCTTCGTCGCACGCTTCATGGGGCCAGTGCCGCTTGCCGTCGCGGCACTCCTCGGTGGCTCGCATGCGTCGCCCTCAGATCACCACGTCAAGTAGTTCTTCCGCCAAATAGGCGCCACCCGTGTGCAGCCGAAGGCTCCTCCAGGATGGACGGCACCCAAGGCCGACCTCACCTTCGACTCGAGGGACCATCTAGCAACCACCACAGGCTCTGGCGCTCTCCCGATGCTTTGCACTCCCACCATCTGCAACGTGGCGGTCACCAAGACCCTCATCGACGGTGGGGCTGGCCTCAACGTGCTCTCGGTGGAAGCTTTTAGCTTGCTCCACGTGCTGCACGAACGGCTTCGCCCCATTAAGCCCTTCTCCGGGGCCGGCAGCGGCTCCACCAGCCCTCTAGGGCAGATTCGCCTCCCAGTCACCTTCGGTACCCGCGACAACTACCAAAACGACCTCATCAACTTCAACATCGCTCGCATCGGCCTCCCGTACAACGCCATCCTCGGGTACCCTGCCCTGGCTCAGTTCATGGCGGCAACCCATCCGGCCTACAACCTCATGGAGATGCCGGGGAGCAGCGGCGTCCTCACCATGGCTAGAGACACCAAGGAGGCTCTGGAGGCCCTCAAGCTCGCCTTTCGGACCGACACGGCAGTGCGCCCAGCCGACGAGGCCGCCCCGGGGGCTAGGGGGGGGGGGCGCCCGTGAAAAAGAAGTAGCTGTTCACTCAGGATCGAGCCGAAACGAAGCAGGTACCGGTCGAGGAGGATGGATCCTCGGGGCCACCTTCACCATAGGCGCCGGCCTCGACCAGGACCAAGAAGAAGCACTGGTGAAGTTCCTACGTGCGAACAAGGAAGTTTCACTTGGGAGCCCAATCAGCTTGTGGGGGTCCCAAGAGGGGTGATCGAGAATCACTTAAGAGTGTGCCCCAATGTGCGTCCTGTGAAGCAGAAGGCGCTGCAGCGGTCCATGGAGAAGCAATCCTTCATCGTCCAAGAAACCAGCAAGCTGGAAGCAGCGGGTGTCATCCGTGAAGTCGGTACCCGGAATGGTTGGAGAACCCCGTCGTCGTGCCCAAGAAGGGCGGGAAGGAACGCATGTGCGTCGACTTCACCAACCTCAACAAGGCCTGCCCTCAAGACCAGTTCCCGCTTCCGTGCATCGATCAGATCGTCGACTCCACCGCTGAGTGCGATCTGCTATGCTTCCTAGATACTTTCTCGGGTTACCACCAGATCAAGATGGCGGTGGAGGACGTGGAAAAGACGGCCTTCCTAACTCCGTGCGGAGTGTACTGCTACACCTGCATGCCGTTCGGACTGTGCAACGCAGGAGCAACCTTCCAACGACTGATGCACATCGCCCTGGGACAACAGCTCGGGAGGAATGCTGAAGCCTACGTTGACGACATCGTGGTAAAGTCTCGGGAGGCGAAGACCCTCATTCAGGACCTGGAGGAGACTTTTGCCAGCCTGCGCCAGGTGGATCTGCGGCTCAACCCGGAGAAGTGCATGTTCGGCGTCCCCTCCGGCAAGCTATTGGGCTTCCTCGTATCGCACAAGGGGATCGAGGCAAATCCAGAGAAGGTGAAGGCAATAGAAGACATAGCCCGCCGCAAACCCTCAAGGAAATGCAGAAGCTTGCAGGCTGCGTGACCTCGCTAGGACGCTTCATCTCCAAGTTGGGGGAGCGCGCCCTGCCGTCCTTCAAGCTGATGAAAAAGAAGTGCCCGTTGAGTGGACCCCCGAGGCCGGCATGGCATTTCAAGACCTCAAGAGATATTTGACCAGCCCACCGATGATGGTAGCGCCTCGTCCCCTCGAGCCTCTGGTGCTCTATCTGGCCGCCATGCTGCACTCTGCCAGCGCAGCGCTGGTGGCCGTCCGGGAGGAACATCAGGCCAAGAACCCGCCGCACAATACCGCACCTTCAGCGGGGACGATGCGGCTCCAAGACGGCTCCGCTAAAGCTACAGCGACGCCAGCAGACGATCAGGCCCTGCAAGACAGCGCTTCCGGGCCTGCGGAGGCCCCGATGGGAGACCAGGCTCCTGAGGTTCCCTCACCTCGGGAGGCGTCCCAACCTCCGGAGGCCTCGGGCCCCATCGATGCTCCCGCCCTTGTCGAGCACCCGGTGTACTTCGTCAGCACAGTGCTACGAGACACGAGAGCACGATACCCCATGCCACAGAAGCTCTTGCTCGCGCTCCTGGTGGCCTCGCGCAAGCTGCATCACTACTTCCAAGGCCACCCCATTAAGGTCGTCTCAGCCTATCCACTGGAGAGGGTGCTCCGGAGCTCCAATGCAGTGAGAAGAGTCGCCGAGTGGAACATCCAATTGCAGGCGTTCCAACTGGAATTCAGCACCACCAGGGTCATCAAGGGAGCCGCTCTCGCCCACTTCATGGCGGAGTGGACCGACGCCCCAGAACCCGAAGCAGGCGAGGACCAATCCCTCTCGCTAGGAAGTGAAGCGCCAGATGGCTAGGTCATGCACTTCGATGGCGCGTTCGCGCGCCAGGGCGCGGGGGCTGGAGCCGTGCTCATCTTGCCCACTCAGGACAAGCTCTACTACGCCGTGTAGCTCTGCTTCCAGCAGGGCGAGAAGGTCTCCAACAACATCACGGAGTACGAGGGCGTCATCTCCGGCCTTAAGGCTGCGGTGGCTCTGGGAGTGAAACGCCTCACCATCAGGGGCAACTCGCAGCTCCTCGTCAACTTCACCAACAAGGTAAACGAGCCGAAGGACGAGCACATGGAGGCGTACCTCGCGGAGGTACGCAAAATGAAGAAGCAGTTCTTGGGCCCGGAGCTGCAGCACGTGCCCCGCGGCACCAACAAGGAAGCCGACGACATCGCCAAAAGGGCATCCAGGCACCTGCCCAGGAGCCCGGCGTCTTCGAGGAACGACTTTTCAAGTCTTCAGCAGCACCCCCGTCTGCGGAGCTGGCATCACCTCAGGAAGAGCTCCCCCAGCCACCAGCCTCGGGAGCCCCCGCCTGTGGCCCGACCATGGGAGCACGCCTGCTCCTGGTGCTCGAGCCTCAGGAGGGTTGCTGGACAGAGGAGTTCAAGGCGTACCTGGTGCAAGGGACACTGCCGGAGAAAGAGGAGGACGCGGAGCGCGTGGCCCAGCAGGCCGTGGTATACTGCATCCAGGACGGCGAGCTATACAGAAAATGACCAAATGATGTTTCCTTGCGATGCATCTCCAGGAAATAGGGGAACGAGCTGCTAGCTGACATACACGGCGGAGACTGCGGGCATCACTCGTCGTCGCGTACCCTGGTTGGCAAGGCATTCCGCAGCGGTTTCTATTGGCCCACGACACTCCACGGCGCAACTGAGCTGGTAAGATCTTACGAGGCCTGCAAGTTCCATGCCAAACAAATCCACCAGCCTGCTCAGGGCCTCTAGACTATCCCACTCTCGTGGCCGTTTGCGGTCTGGGGGCTGGATATCCTGGGCCCGTTCCCTCGAGTGCCCGGGGGCTACCGCTACCTCTACGTCGCCATCGACAAGTTCACCAAGGGGGCGGAGGTGGAAGCAGTCCGCACCATCCCAGCCGGCTCCGCAGTCAGGTTCATCAAGGGGCTAGTGAGACGTTTTGGAGTCCCTAATCACATCATCACCGACAATGGCTCGCAGTTCACTAGCAACTTCTTCAAAACATATTGTGCTAACCTTGGAACGCAGATATGCTACGCCTCAGTGGCACACCCCAGGAGCAATGGCCAAGCTGAACGCGCCAACGCGGAGGTCCTGAGGGGCCTCAAGATGAGAACCTTCAAGAAGAAGCACGAGGCCTGCGGCAGGGGTTGGTACGACAAGCTCCAGTCCGTGCTGTGGTCCATCCACACCACCGCCACCAAGCCAACAGGCGAGACTCCATTCTTCCTCGTCTATGGAGCCGAAGCAGTGTTGGGGAACGTAGTAATTTCGAAAAATTTCCTACGCACACCCAAGATCATGGTGATGCATAGCAACGAGAGGGGAGAGTGTTGTCCACGTACCCTCGTAGACCGAAAGCGGAAGCGTTAGCACAACGCGGTTGATGTAGTCGTACGTCTTCACGATCCGACCGATCAAGTACCGAACGCACGACACCTCTGAGTTCAGCACACGTTCAGCTCGATGACGTCCCTCGAACTCCGATCCAGCCGAGTGTTGAGGGAGTGTTTTGTCAGCACGACGGCGTGGTGATGATGATGATGTTCTACCGACGCAGGGCTTCGCCTAAGCACCGCTACAGTATTATCGAGGTGGACTATGGTGGAGGGGGGCACCACACATGGCTAAAAGATCAATGATCAACTGTTGTGTCCTTGGGGTGCCCCCTGCCCCCGTATATAAAGGAGCAAGGGGGGAGGTGCGGCCGGCCAGGGAGGAGGCGCGCCAGGAGGAGTCCTACTCCCATCGGGAGTAGGACTCCCTCCCTTCCTTGTTGGAATAGGAGAAGGGGGAAAGAGGTGGAGGAGAGGAAGGAAAGGGGGGGGGGGGCGCCGCCCCCCTCTCCTTGTCCTATTCGGACTAGAAGGGAGGGGCGCGCGACCCTTGCCCTGACCGCCTCTCCTCATCTCCACTAAGGCCCACTATGGCCCATTAACCCCCGGGGGGTTCCGGTAACCCCTCCGGTACTCCGGTAAAATCCGATTTCACCCGGAACACTTCCGATATCCAAATATAGGCTTCCAATATATCAATCTTCATGTCTCGACCATTTCGAGACTCCTCGTCATGTTCGTGATCACATCCAGGACTCCGAACAACCTTCAGTATAAAAAAAATGTAAACTCATAATATAACTGTAATCAAAACTTTAAGCGTGCGGACCCTACGGGTTCGAGAACTATGTAGACATCACCGAGACACGTCTCCGGTCAATAACCAATAGCGGAACCTGGATGCTCATATTGGCTCCCACATATTCTACGAAGATCTTTATCGATCAGACCGCATAACAACATACGTTGTTCCTATGTCATTGGTATGTTACTTGCCCGAGATTCGATCGTCGGTATCTTAATACCTAGTTCAATCTCGTTACCGGCAAGTCTCTTTACTCGTTCCGTAATACATCATCCCACAACTAACTCATTAGTTGCAATGCTTGCAATGCTTAAGTGATGTGCATTACCGAGAGGGCCCAGAGATACCTCTTCAACAATCGGAGTGACAAATCCTAATCTCGAAATACGCCAACCCAACAAGTACCTTCGGAGACACCTGTAGAGCACCTTTATAATCACCTAGTTACGTTGTGACGTTTGGTAGCACACAAAGTGTTCCTCCGGTAAACGGGAGTTGCATAATCTCATAGTCATAGGAACATGTATAAGTCATGAAGAAAGCAATAGCAACATACTAAACGATCGAGTGCTAAGCTAACGGAATGGGTCAAGTCAATCACATCATTCTCCTAATGATGTGATCTCATTAATCAAGTAACAACTCATGTCTATGGCTAGGAAACATAACCATCTTTGATCAACGAGCTAGTCAAGTAGAGGCATACTAGTGACACTCTGTTTGTCTATGTATTCACACAAGTATTATGTTTCCGGTTAATAGAATTCTAGCATGAATAATAAACGTTTATCATGATATAAGGAAATAAATAATAACTTTATTATTGCTTCTAGGGCATATTTCCTTCAGTCTCCCACTTGCACTAGAGTCAATAATCTAGATTACACAGTAATGATTCTAACACCCATGGAGCCTTGGTGCTGAGCATGTTTTGCTCGTGGAAGAGGCTTAGTCAATGGGTCTGCAACATTCAGATCCGTATGTATCTTTCAAATTTCTATGTCTCCCACCTGGACTAAATCCCGGATGGAATTGAAGCGTCTCTTGATGTGCTTGGTTCTCTTGTGAAATCTGGATTCCTTCGCCAAGGCAATTGCACCAGTATTGTCACAAAAGATTTTCATTGGACCCGATGCACTAGGTATGACACCTAGATCAGATATGAACTCCTTCATCCAGACTCCTTCATTTGCTGCTTCCGAAGCAGCTATGAACTCCGCTTCACATGTAGATCCCGCCACGACGCTTTGTTTAGAACTGCACCAACTGACAGCTCCACCATTCAATGTAAACACGTATCCAGTTTGCGATTTAGAATCGTTCGGATCAGTGTCAAAGCTTGCATCAACGTAACCATTTACGATGAGCTCTTTGTCACCTCCATAAACGAGAAACATATCCTTAGTCCTTTCAGGTATTTCAGGATGTTCTTGACCGCCGTGCAGTGATCCACTCCTAGATTACTTTGGTACCTCCCTGCTAAACTTATAGCAAGGCACACATCAGGTCTGGTACACAGCATTGCATACATGATAGAGCCTATGGCTGAAGCATAGGGAACATCTTTCATCTTCTCTCTATCTTCTGCAGTGGTCGGGCATTGAGTCTTACTCAACTTCACACCTTGTAACACAGGCAAGAACCCTTTCTTTGCTTGACCCATTTTGAACTTCTTCAAAACTTTTTCAAGGTATGTGCTTTGTGAAAGTCCAATTAAGCGTCTTGATCTATCTCTATAGATCTTGATGCCCAATATATACGCAGCTTCACCGAGGTCTTTCATTGAAAAACTCTTATTCAAGTATCCCTTTATGCTATTTAGAAATTCTATATCATTTCCAATCAGCAATATGTCATCCACATATTAGAAATTCTACAGAGCTCCCACTCACTTTCTTGTAAATACAGGTTTCTCCAAAAGTCTGTACAAAACCAAATGCTTTGATCACACTATCAAAGCGTTTATTCCAACTCCGAGAGGCTTGCACCAGTCCATAAATAGATCGCTGAAGCTTGCACACTTTGTTAGCTCCCTTTGGATCGACAAAACCTTCCGGTTGCATCATATACAACTCTTCTTCCAGAAATCCATTCAGGAATGCAGTTTTGACATCCATTTGCCAAATTTCATAATCATAAAATGCGGCAATTGCTAACATGATTCGGACGGACTTAAGCATCGCTACGGGTGAGAAGGTCTCATCGTAGTCAATCCCTTGAACTTGTCGAAAACCTTTTGCAACAAGTTGAGCTTTATAGGCAGTAACATTACCGTCAGCGCCAGTCTTCTTCTTGAAGATCCATTTATTCTCAATTGCTTGCCGATCATCGGGCAAGTCAACCAAAGTCCACACTTTGTTCTCATACATGGATCCCATCTCAGATTTCATGGCCTCAAGCCATTTCGTGGAATCTGGGCTCACCATTGCTTCTTCATAGTTCGTAGGTTCGTCATGGTCTAGTAACATAACTTCCAGAATAGGATTACCGTACCACTCTGGTGCGGATCTTACTCTGGTTGACCTACGAGGTTCAGTAATAACTTGATCTGAAGTTTCATGATCATCATCATTAACTTCCTCACTAATTGGTGTAGGTGTCGCAGAAACCGGTTTATGCGATGAACTACTTTCCAATAAGGGAGCAGGTACAATTACCTCATCAAGTTCTACTTTCCTCCCACTCACTTCTTTCGAGAGAAACTCCTTCTCCAGAAAGATTCCGAATTTAGCAACAAAAGTCTTGCCTTCGGATCTGTGATAGAAGGTGTACCCAACAGTCTCCTTTGGGTATCCTATGAAGACACATTTCTCCGATTTGGGTTCGAGCTTATCAGGTTGAAGCTTTTTCACATAAGCATCGCAGCCCCAAACTTTAAGAAACGACAACTTTGGTTTCTTGCCAAACCACAGTTCATAAGGCGTCGTCTCAACGGATTTTGATGGTGCCCTATTTAACGTGAATGCGGCCGTCTCTAAAGCATAACCCCAAAACGATAGCGGTAAATCAGTAAGAGACATCATAGATCGCACCATATCTAGTAGAGTACGATTACGACGTTCGGACACACCATTACGCTGTGGTGTTCCGGGTGACGTGAGTTGCGAAACTATTCCGCATTGTTTCAAATGTAGACCAAACTCGTAACTCAAATATTCTCCTCCACGATCAGATCGTAGAAACTTTATTTTCTTGTTACGATGATTTTCAACTTCACTCTGAAATTCTTTGAACTTTTCAAATGTTTCAGACTTATGTTTCATTAAGTAGATATACCCATATCTGCTCAAATCATCTGTGAAGGTGAGAAAATAACGATATCCGCCACGAGCCTCAATATTCATCGGACCACATACATCTGTATGTATGATTTCCAACAAATCTGTTGCTCTCTCCATAGTTCCGGAGAACGGCGTTTTAGTCATCTTGCCCATGAGGCACGGTTCGCAAGTACCAAGTGATTCATAATCAAGTGGTTCCAAAAGTCCATCAGTATGGAGTTTCTTCATGCGCTTTACACCGATATGACCTAAACGGCAGTGCCACAAATAAGTTGCACTATCATTATCAACTCTGCATCTTTTGGCTTCAATATTATGAATATGTGTATCACTACTATCGAGATTCAACAAAAATAGACCACTCTTCAAGGGTGCATGACCATAAAAGATATTATTCATATAAATAGAACAACCATTATTCTCTGATTTAAATGAATAACCGTCTCGCATCAAACAAGATCCAGATATAATGTTCATGCTTAACGCTGGCACCAAATAACAATTATTTAGGTCTAAAACTAATCCCGAAGGTAGATGTAGAGGTAGCGTGCCGACCGCGATCACATCGACTTTGGAACCATTTCCCACGCGCATCGTCACCTCGTCCTTAGCCAATCTTCGCTTAATCCGTAGCCCCTGTTTCGAGTTGCAAATATTAGCAACAGAACCAGTATCAAATACCCAGGTGCTACTGCGAGCATTAGTAAGGTACACATCAATAACATGTATATCACATATACCTTTGTTCACCTTGCCATCCTTCTTATCCACCAAATACTTGGGGCAGTTCCGCTTCTAGTGACCAGTCTGCGTGCAGTAGAAGCACTCAGTCTCAGGCTTAGGTCCAGACTTGGGTTTCTTCTCCTGAACAGCAACTTGCTTGTTGTTCTTCTTGAAGTTCCCCTTCTTCTTCCCTTCACCCTTTTTCTTGAAACTGGTGGTCTTATTGACCATCAACACTTGATGCTCCTTTTTGATTTCTACCTCCGCAGCCTTTAGCATTGCGAAGAGCTCGGGAATCGTCTTATCCATCCCTTGCATGTTATAGTTCACCACGAAGCTCTTGTAGCTTGGTGGCAGTGATTGGAGAATTCTGTCAATGACGCTATCATCCGGAAGATTAACTCCCAGCTGAATCAAGTGATTGTTATACCCAGACATTCTGAGTATATGCTCACTGATAGAACTATTCTCCTCCATCTTGCAGCTGTAGAACTTATTGGAGACTTCATATCTCTCAATCCGGGCATTTGCTTGAAATATTAACTTCAATTCCTGGAACATCTCATATGCTCCATGACGTTCAAAACGTCTTTGAAGTCCCGGTTCTAAGCCGTAAAGCACGGCACACAGAACTATCGAGTAGTCATCAGCTTTGCTTTGCCAGACATTCTTAACGTCGTCAGTTGCATCTGCAGCAGGCCTGGCACCCAGCGGTGCTTCCAGGACGTAATTCTTCTGTGCAGCAATGAGGATAATCCTCAAGTTATGGACCCAGTCCGTGTAATTGCTACCATCATATTTCAACTTTGCTTTCTCAAGGAACACATTAAAATTCAACAGAACAACAGCACGGGCCATCTATCTACAATCAACATAGACAAGCAAGATACTATCAGGTACTAAGTTCATGATAAATATAAGTTCAATTAATCATATTACTTAAGAACTTCCACTTAGATAGACATCCCTCTAATCCTCTAAGTGATCACGTGATCCAAATCAACTAAACCATGTCCGATCATCACCTGAGATGGAGTTGTTTCAACGGTGAACATCACTATGTTGATCATATCTACTATATGATTCACACTCGACCTTTCGGTCTCTGTGTTCCGAGGCCATATCTGTTATATGCTAGGCTCGTCAAGCTTAACATGAGTATTCCGCGTGTGCAACTGTTTTGCACCCGTTGTATTTGAACGTTGAGCCTATCACACCCGATCATCACGTGGTGTCTCAGCACGAAGAACTTTCACAACGGTGCATACTCAGCGAGAACACTTATACTTTGATAATTTAGTGAGGGATCATCTTATAATGCTACCGTCAATCAAAGCAAGATAAGATGCATAAAAGATAAACATCACATGCAATCAATATAAATGATATGATATGGCCATCATCATCTTGTGCTTGTGATCTCCATCTCCGAAGCACCGTCATGATCACCATCGTCACCGGCGGGACACCTTGATCTTCATCGTAGCATCGTTGTCGTCTCGCCAATCTTATGCGTCTACGACTATCGCTACCACTTAGTGATAAAGTAAAGCATTACAGGGCGATTGCATTGCATACAATAAAGCGACAACCATATGACTCCTGCCAGTTGCCGATAACTCGGTTACAAAACATGATCATCTCATACAATAAAATTTAGCATCATGTCTTGACCATATAATATCACAACATGCCCTGCAAAAACAAGTTAGACGTCCTCTACTTCGTTGTTGAAAATTTTACGTGGCTGCTATGGGCTTAGGAAGAGCCATTCTTACCTACGCATCAAAACCACAACAATAGTTTGTCAAGTTGGTGCTGTTTTAACCTTCACAAGGACCGGGCGTAGCCACACTCGGTTCAACTAAAGTTGGAGAAACTGACACCCGCCAGCCACCTGTGTGCAAAGCACGTCGGTAGAACCAGTCTCGCGTAAGCGTACGGGTAATGTCGGTCCGGGCCGCTTCATCCAACAATACCGCCGAACCAAAGTATGACATGCTGGTAAGCAGTATGACTTATATCGCCCACAACTCACTTGTGTTCTACTCGTGCATATAACATCAACGCATAAAACCTGGCTCGGATGCCACTGTTGGGGAACGTAGTAATTTCAAAAAATTTCCTACGCACACACAAGATCATGGTGATGCATAGCAATGAGAGGGGAGAGTGTTGTCCACGTACCCTTGTAGACCGAAAGCGGAAGCGTTAGCACAACGCGGTTGATGTAGTCGTACGTCTTCACGATCCGACCGATCAAGTACCGAACGCACGGCACCTCCGAGTTCAACACACGTTCAGCTCGATGACGTCCCTCAAACTCCGATCCAGCCGAGTGTTGAGGGAGAGTTTTGTCAGCACGATGGCGTGGTGACGATGATGATGTTCTACCGACGCAGGGCTTCGCCTAAGCAGCGCTACAGTATTATCGAGGTGGACTATGGTGGAGGGGGGCACCACACACGGCTAAAAGATCAATGATCAATTGTTGTGTCCTTGGGGTGCCCCCCTGCCCCCGTATATAAAGGAGCAAGGGGGGGAGGTGCGGCCAGCCAGGGAGGAGGCGCGTCAGGAGGAGTCCTACTCCCACCGGGAGTAGGACTCCCTCCCTTCCTTGTTGGAATAGGAGAAGGGGGAAAGAGGTGGAGGAGAGGAAGGAAAGGGGGGCGCCGCCCCCTCTCCTTGTCCTATTCGGACTAGGGGGGAGGGGCGCGCGGCCCTTGCCCTGGCCGCCTCTCCTCATCTCCACTAAGGCCCACTATGGCCCATTAACCCCCGGGGGGTTCCGGTAACCCCTCCGGTACTACGGTAAAATCCCGATTTCACCCGGAACACTTCCGATATCCAAATATAGGCTTCCAATATATCAATCTTCATGTATCGACCATTTCGAGACTCCTCGTCATGTCCGTGATCACATCCGGGACTCTGAACAACCTTCAGTACATCAAAACATATAAACTCATAATATAACTGTCATCGAAACTTTAAGCGTGCGGACCCTACGGGTTCGAGAACTATGTAGACATGACCGAGACACGTCTGCGGTCAATAACCAATAGCGGAACCTGGATGCTCATATTGGCTCCCACATATTTTACGAAGATCTTTATCGGTCAGACCGCATAACAACATACGTTGTTCCCTTTGTCATTGGTATGTTACTTGCCCGAGATTCGATCGTCGGTATCTTAATACCTAGTTCAATCTCATTAGCGGCAAGTCTCTTTACTCGTGCCGTAATACATCATCCCACAACTAACTCATTAGTAGCAATGCTTGCAAGGCTTAAGTGATGTGCATTACTGAGAGGGCCCAGAGATACCTCTCCGACAATAGGAGTGACAAATCCTAATCTCGAAATACGCCAACCCAACAAGTACCTTCGGAGACACCTGTAGAGCACCTTTATAATCACCCAGTTACATTGTGACGTTTGGTAGCACACAAAGTGTTCCTCCGGTAAACAGGAGTTGCATAATCTCATAGTCATAGGAACATGTATAAGTCATGAAGAAAGCAATAGCAACATACTAGACGATTGAGTGCTAAGCTAACGGAATGGGTCAAGTCAATCACATCATTCTCCTAATGATGTGATCCCGTTAATCAAATGACAACTCATGTCTATGGCTAGGAAACATAACCATCTTTGATCAACGAGCTAGTCAAGTAGAGGCATACTAGTGACACTCTGTTTGTCTATGTATTCACACAAGTATTATGTTTCCGGTTAATACAATTCTAGCATGAATAATAGACATTTATCATGATATAAGGAAATAAATAATAACTTTATTATTCCCTCTAGGGCATATTTCCTTCAAGCGGTTCTCCCTCATGAGGTCAAACATCGCTCCGCGCAGGTCCTAGCGTTTGACGAAGCACGTCAGGACGCCACGCAGGGGATGGATCTCGTGCCGGGGGAGGAGCGCCACTGGCAAGCGTCACTCCGGGCGGCAAGGTACCAGCAGGCACTGTGGCGGTACCACTGCCGCAGCGTTCGCTCCAGGACGCTCAAAGTGGGCGATCTCGTCCTGAGGCGGGTGCTCTCCAGGGAAGGGCTGCATAAGCTCTCACCCATGTGGGAGCACCCGTTTAGGATTGCCCGCGTCTCCAGGCCTGGCGCCGTGCGCCTGGAGACGCAGGACAGGGTCACCATTCAGAACGCCTGGAACATCCAGCACCTCCGGAAGTTCTACCCATGAAGCAAGGCCCAGTGCCTGTGAAGCAAGGCCTAGTGCCCGTGAAGGTCTCTGCTCATGACACTCTCACGTAATAATGAGTGGGGCTGTACATGCCCCGGAGTCTCCAGAGTGCCGCCCTCGGGCCTCGGGGGATCCCTCCCACGTCCTAGTGGCAGCACTTAGCTCCGCGCTGGTGAGAAGACTAGACTAGGTGTCAGGATCTCGATCCAAAGTCACACCGACCTAGCATGTAACACATCATATCACTTTGTGGCCTGACGCACGGTATTCCCACGGGTGCCACCTTACCTGGACCGGGACCATTTGCGCCTTTTGGCTCACGCATATGATAGTGTCGCTAGCATCCATATGACAGAGAACCTGGGCCGACATGACTAGTCGTGAATCCAAGGTGGCACTAACTTACAGGGACAGGCATACATGACTCAGCAACGAACGTGTCGGTCATCAACGTATGAACCCAAGTCGTAGCAAGCTACAATGACTTAAAAGAACAACGCGTGACATTTCCCCGAAGGGACAGACACAAGAATGAAGAAGGACACATGCTGGCCAGCCTAAGTGTTCCGGAGCAGTAGCAAGCTACCATGGCTCAGTGGAAGCACTAGGAGACATTTCCCGGTAAGAGAGGCTACCAAGAATAAACAACTAGGTTGTCGGATCCCACACTGTCGGTGTTCTGGGAACGGGGGTCCTCAGACTTGCCTGCCTGCGGCCCACAGCGTGGCTATGCTAGCAGGCCTGTACGGCCCATCTTCATCAACGGGACATTCAAGACCCTCGCGAGGGGCCAAGCCTCACGAGGCGGACGACGCAAGACCTCCTCAGGAGCGTCCTCACCAGGATGCCTCACGAGAAGCAGAGAAATCAAGGCAGTGCAAACCTTGCGAGGCTCTCGTGACGTGAGCCATGACGATCAAGATCAGGTGGGCGCCAACGCGCGCAGCATCCTTGTTTCCTCTTTGGTGCTAAGAAGGCAAGCGCAGGCGCAGAGTACCGAGGCATCAAGCAAAGGTTTCCATATCAGTGCAATGAGACCAAGACCAGCAGGACGGCAGGACGGAGGTCACCGTGGAGCCCAAGGCGGCGTCACCACTAGAGCCTTTCGTAGGCGAAGACTACTTTTGTTAGGATAGCTTGTACTAGCTGTCCCCTTTCAAATTGGCCGTTGTGGGATCCCTTCCTGCTCGATATTTGGGAAGAGGACCAGGGCCTCTATAAATAGGACTAGCCACCACAGTAGGAGGGCATCGGATCTTCCATCCTCTCACCCACTAGCCCACAGAGCAAAAGAACACCTCAACCTTAGGAGGCTGTTCTTCCCCTTGTACTGTTCATCATCAGCCCAAGAGGCAATCCACCACCACCACACTGGAGTAGGATATTACACCACAACAGTGGCCCGAACCAGTATAAATCTTGTGTCCTTTGTGCTGTGAGTTCGTCGAGTTTGTCCGCGAGATCTTAGCGAGCTAGGGCGTCGATCGGTAGGGAGGAAATCTCCGCGTGCACCCCAGTGTTCGAACCTTGAGGGTTGTACCGGAACCCGTGATCCGACATTTGGCGCGCCATGTAGGGGTGTGCCGGAGCTTCCTTTCCGCCGTTTCGCGTCCAGTTGCTCCGTTGTCTCCATGGCGGACGCTCACCGTGATCGTGCTGAGCGCCGGGCTGCCCTAGCCACTCGCGTTGCACAGACGGCTCCCGTCGGTGGGCCACCTCATCGTTCTCCGTCTCCTGCCGCGAACGCCGCCACCGGCCCGGCAGGGAACGAGCTGCAAGCGTCCTTGCTGCACCCCTCGGTGCGCCGGGACGGCCGCACCGCCACTCCTTCGCTGACCCCGGCCGATTCCTCGTCCCATGCTCGTCGCGCTCCCATGGACGCACGGGCCGCGCTCCTCATGGCGCATGAGCTCCTGCGCTACCGCCCGGTCGACGACCTCTACGAGGACTGGCTCGACCGCATCGCCGAGCTCGTCCGCGCCGCAGGGGGCTCCCCTGCACCGTCCCTCTCTCCGCCTCACCCTCCGCCAGCTACAGGCGACGTAGCTCACGGAGCGCCTCCACCACCTCTTCCCCAAGATGGCGCCCTGGCGCCATGGCGCGTGGCACCACGACGCAACCCGCCGCGTCCGGCACCCGCGCGTGAAGAAAGAAGCTGCCAAGAGGTCCCTCGACCGCAAGAGAACGCTCCGCCACTCCTCGCACCGCCGAGCCAGGATCGTCTGCCGCGGCAGGGCCCCACGCCGCTTGCTGTGGCGCCACGTGGGCGTCAGGACCAAGCTCCACCTCCAAGACGGGCCCCGGCGACCACGGCCGGCTGCCGCGCCTTCACCCCCGAGCTGCGTAGCGTCGCCTGGCCGGGCATGTTCAAGCTAGATCTGCCTCCTTGCTACAACGGCACCCCCGACCCCGTGGAGTTCTTGCAGCTCTACGAGCTGAGCATCGAGGCGGCCAACGGCGACGAGAAAGTCATGGCGAACTGGTTCCCTATGGCACTCAAAGACGGCGCCCGTTCATGCCTCCTGAACCTGCCTCCAGGCTCGATATCCTCCTGGGACGAGATGCGCGACCGCTTCATCGCCAACTTCCAGGGCACTCGCGACCGCCCGTCGGCCGCGGGTGACCTGCGCCGCTTCATGCAACAACCAGGAGAGACCCTCCAGAAGTACATCCAGCGCTTCAACAACATTCGCCTCAAGATCCCCAAGGTGACAGACGAGGCCATCATCTCCGTGTTCTCTGATGGCGTCCGCGACGTCAAGATGAAGGAAGAGCTCGCTATCCACGAGGAGCTATGCACATCTCAAGAGCTGTTCAACTTGGCAACCAAGTGCGCAAGAGCCGAGGAAGGGCGCCTCTCCCTCCTCGAGCTGCCGACTGCGGACCCGGAGGAGAAGAAAGCCAAGGCCAAGGACGTCAAGCGCAAGGGAGCAGCCATGCTCGTAGCGGAGCCGGACACCAAGCAAGGCAGAGACCAGCCCGAGTCATCCAAGAGCAGCCGACCGTTCTGCACCTTCCACAACCTGAATACCCACAACACCAACGACTGTCAAGAGCTCAGAGCCATTCATGAAGGACGCTTCGGTCGACGCCCCGAGCGCGGCGACCGGGGCTACGGTCGAGGAGGAGGACGTGGTGGCGGGCGCTGGGATGACCGTGGCCCGCGCCAGGAGTGGCGTGACCGGCCTCGTGAGGACCGATGGCAGGATCATCCTCGCGAGGGCGCCTAGAGGGACCAGCCTCGTGAGGATCGTCCTCAGGGCAACGCCGGTCTTCCCCCGCTGCCGCCACCGCCAA
The DNA here is from genome assembly GCF_018294505.1 of Triticum aestivum. Classification (NCBI taxonomy): domain Eukaryota; kingdom Viridiplantae; phylum Streptophyta; class Magnoliopsida; order Poales; family Poaceae; genus Triticum; species Triticum aestivum. Next base: position 369,271,446 of record NC_057796.1, on the reverse strand, counting down.
GAAGGAATGACGACCACCATCAAGACGAGGGGGCTGGGGGCTTCCAGGAGCCGCGCGCTATCGCCTGCATCTTGGGCGGAGCCCAGGCCCCAGCCTCGCAGCGTATCTTCAAACAGTTTGCTCGTGAAGTGAATGAAGTCCTCCCCAAGCTTGAGGCCATGTGCCCGCTCAGGTGGTCCCAGTTCGCCATCACCTTCAGCTCGGCAGATTAGCTCAAGTGCGCAGACACCGCTGGCGCCCTCCCGATGCTTTGTTCACCAGTCATCAGCAACGTGCAAGTTACCAAGACCCTCATCGACGGCAGCGTAGGGCTCAACGTCCTGTCCATCGACACGTTCGACAACCTCCAAGTGCCGTATGATCAGCTTCAGCCTACCAGGCCTTTCTCAGGAGTGACCGACGATTCCACCACAACGATAGGGCAGGTCCGCCTCCCTGTCACCTTCGGAGAACGCAAGAACTACCGCACGGAGCTCATCGACTTCGACGTCGCGCATATCCGTCTGCCATACAACGCCGAACTTGGGTATCCAGCCCTGGCCAAGTTCATGGCGGTGACACACCACGGCTACAATGTCCTCAAGATGCCGGGAAGCGGTGGAATCATCACGGTCCCGTGCGAAGAAAGAGACGCGGTGTGCTCCCTCGAGCGTGCCTTTCAAGCTGCAGCAATCGACGACCCCGACAGCAAGGGCGAGGGCCCTCCGGAGGCCATCTCCAAGAATAAGAAGCAGCTGCGCCATGCCAGACCTCAGGAGGGCGGTATCGCAGCTGGAACCTCGTCACGATCAGCGCCCGCTCCAGGGGCGCCTCCCTCCATCGCATAGGAAGGCGCGCCCAGCGCCCTCCTCGGGCAGGGCTCGGGGGCTCTCTTCTAGAAGGCCTCAGACCTTGCCAACATCACGAGGGAGGTGCTCGGGCACCACTTGGAGGCGTGCTTCACGGCACGTTTCCTTCAGGAGGACACAAGGAGAGGAGCGCCCACCGCTCAGGAGTTCATCACCACGACCAATCAGGAACTGCAAGACGCAAGGGCCATGCACGGCGACCGCCGCTCGTGAGGCACAGCTCCCCATCCAGGCAAGGATGCCGGGCTGCGCGTCTGCATCGACGTCCCAGGGCTCAACAGGGCCGCATCTCAGGAGCCTTTCTAGCCTTCGCGCGTGGGCCGCTGCGAGGGTCTGTCACACAGCTACATTCGCATGCCTTTCGGCTTGCCGAGCGTGTCGTCAGCCTATCAGCGCAACTTGCGGCGCATCCTGGTGGCTCAGTAGGCCAGGTACCACTCAGTAGGCTCAGGGCTCGGGTGGCTCGTGAGGAGCAATCCCTTCACCGCGTACCTTCAGCTGCCCCGACATCTCTTCATCAACAAAGCCAGGTGACATTTTCCAAGTTCATTCAGCTGGGAGCGCCCCTCGGGCTACATCATTCCCAGGCCGCGTGGGTCCGTCCCTGTGGCATGTATCCCTTTTTATGTCGTTAGCCACCTTGTTGGGGGCGCCCCCCGGGCTGCATCATCCCCAAGCCGCTCGGGCCTGACCCAGTGGCATGTATCTTCTTTGCATTTACTTGAGCTTGTTTGCTTCCCATGCTTAGCCTATCTATGACTGTTACCTGCTCAATCGTCACCCATCATGGGAGCCGCGCGCCGACCGTCTTTCTTCAGGATCCTTCGCGGGAGTAGGCTAGGCACGACGTCTATGCTCGGGCCCGTCCTTGCAGCGTCGATAAATCCAACGGCCGAGCTCTGTCTGGCGGGCCGGCCCCGTTCACGTCACCTCCTGGGGCCGTTGGTGCTTGGCCCTCTCACGCGATAACCTCAGGAGATTCGTTCGGCTCAGGTTGTCTGACCACCTCGCAGGACCAGCACAGCAAACAAGAACCAAGACCAGGTGCAACCCGCCTTGAGGTAGGGCCTCGTGAGTCCCGCGCTGGCTCACGAGTGCCCAGATACACCTCGTCTAGCCCTGCCATGCAAGCCCCGTGTCAGGGCGGGGCTGTACACGCCCCGGGGGCTCTCCCCAGAGGGAGCCCCCCTCATGCCCAAGTGGAAGCACCATGCTCCGCCCTGGCCGTCGACACTGCCGAGGAGCGGCTATGCCAGGGCACAAGCGGAAGCACTATGCTCCGCGCTGGTGATAAACAACTGAGGGCGGCCTCACGGCCGTACAAACCTCAGGGAGCCACAGAGCTCACTGTCCGGTCTCACCGCAATGCCTCCCCTCGGGAGAGCCGAGCGAGGGGGCTGGGCACGGGGGCTGCCCTTGGGTCATGCCCAAGCGTACGCCACCCAACCAGGTCTCCCGGGCCTGGGGGCTGCGCTCGGGTCACGCCCAAGCGAACGCCACCCAAACAGGTCTCCCGGACCTGGTCGTCGCACGCCCCTCCCGAGCCGAGCCTCGGCGAGGGCAAAGGTACAGAGATTGTTTGCGCGTCAAGGGGGACTCCTGAGCATCGCAACTCAGGAGCCTAACTGGTCACGTAGCCCCTCACTCCTTGGTCTGTCCTGGTCTCCGGTCGGCCCAATGGCGGTTGAGGTATGCGCGGGGCCGGGCTCTGCCGACGTAGAACATTAACCTATCCTCGCGTACTCTCCCTATAAGCAGTTTGCGCATCAAGGGGGACTCCCGAGCATCGCGACTCAGGAGCCTAACTGGTCACGTAGCCCCTCACTCCTTGGTCCGTCCTAGTCTCCGGTCGCCCAACGGCGGTTGAGGTGTGCGCGGGGCCGGGCTCTGCCGACGTAGAACATAAAAGCAGATAGGAAGAAAATCGCAAAATCTCGAAGCAAATATTACAAGACATATTGTTCTCACAATATCAAACACAAGTTTAACGCCTCCACGAGGCCTGATGCATGATGCAGGAATAAAACAGGAAAGGAGCCGCAGGTCACCCCTGAACACCATTGACGCCCGTGGGCGGCACTCCTCCCTGGGTGGTGTCACCTTCGCCTTGGTCACCGGCCAGAGCTGCAGCAGTGGTATCGCCCCCGGACAAGGGCGCGGAAGCAAAGCCGCAGAACTTCTTCAGCAGGGCCTCCACCCGACCTTGCACGGCTGCGGCGGCAGCTGCGCAGTGTTCATCAGCCACAGGCTCCAGCAGCTCGTCAAGACAAGCGTTGGGTCATGAAGGTGCAGGTGGCTGAAGACGCGAGTCAACACAGCTGAAGAAAGAACACGAGCCTCTGCCTCTGCCATGGGACCGATGCCCTCCACAACTTCCTCGAGCGCCTTCACCAAGAAGGGAAGCAGCTGGGCAGGGCCGTCCTCTTCGGTGGCCAGCGGCCTCTCCAAGCCGTTCTCGTAGAGCGTCTTCAGTGCCGTGCGAGACCTCTCCTCGAGATCAGCGAAGGCCGTGCGGTCCTCAGCCATGACCTTCGCCTTGGCGTCAAGATCGGCATCCTTCGCCTCCCGCTCCAGCTCCTCCAGCCGGCTGCGCTCAGCAGCCTGTGTCTTCTCCAACTCCTCCATCTCGGCGTCACGGTTCTTGATGGCGTCCTCCTGGGCCCTCATATCCTCCTCCTTCACCTGGCGGCCGCGTGCTTCTTCCGCATGTTGGTCATGCCGACGCTTCAGCTCGTCCTCCAGCTCTCAGCAGCGGCCGCGGGCGGCCTCGGCGTCCTTCAGCGCCGCGTCACGATCAGCCGCGGCTTTGACGGTGCTGTGCTTCTCCTTCTCGGAGGATGCCGCGGCCTGGCTCAGCGCCGCTCGAACCGCCGAGTCATAGTGAAGCCAGCCGGAAGCCAGTTGCAGGCGCCCGGCTACCAGACGCGGGTCCGCGCTCAGGAGATCTTCCCGCAGCTAGGCCATCTCTGGAAGGGCGCGCTCCAAGACGATAGAGGAAGCGGAAGAACCTGGGGCGACGAGCGCGGCAGGAGGAGGGGCGACGTCGTCACCTGGGCCTGGAAGATCAAGGGCTCCAGAGCCTTTGGGACCTCATCAGCCAAGCCAGACGCCGGCACTTCCGGAGCCAGCGGGGTCACGGGGGCTGACTCCTCCCGATGATGTCCCTCTTGGCCTCGCGAGGGCGACCGGGCTGGGGAGGTGCGAGTGCTGCGACCCCCTTTCTTCGCAGAGGGGGGTGCGGCCGCTGTGTCCTCCTTCCGTTTGTTCACCGAAGGCACCGACCTGATCAACCGAGGGTGAACATCAGAAAATAGCAAGTATAAGCAGAAGCAAGACGAAGCTCGAAGCACTTACTGATCCACCGCGACATAGTCCACCTTCCGCTTGGGGAGCCTGAAACCTGAAAGCGTCGGAGCCCGAGGAGTAGGCGCATGGGCGTCGGGAGCAGAAGACAGCGCAACAGAAGGACTGGAGGCGGCTCCAGGTGGTATCAAGGCGGAGGCAGCATCTCGGGAGACCAATGACGACCTACCCCGTGTCGGGATGAGAGGCAGCTCCCCCTCCCCCTGGCGGGCGTCGATCTCGGCGTCGTCTGGCAGGGCGCGGAGGATGTCGGCCTTGCTCAAGGGAGAGGTCTCCCCCATTTCCTCGGGGGTCGCCTCTGAGTCCACCTCCTCTTCCTCCCTCTCACGGAACTCGTCAGAAGATAGCTCCACCAGCTTCGGCGTGGCAGAAGCCCCGGTAGGCGCTGGCGGCACCAGCCCGCGCGCGTCAAAGGTTGGCCTGGAGGCCACGATCAGCTCCCAGTCCTTGCAGCGGAACAAGGGAACGAAGGCGCTCGGCGGGTACTCCTGGTTGTCCCCAACCAGGAGGCGCATGACAGCAGTCAGCTCATCGTCAGGCAGGCCCCCCGGCCTCAGGCGAGTCTTGTCTTCTTCATTTCCAAGCCTCCACAAAGGGCGCGCGCGCGCCTGAAGTGGAGCAACGCGCAGCGTCAAGAACTCCCTCGGGAGCATGCCCCCAGTCACTTTGGCCGCCTTCGCGTTGCCCGGCTTCAAGTTGGTCATCATCTGCTCCAACACCGACGACGCCCGCTCGTCAGCGAGCTCTGCACGAGGCCACCTTTTGTTGGACCGGGGCGCCTCTATCGGCAATGCCAAGGGCGGGTGGACGCACTTGGCGTCCATCATGACCCATTTGGATCGGATGTTGTCGGCTCTCTTCCCGGTGTTCGAGATCGAGTTGGCCTTGCCGGATGCGATGAAATTGGCGCACCCGGAAACATGACCGTCGCTGACGCGGAGGAAGAAGAAATGGCGCAGAAGAGCCACGGATGGCATCACGCCCAGATACGCCTCGCAATAGTAGGCAAAGATGGACAGGAGGAGGATGGAGTTGGGATGAAGGTGTAGCACCTGCAGCGCGTAGTGGCCGAGGAACTCATAGAAGAAGTCAGAGAAGGGGGGAACCAACCCAGCGGCGATGCCACTCGTGAAGAAGGGGTAGAAGGTGCTTCCCTGAGGCTCTGGCACGTCGGAGGCAAGCCGGAGCTCCGTCTTCCCCTTCTCGTTGCTCTCCCCTGCCGTCAGCAAGCGCGTGGCGGCTAGGCTCTTCTCCGTGACGTTGGGCACTTCAAGAGCTGGCTTGTACCAAGTCGGCGCCGAGGAGGGCTTGACCTTGCGCGGCGCCATTGGTCGCAGATGCGGAGCAAGATTGGAGCAGATCTGGAGGTATCTGCAGCGAGGAGCGAGAAAGGGGATCTGCGGCAAGGCGAAAGGAACAGTGAAGGCAAGCATTGTCCGCGCCAGCCTTTTGTCAAGTCGAGCAGTTGCCGAGGCAGCGTGGGGAAGCGGAGACGCCCACGTCCAATCAACCGCCACGCGTCGACCAAGGCCGCAGGCTTTTTGGGCCCGCGGCGCTCCACGCTTGACCTTTGGCTTCGCCTCGAAGCCAAGCCCGAGCGCGCCTTGGGCCCGGGGGCTACTGTCGGCGTTCTAGGAATGGGGGTCCCCAGACTTGCCTACCTGCGGCCCACAGCGTGGCTATGCTAGCCGGCCTGTATGGCCCATCTTCATCAATGAGACATTCAAGACCCTCGCGAGGGGCCAAGCCTCACGAGGCAGACAACGCAAGACCTCCTTAGGAGCGGCCTCACTAGGCTGCCTCGCGAGGAGCGAAGAAATCAAGGCAGAGCAAACCTCGCGAGGCTCTCGTGACGTGAGCCATGACGATCAAGATCAGGCGGGCGCCAGCGCGCGCAGCGTCCTTGTTTCCTCTTTGGTGCTAAGAAGGCAAGCGCAGGCGCAGAGTACCGAGGCATCAAGCAAAGGTTTCCATGTCAGTGCAACGAGACCGAGACCAGCAGGACGGCAGGACGGAGGTCACCGTGGAGCCCAAGGCGGCGTCACCACCAGAGCCTTTCGCAGGCGAAGACTACTTTTGTCAGGATAGCTTGTACTAGCTGTCCCCTTTCAAATTGGCCGCTGTGGGATCCCTTCCCGCTTGATATTTGGGAAGAGGACCAGGGCCTCTATAAATAGGACTAGCCACCACAGTAGGAGGGCATCGGATCTTCCATCCTCTCATCCACAAGCCCACAAAGCACAAGAACACCTCAACCTCAGGAGGCTGTTCTTCCCCTTGAACTGTTCATCATCAGCCCAAGAGGCAATCCACCACCACCACACTGGAGTAGGGTATTACACCACAACGGTGGCCCGAACCAGTATAATCTTGTGTCCTTTGTGCTGTGAGTTCGTCGAGTTCGTCCGCGAGATCTTAGCGAGCTAGGGCATCGATTGGTAGGGAGGAAATCTCCGCGCGCACCCCAGTGTTCGAACCTTGAGGGTTTTGCCAGAACCCGTGATCCGACACACACATACCAAGCATTTCAATAACATACACACAATATACTCGATATGTGCAAATACAACATGGCGTCACAACAAAACTCTACGACTCAAAGTGTTTATTCATTAGGCTCCGAGGAGCCAGATATTACAAACATGGGTCTGATGACCCAGCATTCAAGTCATACAAGCAATAAGCACGTGCGGAAGCTTAACTTGTCTGAGTACAGACAACTACAAATGAAAAAGGCTGAGAAGCCTGACTATCTACAAGACCCTGCCGAGGGCACAAGATTGTAGCTAAGGTAACAAGCTAAACGTCGAAGTCCACACGGATCTACTAGTGAGACTGAAGTCTCTCTGCAAAAACATAAATTAAGCAAACGTGAGTACAAATGTACCTAGCAAGACTTACATCAGAACTAGCTACATATGCATCAGTAGCAACAAAGGGGTGGTGGAGTTTAACTGCAGCAAGCCAGCTTTGACTCGGTGGTTATCCTATACTACGACTGCAAGTAACTCTTTTGAGGTGGCGCACATGAGTCCACATATTCACCAATCAATACACCACTATGGATCCGCTCCCGTCTCCCTACAAGAACGCCATCCATATCACTCACACTTATCTTGCGCATTTTAGAGTATCCACTTTCACTTGTCTATCAACTGTACAGGCAACCCAGAGGTCCTTTACCGCGGACGTGGCTATTCGAATAGATCATTTATAACCATGCAGGGGTGTACTTCTTCACACACACGCTCTCGCCACTTACCGCCATGTACACGTCATGTATCTCGGCAACCTTCAAGCGGAAGCCTGGTGAGGGTGTCGGCCACGACCTGACTAACCACACAAGTCCCTAGTCCATGTTTATCGCCTATTCAAGTTCCATCCGTAGGGAGTCCGGCCGAGATTTCCACATACGGCCCCGAACGATGTGTGCAGGGTTCCCGAGACACCAAACAGGAGCCCGATACACCGTGCCACGTGCCTACCGCATCACAGCCCACCCCTCGGGTCAGCGCTGCGCACGGCCTCTAGCATATTACAAACACCAAAAACTACTTGCAACTCCTGGACAGAGGACAAGGGCGGTTAATAAGTCGAGAGAGTCAATTAAGGATCCCAATGTGTGGTAGTAGTTGTTCATGGATCACAAACACAGAACTCAGTTCCTGAGGACGGTTTCCATGAGACAACCCACCATGTACTCCTACATGGCCTCTCACCACTACCTTTACCAAATCGTGTTCACACACTTAGCTCTCAACAGTAAGACATGTTCACCACATTCCAATTCATCCCCGATGAATCAGACCTGACTCAACTCTAAGCAGTAGCAGGCATGACAACAAGCATGAATGAGTAGGCACATTAGGGCTCAAACAACTCCTACTCATGCTAGTGGGTTTCATCTATTTACTGTGGCAATGACAGGTCATGCAGAGGAAAGGGGTTCAACTACAGCAGTAGGTAACAGTTGAAGCGTTGTTGTCCTAATATAGTAAAAGAGAGCAGAGGCAAGAGAGTGGGATTGTATCGGTATGAACAAGGGGGTTTTGCTTGCCTCGCACTTCTGAAGATAGTATAGCTCTTCATCGGTGTCATCGAACTCATCGTCGAAACTATGTCCACTGAGAGGGGACAAATACCGGCAAACAGAGAAAGAACACAATCAATGCAATGCAACAATATGATGCATGATCATGACATGGCAATATGCTGTGGTTTGAGCTAATGCAACTAGCAACAATTTAAATGAAGTTTGTTTGAATCCAAGATTCAAATTCAAACTCCGTATGTAATTATTCATATGCCATTTAATTGGTTTGGCATGATCAGTAGGTATAAGCTTTTCAAACATGCATGAAAACACCATAAACATATTCTTTGGATTTTTCTGATAATTTTTCATATATAAATCTTTGCATTTGGAGTTACAGATTAATTTCTATGATTTTTTGAAGTTAGCACTATTTTCTGGAATTTCCTGAATAAGAATAAATCCAGAAAAGGCCATTACTGCGTCAGCAGGTCAACTGTGCGGTCCAGGTCAAAACTGACCAGTGGGACCCAGTGGTCAGTGACACAGTTAGTTAACTTAACTTAACTAATTAGGGTTAGTTTAGTGCTAAGCAAGGTTTGACCAAGGGGGGGCACATATCAGTGACCCAGGGCGGTCAAATCCCTGGTCAACTGGGTCAAATCGCCGGCGTTTAGCCGTCGACGACTAGACGCGGTGGAGGGTGCGGGTTTCGCACTCCGGCGACCAAAAGGGCGGTGGAGGGCATCTACGCGTAGCTAGAGGCGAGCCGCGTCGAGTGGTGGTGGTGGTTGGGCTCGGGGTCGCCGGAAACAACGCCGCCGACGAGCTTGGCGGCTGCCGGAGTTCGGGCGAGCTCGAACTCGACGCTACGGTGCATGTGGAGGCGCGGGGCTAGCTCCTACGAGGCCTACGCAGTGCGGTGAGTGTGTTGGGCATGGTGGTGAGGCCGTTGCGTGGCCGGAGCCACGTCGGCGGCGAGCTCAGGTGGCGGCGCGTGTGGGTGTGCTCCGTGCAGTCGCTACGGTGGACGGCAGCGAGAACGGAGAGGGGGAGGAGAGGCAGAGGCTCATAGCAGTCACGACGAGCTAGGCAGCGGGGTCGGGGACGAGCTGGAGCGAGCGGGGCGGTGAAGTGGATCTCCGGCGACGGCGAGGCGAAACGAGGTCGGTGCGGTGGCTCCGGGGCGAACGAGCACTCGGGGCTCGATCTGCTCGACGAAGCGGACGGTGGCGGAGCTTCTGGGCACGGCGGGGCGACGAGGAGGCGACGGTGGCCGCGGTTACGACGGCAGTGCCGTTGCGGTGACGGCCATGGTGGGGGAGGGTGAAGGAGAGGTGCATGGGGCGAAAGGGGGTGTCGGCGAGGTCTGGGCGGCGTCCAGGGGGTCATCCACGCGGCGAAGCGGTGTCCGAGGTGAGGCAGACGAGCTGGGAGGTGCGTGGCGAGCTCGGGCGCGTCGGCACTCACTTCCCTGCCTGCCTGGCGGGAGGAAGCAGCTGACTGGCATGGGCCAGCACAGTGCTGGGCCGCCAGGTGGCTGCCAGGTGAGTTTGTCCAGGTAAGTCTCCTTTTGTTTTTTTCTATTTTCTTTTATTCTATAACTTTAGGGATTTATTAAAAATACCAAAACAATCTCAAAATTCATGAAAATGCTCAAGGCTATTATTTGGAATATTTCCAACAGTAAACATTTTAGTTCATGAATATTTGGACATTTAAAATATTATATAGCATTTAAATGCCCAAATGCAAATAGCATATGATTTAATTCAGTGACCCACTGCTGTCCTAGAAAAATGTGAACCATTTTTGTCAGAGGTTCTAGACCAAGGAAAAGATGATGAACATTCTTGAAGGGCATTTCAGGTTCATTGAAAAAGTATTTTTGTAACCCTAGTTGGATTAAGTGGTGCTGGGGGTTTCTGCCATCCCCATTTCAACTTTAATTGAAATTTAAACATGATGCAACACAAGATGCTAGCTCTCGCTCTCACCGCATTCTCAAAGCTCAGCTCGCCGAACACGAAGAACAAGGGACACAAGGGTTTATACTGGTTCGGGTCACCGATGTGGTGTAATACCCTACTCCAGTGTGGTGTGGTGGATTGCCTTGTAGGCTGCGGGTGAACAAGTACAAGGGAAGAACAACCTCAGGAGGAGAGGTGCTCTTGGGCTCGGTGAGTTGATGAGTGCTGGGGTGGTCCGAATGATCCGTCCCCGACCAGTTCCAGACCAGTTGCCTCCTAGGGTGGTGGCTAGTCCTATTTATAGAGGCCCGGGTCCTCTTCCCAAATATTAGGCGGGAAGGGATCCCACAACGGCCAAGTTTGAAGGGGGACAGCTAGTACAAGCTATCCCGACAAAAGTAGTCTTCGCCTGCCAAAGGCTCTGGTGGTGACGCCGTCGTGGGCTCCGCGATGACCTCCGTCCTGCCGTCCCGCTGGTCTCGGTCTCGTTGCACCGATATGGAAACCTTTGCCTGACGCCTCGGGACTCCTCGCCTGCGCCCGCTCCTTTATCACCAAAGAGGAAACTAGTACTCTACGCCCGCTGGCGCCCGCCTGGCCTTGGTCGTCATGGCTCACGTCACGGGAACCTCACGAGGTGCCCCTTGCCTTGATCTCTCCGCTCCTCGCGAGCCAGCCTAGTGAGGTCGCCCCTAAGGAGGTCTTATGTCGTCCTCCTCGGGAGGCTCGGCCCCTCGCGAGGGTCTTGAGTGTTTGTTGGTGAAGATGGGCCGTATGGGGCCGCTGGTGGAGCCACGTCGTGGGCTGGAGGCAGGCAAGTCTGGGGACCCCCGTTCCCAGAACACCAACAATCATTACCTTTAAGACACTTCTCTAACTATTCTGCAGTGAGCTCTTTAATTTGTGTCACAGGTTTATCATGCATGCCTTGTAAAGTAATGTGTTGTTCATTGTGTTGGAACTGAATCCACTTTTCCACCCAGTGACAAGTCATAGGACCCCATTTCTCCAGCCAATCCATGCCCAAGATGGCATCATAGCCTCCCAATGGCACAAACTTCATGTCAGTAGTAAAGGTGTGACCCTGAATCCACCATTTAAGCCCCTGAACTTCTTGCTCGTACTGCATGAACTCCCCATTAGCTACTTTCACTTTCATAGAAACATGAAGTCGAGAGGTAGGACACTGTAGCCTGTACACCAGTTGTTGATCAATCAAAGTATGTGAACTTCCAGAGTCCACTAACAGAAGCATGACCTTATTGTCCACCAGAGCTCTTAATCTGATTGTCTTAGGATTTTGGGAACCCGACGGAGCAATAACCGATAGAAAGGCAGCAGCCTCAGCTGCAGTTTCCTCCACTGCCAAGGCATCCAACATAGCATCTTCCGAATACACTTGATCTTCTGATATGATTTGAGCAACCTTGACTTGCATTTCATTTTTCTTGCATAAGTGTCCAGGAGCATATTTATCTCCACAACTATAGCACAAAACGTTGGCCCTACGGTAATCCTTTAGTTGTTTGGCTTTCCAAATCTCTCTAGCTGCAAATTGTGTTCTCTGCATTGGCTCTCGTGTTTGCTGAGTTCTGTATCCTCCATTTCTATGAAAACGCCCTTGCTGACTTTTGTTCCTCTCCAACACCACCTCCTATACTAAAGCATATTCAGCTGTCGTGTTTACTAACAAAGGTAACTGGATTTCCACTGTAGAACGAACTTCTTCCTTCAGTCCTAAGACAAATTGAGTTACCAGTAGGGTTTCACTAACAACCCCTTCATACGGTCGCACTTGGTACACCAATTGGTTGAAGTTATTGCGATATTCCTGAACTGAACCAACCTGTTTCAGTACTAGCAATTCACGCATACAGTCTCGATGCATGTTCAGGTCAAACTCTAGTAGAATAGCAGACGCAAACTGACTCCATGAAGAGCACTAATCAGACTGTTTATACGCCTGATACTAGTGTGCCGCATTGCCGTATAGGTGCAGAGATGCGGACATGACCTTGAAATTGTGAGGAATTTGATACAGTTGGAAATAGGCCTCACAATTGCCAAGCCAAATACGCACTCCATCCCCATCAAACCTCGGAAATTCCATCTTAGGCATGCACGGCCGCTTCGACCCATGCTCGTCAAACGAAGAGGAATACTTTGGTGTTGGAGGTACCTTGCCAGGATCCACTGGAGGAGGAGGGCGGTGTTGTTCCTTCCAACTAGCGAAACAACCCGGTGCTGCCATCCTATCAATATTCGCATCCCTCGCGTTGGTTGACTCCTTGAGCACCCGTGCCACATGAACCTGATCCTGGTGGATCTCCCCCGGAGAAATCACGGAGAGATTTACCTTGGATTGGACTTGATTTAGCTGGGCCACCTGTTCCTCAAACTTGCTATCCAATCCATCCAGCCGAGTCCGGATTTCGGCAATCCCCTCCCCTCAACATGCTCCTGCAATAGCCGCAGCACTGCAAACTCCTACATCACGTTCTCCTCAAACGAGCTCATCGCGTCCACCAAATGCCTCATCTGAGCGTTCAGCTTGAACAACGCCGTCGCCGCTTGATACGTCTCCGTCGTATCTACTTTTCCAAACACTTTTGCCCTTGTTTTGGACTCTAACTTACATGATTTGAATGGAACTAACCCGGACTGACGCTGTTTTCAGCAGACTTTCCATGGTGTTATTTATGTGCAGAAACAAAAGTTCTCGGAATGACCTGAAACTCCACCGAATATCTATTTGGAAAATAAGAAAAATACTGGAAGAAAAATCCACATCAGGGGGCCCACACCCTGTCCACGAGGGTGGGGGCGCGCCTGCCCCCCTGGGCGCGTCCCCCTACCTCGTGGGCCCCCTGACGCCCCACCGACCTCAACTCCAACTCCATATATTCACTTTCGGGGAGAAAAAAATCAGAGAGAAGGATTCATCGCGTTTTACAATACGGAGCCGCCACCAAGCCCTAAAACCTCTTGGGAGGGCTGATCTGGAGTCCATTCGGGGCTCCGGAGAGGGGGATTCGTCGTCGTCGTCATCATCAACCATCCCCCATCACCAATTTCATGATGCTCACCGTCGTGCATGAGTAATTCCATCGTAGGCTTGCTAGACGGTGATGAGTTGGATGATATCTATCATGTAATCGAGTTAGTTTTGTTAGGGTTTGATCCCTAGTATCCACTATGTTCTGAGATTGATGTTGCTATGACTTTGCTATGCTTAATGCTTGTCACTAGGGCCCGAGTGCCATGATTTCAGATCTGTACCTATTATGTTTTCATGAATATATGTGTGTTCTTGATCCTATCTTGCAAGTCTATAGTCACCTACTATGTGTTATGATCCGGCAACCCCGAAGTGACAATAATCGGGACCACTCCCGGTGATGACCATAGTTTGAGGAGTTCATGTATTCACTATGTGCTAATGCTTTGTTCCGGTACTCTATTAAAAGGAGGCCTTAATATCCCTTAGTTTCCATTAGGACCCCGCTGCCACGGGAGGGTAGGACAAAAGATGTCATGCAAGTTCTTTTCCATAAGCACGTATGACTATATTCGGAATACATGCCTACATTACATTGATGAATTGGAGCTAGTTCTGTGTCACCCTATGTTATGACTGTTACATGATGAAACGCATCCAGCATAATTCTCCATCACCGATCCAATGCCTACGAGCTTTTCACATATTGTTCTTCGCTTATTTACTTTTCCGTTGCTACTGTTACAATCACTACAAAACACCAAAAATATTACTTTTGTTACCATTACCGTTACTTCCATATTACTTTGGTACTAAATACTTTGCTGCAGATACTAAGTTATCCAGGTGTGGTTGAATTGACAACTCAACTGCTAATACATGAGAATATTCTTCGGCTCCTCTTGCGTCGAATCAATAAATTTGGGTTGAATACTCTACCCTCGAAAACTGTTGCGATCCCCTATACTTGTGGGTTATCAAGACTATTTTCTGGCGCCGTTGCCGGGGAGCATAGCTCTATTCTTTGAGTCACTTGGGATTTATATCTGCTGGTCACTATGAAGAACTTGAAAGACGCTAAGACAACAATTTATCCCTCAACTACGAGGGGAGGTAAGGAACTGCCATCTAGCTCTGCACTTGATTCACCTTCTGTTTTGAGTAAGCTTGCGACACCTAAACCTGCTTCTGCTATTCGTTCTGATATGTCGCATGTTATTGATGATGCCACTTCTGCTATGCATGATACTTATGATGAAACTACTTCTATGCTTGATACTACTGTGCCACTTAGTGAATTTCTTGATGAACAAATTGCTAGGGTTAGAGAGAAAGAAATTATTGAAACTGATTATATTGATGAAAGTGATGATGAAGACTTGCCTGTTATTCCTGAGGGTTATGTTTTTGAAAAAGAAGCTGCTTTAGCTATCTTAGCTTGCAAAGATAGATATGAACTCAAGAGGTTATTAGCTAAATGGAAGCAGCAATCTCTTAATGCTAGAATGAAACCTGACCCTGCTTTTGCTACTTCACCTATCTATGTTACTGATAAGGATTATGAATTCTCTGTTGATCCTGATATAATTACTTTGGTTGAATCTGATCCTTTTCATGGCTATGAATCTGAAACTGTTGTGGCACATCTAACTAAATTAAATGATATAGCCACCCTGTTCACTAATGATGAGAGATCTCGCTATCTTTATATCCTTAAAATATTTCCGTTCTCATTAAAAGGTGATGCTAAGATATGGTTTAATTCTCTTGATCCTGGTTGTGTGCGTAGTCCCCAGGATATGATTTATTACTTCTCTGCTAAATATTTCCCTGCTCATAAGAAACAAGCTGCTTAAGGAAATATACAATTTTGTGCAAATTGAAGAAGAGAGTCTCCCACAAGCTTGGGGGAGGCTTCTCAAGTTACTTAATGCTTTGCCTGATCATCCTCTCAAGAAAAATGAAATACTTGATATCTTTTATAATGGACTAACCGATGCTTCCAGAGATTACCTGGATAGTTGTGCTGGTTCTGTTTTCAGGGAAAGAACACCGGATGAAGCTGAAATTCTATTGAATAATATGTTGACAAATGAAAATAATTGGACACTTCCTGAGCCTATTCCTAAACCAACTCCGAAGAAGAGAGGTGTTCTATTTCTCAGTCCTGAAGATATGCAAGAGGCAAAGAAATCTATGAAAGAAAAGGTATTAAAGCTGAAGATGTTAAGAATTTACCTCCTATTGAAGAAATACATGGTCTTAATTTACCGCCTGTTGAAGAAACATATGATCTTAATCCATTACCTATTGAAGAAACTCATGGTCTTGATAACCCGACACAGGTAGTAAAGGTAAATTCTCTCTATAGATTTGATGAAGGTGATATTCCTGACTATAAGTCTGCTAGACAATGCTTAGAAGAGTTTGATAATTTTATTGTCAAACAAGAAAACTTCAATGCTTATTTTGGTAGACAATTGAAATACAATTCCGATACGCTTGAACACTTGGGTGATTATATGTCTAGAGTTAAAGGCGAACTTAAACTCATTACTAAACATGCTTCTATGGTTACCACTCAAGTAGAACAAGTACTTAAAGCTCAAAATGATTTGCTCAATGAATTGAATAGTAAGAAAATGATTATGCTGTTAGAGTGGCTACTAGAACTGGTAAAATGACTCAGGAACCTTTGTATCCTGAGGGCCACCATAAGAGAATTGAGCAGGATTCTCAGAGAACTAATGTCGATGCACATAGTCCTTCTAAAAAGAAGAAAAAGAAAAATGATAGGACTTTGCATGCTTCTAGTGAACCTGTTGTTGACACACCTGAGAATCCCAATGATATTTCTATTTCTGATGCTGAAACACAATCTGGTAAAGAACATGAACCTAGTGATAATGTTAATGATGATGCTTAGCCTAGCATTAATTATGATGTAGAGATTGAACCTGCTGTTGATCTTGATAACCCACAATCAAAGAATCAGCGTTATGATAAGAGAGACTTCGTTGCTAGGAAGAACGGTAAAGAAAGAGAACCATGGGTTCAGAAACCCATGCCTTTTCCTCCTAAACCATCCAATAAAAAGGATGATGAGGATTTTGAGCGCTTTGCCGAAATGATTAGACCTATATTCTTGCGTATGCGTTTTACTGATATGCTTAAAATGAATCCTTATGCTAAGTACATGAAAGATATTGTCACAAATAAGGGAAAGATACCGGAAGCTGAAATTTCCACCATGCTTGCTAATTATAATTTTAAGGGTGGAATACCAAAGAAACTTGGAGATCCAGGAGTACCAACTATACCATGCTCCATTAAAAGAAACTATGTTAAAACTGCTTTATGTGATCTTGGAGCCGGTGTTAGTGTTATGCCTCTCTCTTTATATCGTAGACTTGATTTGAATAAGTTGACACCTACTGAAATATCTTTGCAAATGGCTGATAAATCAACTGCTATACCTGTCGGTATTTGTGAGGATGTGCCTGTTGTGGTTGCAAACGTTACTATTTTAACGGACTTTGTTATTCTTGATATTCCCGAGGACGATAGTATGTCTATTATTCTTGGAAGACCTTTTTTGAATACTGCAGGGGCTGTTATTGATTGCAACAAAGGCAATGTCACTTTTCATGTTAATGGTAATGAGCATACGGTACACTTTCCGAGGAAACAACCTCAAGTCCACAGTATCAATTCTATTGGAAAAATTCCATCGATTATTTTTGGAGGTTTTGAATTTCCTCTCCTACTGTCAAGAAGAAATATGATATTCTTATTATTGGGGATGTGCATATCCCCGTTGAGGTAACATAGTGTTATTCGAAATTTCTCCGGTTCCATGTTATTCAGAATGAGTTTGTTAACAAGACTTGATCAACCTTGTTAGTGGATTCCTTTTGATGAGCATGAGATGGATGAAACTAGAAGGCACAACCTTCTGTACCCTCTTTCTACTTTCTGTTATTTAGTTGAAATAAAGTAAAAATAATATTTTTCTGTCTATTTTCTTATTTATCCGTGCAATATAAAAATACCCCGAAAATAAAAGTTCTCCAAATGCCCTGAAAATGAAATATGATTTTTTCTGGAATATTTGAGAATATCTGGCACTAAGAACACAGCAGGAGGGGCAAGCACCTGGCCACGAGGGTGGAGGGCGCGCCCTACCCCCCTAGGCGCGCCCCCTGCCTCGTGGGCCCACGGTGGCCCCCCTCCACTTATTCCTGCACCCCACACACTCCTTCTTCCTCCCACAAACACCAATATCCAGCTCAAGCACGAGTTCTAGCTCATTTTGCTGCGATTTTCGATCTCCTTCCTCAAAGCACCTCTCACAAAACTGCTTGGGGAGATTGTTTATTGGTATGTGACTCCTCCATTGGTCCAATTAGTTTTTGTTCTAGTGCTCTATTCATTGCAAATTTTGCTGCCTAGGTGACCATGTTCTTGAGCTTGCATGTCAAATTTATTTGGTTCCAAGTAGTTCTAATGCATGATATAGGCTCTAGGCACTTGTGGGAGTAGTTGCTATCAATTTTGTTGAGTTTGGTTTACTTTTGTTTGAAGTTACTAAAAATTTCAGAAAATAATGAAGAGATTTTTGAGGGGCTCATCGAGCCGAAGCTCAAAGGAAAAGCAGAATGAAGAAGCACAGAGGCCCAAATATAATTTGCCTCGCACCACAGAGGTTCGGCCGTGTGAATGGCCTTCCGATGATTTCTTGAGAGAAGCCGGGATTTATGATGATTTCTATTCATTGGCTGAGAATGCTGGCCTCACTGACTTCCTCCACGACCAACGTCATCAGTATCTCTTACTCACCAATACTTTTGTGCAAAACTTCTACTATTATCCTAAGGAAACACCTCCTTCAGTAGAGTTTCATTTATATGATGTTGTTAAGAAGATGCCACTAGATGAATTTTGCAAGGTTTGCAAAATACCCGTCGAAGGTACCTTAGATGAACCACACCGTAACGATGTGGATGGGTTTATTGACACTATTACTGTGGGGGAAACCAGGAAGGTTTCCGATGCAAGAATCACTAGCATACATTTTCCTGTTTTATGCTACTTTGCCATATTTGCTAGTCGTTGCTTGATTGGTCGCGGAAACTGTGGAAACCTTAGTGTTCCTGATATTATCATTTTGTTCCATGGTTTATTTTCCGATAACACTGTTAGTATGGGTGGTATTATTGCTAAACGGTTAAGTCTGAACCGTACTAAGGGTCCCATCTTTGGAGGTATTTATGCTTCACGCCTTGCTGCATATTACAATATACCTATTAGGCATTATGAAAAAGAAGAAAAATTGCTGCCCACTGCTTATTTAGATTATAAGAGTATGGTAGCGCATGATTTCATTGTTAAGAACTAGGAAGGGGAGCTTAAATACAAATTGTTCTTTGATAAACATCACCCTGAGACTATTACCTTGCCTGCTCCTTCCTTGTTTAATTTATCTGCAGGCCCGTATCTCGTTCCATGGGCGGCCATTTACGCTTACAGGAACCCTACACCAGCCCCGGAACCGGAACCACAATTTGAGCCTCCACGACAGTCTGATTAATTTTGGGATCCGGAGATGACTGCCAGCCAGTGGCAATCAGAGTCTTCTTCATCTCAGTACGACCCCGGCTACAACTATGGATATCCGCCAGGCCATCCGTGGCAATAAACCAACTTAGGCCAAAAGCCGAAGCTTGGGGGAGTATGTATTTCCCACCGACATTACATTTATGTTCACACACTCATTGCTAGATGTGGGTGCTCATACTTTTTCATTGTAATATCCATGCTAGTTTATTTTCTTTTTCTTGCTTTCTTCTTGTGTGTTTTTAAACCTTAAGAAAAACCAAAAAAGTTAGTGTAGCTTTTAGCTAGTTTACCTTTCTTGCTGTAGTAGTAATAATTAAAAAGAAAACCCAAAAAGATTTCCCGTTCTTCTTTTTGCTTGTTGGGAGCTTTCCCGTGTAAATAGTTTTATTTATTTTCTTTTCTTTGGGGGTCGATAGGAGAAGACCATAATTAAATTGTTGAAGTGGCTCTTATATGCATTATTGTTGATTTACCCAAGAACCCATATTGCCTTGTCTTCTCCTGTTTATTGAATGCTCACAGATTCCAGCTTAGTCCAATGCACGTGCACTCTTATTATTATTCACATCGTTCGGTCGTGCAAGTGAAAGGCAATTATGACGATATATGATGGACTGACTGAGATGAGAAAAGCTGGTATGAACTCGACCTCTCTTGTTTTTGTAAATATGATTAGTTCATCGTTCCTGATTCAGCCTATTATGAATAAACATGTTTGCAATGACAATTAGAGATCATAGTTGCTCGTTGCCATGCTTGATTAGCTATGAGTTATAATGGTTTACCTTGCGTGCCAACATGCTATTAAAATGGTTGTGATGTGGTATAGTGGGGTGGTATCCTCCTTTGAATGATTTAAGTGACTCGACTTGGCACATGTTCACACATGTAGTTGAAACAAATCAACATAGCCTTCACGATATTTATGTTCATGGTGGATTATATCCTACTCATGCTTGCACTCAATGTTTATTAATTTTAATGCATGTTCATGACTGTTGTCGCTCTCTAGTTGGTCGCTTCCCAGTCTTTTGCTAGCCTTCACTTGTACTAAGCGGGAATACTGCTTGTGCATCCAATCCCTTAAACCCCAAAGTTATTCCATATGAGTCCACTATACCTTCCTATATGCGGTATCTACCTGCCGTTCCAAGTAAATTTGTATGTGCCAAACTCTAAACCTTCAAATAAACATTCTGTTTTGTATGCTCGAATAGCTCATGTATCAACTAGGGCTGCCCTTATCTTCCATGCTAGGCGGGTTATTCTCAAGAGGAGTGGACTCCGCTCCTCACTCACGAGAAAATGGCTGGTCACCGGGATGCCCAGTCCCATGCTTTATGCAAACTAAATCAAAATAATTGCAAACAAAACTCCCCCTGGGACTGTTGCTAGTTGGAGGCACTCGTTGTTTCGAGCAAGCCATGGATTGATGCTTGTTGGTGGAGGGGGAGTATAAACTTTACCATTCTGTTTGGGAACCGCCTATAATGTGTGTAGCATGGAAGATATCGCCATCTCTTGGTTGTTATGTTGACAATGAAAGTATGCCGCTCAAAATATTATTTATCTCTATTTCAAAACCGAGCTCTGGCACCTCTACAAATCCCTGCTTCCCTCTGCGAAGGGCCTATCTATTTACTTTTATGTTGAGTCATCACCCTCTTATTAAAAAGCACTAGCTGGAGAGCGCAGCTGTCATTTGCATCCATTACTATTAATTTATATTGGGTATGACTATGACTGGATCTCTTTTACCATGAATTACAATGTCTAGTCAGTCCTTGATCTTTAAAGGTGCTCTGCATTTATGTTTTGCGGTCTCAGAAAGGGCTAGCAAGATACCATCTTGTTATATCATATCATGATTGTTTTGAGAAAGTGTTGTCATCCGAGATTTAATATTATGGCTCGCTAGTTGATTATGCTATTGATATGAGTAAACATGAGACTTAAGAGTTACTGCAAATGTGGTTAGTCATAATCTTTGCTGAAAACTTGAATGCTGGCTTTACATATTTACAACAACAAGAGCAAACAGAGTTTGTAAAAGTTTTTCTTTATCACTTTCAGTTTGTCAACTGAATTGCTTGAGGACAAGAAAAGGTTTAAGGTTGGGGGATTTGATACGTCTCCGTCGTATCTACTTTTCCAAACACTTTTGCCCTTGTTTTGGACTCTAACTTGCATGATTTGAATGGAACTAACCCGGACAGACGCTGTTTTCAGCAGACTTTCCATGGTGTTATTTATGTGCAGAAACAAAAGTTCTCGGAATGACCTGAAACTCCACGGAACATCTATTTGGAAAATAAGAAAAATACTGGAAGAAAAATCCACGTCAGGGCACGCACACCCTGTCCACGAGGGTGGGGGGCGCGCCCCCTACCTCGTGGGCCCCCTGACGCTCCACCGACCTCAACTCCAACTCCATATATTCACTTTCGGGGAGAAAAAACAGAGAGAAGGATTCATCGCGTTTTATGATACGGAGCCGCCCCCAAGCCCTAAAACCTCTCGGGAGGGCTGATCTAGAGTCCGTTCGGGGCTCCCGAGAGGGGCATTCGTCGCCGTCGTCATCATCAACCATCCTCCATCACCAATTTCATGATGCTCACCACCGTGCATGAGTAATTCCATCGTAGGCTTGCTGAACGGTGATGGGTTGGATGAGATCTATCATGTAATCGAGTTAGTTTTGTTAGGGTTCGATCCCTAGTATCCTCTATGTTCTGAGATTGATGTTGCTATGACTTTGCTATGCTTACTAGGGCCCGAGTGCCATGATTTCAGATCCGAACCTATTATGTTTTCATGA
This sequence comes from Triticum aestivum, assembly GCF_018294505.1. Taxonomy (NCBI): domain Eukaryota; kingdom Viridiplantae; phylum Streptophyta; class Magnoliopsida; order Poales; family Poaceae; genus Triticum; species Triticum aestivum. The sequence goes on along the minus strand of NC_057796.1, from coordinate 369,249,797 downwards.
ATATATGTGTGTTCTTGATCCTATCTTGCAAGTCTATAGTCACCTACTATGTGTTACGATCCGGCAACCCCGAAGTGACAATACTCGGGACCACTCCCGGTGATGACCATAGTTTGAGGAGTTCATCTATTCACTATGTGCTAATGCTTTGTTCCAGTACTCTATTAAAAGGAGGCCTTAATATCCCTTAGTTTCCATTAGGACCCCGCTGCCACGGGAGGGTAGGACAAAAGATGTCATGCAAGTTCTTTTCCATAAGCACGTATGACTATATTCGGAATACATGCTTACATTGCATTGATGAATTGGAGCTAGTGTGTCACCCTATGTTATGACTGTTACATGATGAACCACATCCGGCATAATTCTCCATCACCGATCCAATGCCTACGAGCTTTTCACATATTGTTCTTCGCTTATTTACTTTTCCGTTGCTACTGTTACAATCACTACAAAACACCAAAAATATTACTTTGTTACCATTACCGTTACTTCCATATTACTTTGCTACTAAATACTTTGCTGCAGATACTAAGTTATCCAGGTGTGGTTGAATTGATAACTCAGCTGCTAATACTTGAGAATATTCTTTGGCTCCTCTTGTGTCGAATCAATAAATTTGGGTTGATTACTCTACCCTTGAAAACTGTTGCGATCCCCTATACTTGTGGGTTATCACCGCTCCCTCTGAATTCCTCTCACGCCAATTTCGGATTTCTAGTCGATCGCCCGAACGCAATCAACAACCAATCGGTCGATGTTACAGAGAAATCTCGAGATTGCAGAGCGTGAATCAGGCCGATCTAGCTCTGAATACCACTGGACATATCCGTCTAGTATAACTTCCTCAGATTCGAGTACAAGAGGTACAGGAGGAGGAAGACTTGGGAAATAAGAAGATATAGAGAGGAGGAGGAATGAAACGTGGGCTAGTTGGACGACTGTCTAGTCTTTACTCAGGCAATAAGTGAAGGTGCAACGAGACTTAATGAGATTTTAGAAACATACAGAGAAGGTTCAGGACAGATGGTGAATAAAGCTAAGTCGGCTATATTTTTTAGTGCAAATTGCACGGATGAGATGAAGGCAGCAACTCATGATAGCTCAGGGATTGAAGTAGAAGCGTTGATTGAAAAGTATCTTGGGCTGCCAACAGCTATTGGACGCTCATCAGAGAGTCAATTTGAGCACATTGTCACGCAGATCAAGAAGTTGGTTAACGGGTGGACTCCAAAATTGATGAGTAGTGCAGCACGAGAAGTTCTAATCAAGTCCATATGCCAAGCAATCCCTACCTATTTAATGGGATGTTTTAGACTTTCCCAAAAGACCTGCAAAAAGATCACAAGTATTGTTGCAAGATTCTGGTGGGGAGGTGATGAAAAGAAAAAGAAAATGCATTGAAAAAAGTGGCAGGACATAGCTATCCCAAAATGTGATGGGGGAATGGGCTTCAGAGGTTTTGGCCTCTTTAATCAAGCCATGCTGGCTAAACAAGGGTGGAGGCTTCTGACCAACCCTGAATCACTTTGTGCAAAGGTGCTTAAAGGCCAATACTATCATGATTCAGATTTCTTGGCAGCTACAGAAAAGAGGAACTCCTCTCATAATTGGAGGGCAATACTACATGGGAGAGAGTGCCTGAATCTAAGGCAGATTAAACGTGTTGGGGATGGTGCAAGTATTAACATCTGGGAGGACCCTTGGATTCCCTCCAATCATGGCTATCGTCCAATTATTCGGTTACCAGGGGCTGCATGCACCAAGCTGGAGGAGCTTATTGATCATGTGAATAATAGTTGGGATCTTGCTGCCTTGGAAGCAAACTTTGTTGCACCTGGAGGAGCTTATTGATCATGTGAATAATAGTTGGGATGGTGAAAGTATTAACATAGGGAATTGGGATGAAGATTGTTGGGCCTGGGAGGTGGAGAGGAATGGTAACTTTTCAGTTTGGTCGGCGTATAAAATTCTGAGCACAAGCATGAGACATTCCTACGAACCGTCTTCATCAGGACCGGCAGGAAATGCCTTATGGAACAAACTATGGAAGATATCGATACCACCAAGAGTCAGGAATTTTTGGTGGAGAGTTATAAGGGGTTTTGTGCCCTGTAATTCTGTCCTGCTTAGCAGACATATAGAAAAGGCCCCATTCTGCGTCCTATGTGGCAAGGAGGAAACTATAACACATGACCTGTTCGAATGCACTTGGGCGAGACTCTTCTGGAAGGAGATGAAGACCATGATGAAGATTAAAATCCCAGTGTTACATTCGCATTCGTGGGCTTCAGATTTGATTGAAGGAAAATTGGGATCAGACCAATTTGTATGCATAGTACTATGTGGCTGCTGGGCGGCATGGTCTGAAAGGAATGCTCTTACTCATGGTGGGAAGGGACGATCAATTAAAGCTTCTGTTCGATGGACTCTTGATAATGCTGTTGACCTTACAACAGCAGGGGAAACTACCCGACCTATGGTGACCAGGGAGGAAGATCGCTGGCAAGCACCGGAACAAGGGATTCTGAAAATCAATGTGGATGCAGCTTTTCTTGAGCAGGCAGGGTGTGGAAGTACAGGGCTAGTGGTCCGAGACTCAGAGGGCAACCTAATTAGAGCACAGGCCTTGTGGTATCGTTTTGCATCAAGTGCCCAAACTATGGAGCTGTACGCTATCCGGGACGGGATTCAACTAGCCAGAGACATGGGTTACTCACGGATATGTGTTGAAAGAGATGATCAGCAGGTAGTTAGGATGTGCAACTCTGAACTTTCAGAGAGAGCAGCGGATGCAGCTGTTTGCCATGAAATCAAAGAGCTTTTGGGAGGATTTATGTGGTGCGGTCTGGTGTTTGTACATATTGAAGCCAATGAAGCGGCCCATCCGTGTGCAAAGCAAGCCATAGAAGAGAGGAGGAGATGTTTGTGGATAAATTATATGCCTCCTTTCTTAGCTAGTTGTATTCAGCTCCCGTGTAATCCCCCCTAATTCAGTTATAAAGCTCTTGATTCGTAAAAAAACATGGGCTAGTTCAACAACTAGCAGCCTCACCTACAGAACGGCCGATCTTACGGCCCATTTCAATCTTGAGAAACGGGCCTCATCCCAGCTTCTTTCAGAATTTTGAACCCATATTTTTTGACAATCCAACTAGTTAGGATGTTCCCCTAAAAACTAGTTAGGATGTAAACAACTAGGATTATCAAAAAAACATAGGTTCAAGATTTTAGGCAAAGCTGGATGGAGGTTCGACTCTCAAGATTATGGGAGAATCGGTCAAAGGAACTGGGTCTATATCTCCTCATACAAATCTCACCCAAACTCTTCCCTTACATGGCCCATGGCCCGCTGGCCCAAAGACTAAAAACTAGCTCACACACTCTCTTTGGTGCATGGCTCGATCATCTTCAGAACACCTGTTCTTGGTTCAGTACTTGTCACTGACACTGATTAAGTTTACCCCTCCATATCATGCTCGAACAACACAACCTCATCTCCATCCCTTCCAATGATTGGTGTGCTGGAATATATCTGTGTAACAAAATGAGAGAAATCAGGGGGAGACAACTTTGTCTCCCCCACAAACGTAAAGATGCACCACCATCGGAGGTGCCAAACCAACGTTTTGGTTCGGTCCCTGTTCGTTAGCGCCTATAAAGGATGATGTTACGTACAGTAAGATACCCATAACCTCAACTGCTAATCCTAAAGAAGCGCCAAGGGTCCATAAGACCGTCTACCACTCTGCACGTCCATCTCCCAGCTGCTGCTTCTTCCCCAACAAAATCCACACCCCTGGAGGCTCACGGTAGCTGCATGGAGCCCCTGATGGTCTCTGAGAATCACAGTTAGTCATCAATCTTTGGCATAAAGGTGTTCTAATTTCTAGGCCTAAGGATACTATCACGTTAATCTTACCAATTTAATTCTAACATTGGTATCACGAGCTGGCTATACCTAGATTAGATCCCTAAAGATACTATGTTTATGTTAATAATCTTGATTACGTTCTAATGGTTAAGGTTCATGATTAATGGATGATGTTTAAAGATTATTTGCCCATGATACTCCCTCTGTTTTTATTTACTCTGCATATTAGGTTTGACTAAGTCAAACTTCATAAAGTTTGGCCAGGTTTATAGAAAATAATATAAATATTACCATAACAAATCTATATGATGTGAAAGTACATTCAAGAATGAATCTATTGGTATTGATTTGTTATTGTGTATGTTAATATTTTTCTTTATATACCTTGTCAAAGTTTACAAAGCTTGACTTTGACCAAAGTTAATATGCGGACTAAATAAAAATGGAGGGACTATAAGTTTAGGGTTAATAGAATTCAATTAAGCCTATAATTACTACTGGTTAGTGCTATAGTTCATGATGCTCAAAGTAAATTAAGGATTAATTAGCATGTTTAAGGCTTGGGTGGCAATTAGAAGTAGGGGAATTGCTTGATCAAAGAAAACCTAAAATCGGCCGAAACCCTGACCCTAACCCTAGAATATTTCCACATTTGAAAAATCCTGAAATTCCAAATCCCAAAATGTTGAAATTGAAGGAAGAGGGTCTAAGACTTACGTTGTTAATGCCGGCCACCGTGCGTGCTCTCCATGGCCGCAACGACCATGTCTTTCGGAACGACGGCCGGAATGAAGCCCACCGCCACTCGCTTCTCTAATGGACGCGCGTGTGTGCTGGGCTCTGAAGGAAATATGCCCTAGAGGCAATAATAAAGTTGATATTTTATATTTCCTTATATCATGATAAATGTTTATTATTAATGCTAGAATTGTATTAACCGGAAACTTAATACATGTGTGAATACATAAATAAACACCGTGTCCCTAGTGACCCTCTACTAGACTAGCTCGTTGATCAAAGATGGTTAAGGTTTCCTAACCATTGACATGAGTTGTCATTTGATAACGGGATCACATCATTAGGAGAATGATGTGATGGACAAGACCCATCTGTTAGCTTATCATTATGATCGTTCAGTTTTATTGCTATTGCTTTCTTCATGTTAACTACATATTCCTTTGACTATGAGATTATGCAACTCCCGGATATCGGAGGAATGCCTTGTGTGCTATCAAACATCACAACGTAACTGGGTGTTATAAAGATGCTCTACAGGTATCTCTGAAGGTGTTTGTTGAGTTGGCATAGATCCAGATTAGGATTTGTCACTCTGAGTGTCGGAGAAGTATCTCTGGGCCCTCTCGGTAATACACATCATAAACTTGCAAGCAAACGACTAGGGAGTTAGTCACAAGTTGATGTATTACGGAACAAGTAAAGAGACTTGCGGGTAACGAGATTGAACTAGGTATGAAGATATCGACAATCGAATCTCAAGCAAGTAACATACCGATAGACAAAGGGAATTACGTATGTTATGAGCCAATATGAGCATCGTAGAATAACGGTTCGACTGATAAATATCTTCGTAGAATATGTAGGAGCCAATATGAGCATCCAGGTTCCGCTATTGGTTATTGACCGGAGAGGTGTCTCGGTCATGTCTACATTGTTCTCGAACCCGCTGGGTCCGCACGCTTAACGTTCGTTGACGAGATAGTATTATATGAGTTATGTGATTTGGTGACCAAATGTTGTTCCGAGTCCCGGATGAGATCACAGACATGACGAGGAGTCTCGAAATGGTCTAGAGGTAAATATGATATATAGGATGATAGTATTCGGACACTGGAAGTGTTCTGGATAGTATTGGGTATTTATTGGAGTACCGGGGGGTTACCGGAACCCCCGGGGGAAAGATATGGGCCATAGGAGGGGAGCACACCAGCCCACAAGGGGTGCTGCCCCCCCCCCAAGGAAGGAGGCCGAATAGGAGAAGGGAAAGAGGGGGTTCGCCCCCCTTCCTTCTCTCCCTCCTCTTCCCTCCCCCCCTCCGGAAATAAGGAAGGGGGAGGCCAAATTGGGATAGGCCCCCAAGTAGGATTACTCCTACTTGGGGCGCCCCAAGGCTGCTCCCCTCCCCCTCCCACCTATATATACGTGGGGAGGGGGCGCCTAGAACACACACCAACAATTGTTAGCCGTGTGCGGCGCCCCCCTCCACAATTTACGCCTCCGGTCATATCTTCGTAGTGCTTAGGCGATGCTCTGCGTGGATCACTTCACCATCACCGTCACCACGCCGTCGTGCTGATGGAACTCATCTTCTTCCTCGACACCTTTGATGGATCAAGGACGAGGGGCGTCGAGTTGAACATGTGCAGAACTCAGAGGTGCCGTACGCTCGGTGCTTGATCGGTTGGATCTAGAAGAAGTTCGACTACATCAACCGCGTTGTCAAACGCTTCCGCTTTCGGTCTACGAGGGTACGTGGACACACTCTCCACCTCTTGTTGCTATGCATCTCCTAGATAGATCTTGCGTGAGAGTAGGAATTTTTTTGAAATTGCATGCTACGTTCCGCTACAGTGGCATCCGAGCCAGGTCTATGCGTAGATGATATGCACGAGTAGAACACAAAGAGTTGTGGGCGGTGATCGTCATACTGCTTACCACCAACGTCTTATTTTGATTCGGTGGTATTGTTGGATGAAGTGGCCCGGACCAACCTTACATGACCACGTTCATGAGACTGGTTCCACCGACAGACATGCAACTAGTTTTGCATAAAGGTGGCTGGCGGGTGTCTATTTCTCCAACTTTAGTTGAATCGTATTTGACTGCGGCCGGTCCTTGTTGAAGGTTAAAAAAACAAACTTGATAAATCACCGCTATGGTTTTGATGGGTAGGTAATAACGATTCTTGCTAGAAGCCCGTAGCAGCCACATAAACTTGCAACAACAAAGTAGAGGACGTCTAACTTGTTTTTGCAGGGCATGTTGTGATGTGATATGGTTAAGATATGATGTGATAAACATTATTGTATGAGATGATAATGTTTTGTAAGATATCTGACAACCGGCAGGAGTCTTATGGTTGTCTCTTTATTGTATGAAATGCAAACGCCATGTAATTGCTTTACTTTATCACTATGCGTTAGCAATAATTGTAGAAGCAATAGTTGGCGAGACGACCACGACGCTATGATGGAGATCAAGGTGTCGAGCCGGTGACGATGCAGATCATGACGATGCTTTAGAGATGGAGATCAAAAGCACAAGATGACGATGGCCATATCATGTCACATATTTTGATTGCATGTGATGTTTATCTTTTATGCATCTTATTTTGCTTAGAACGGCGGTAGCATTATAAGATGATCCCTTGACAAAATTTCAAGGTATAAGTGTTCTCCCAGAGTATGCAGCGTTGCGATAGTTCGTCGTGTTGAGACACCACGTGATGATCGGGTGTGATAGACTCTACGTTCACATACAACGGGTGCAAGACAGTTTTGCACATGTGGAATACTCGGGTTAAACTTGACGATCCTGGCATGTATAGACATGGCCTCGGAACACTGGAGACCGAAAGGTCAAACGTGAATCATATAGTAGATATGATCAACATAGAGATGTTCACCATTGATGACTACTCCATCTCACGTGATGATCGGACATGGTTTAGTTGATTTGGATCACGTATCATTTAGATGACTTGAGTGATATCTATCTAAGTGGGAGTTCTTAAGAATATGATTAATTGAACTTAACTTATCATGAACTTAGTCCTGATAGTATTTGCATATCTATGTTGTAGATCAATACCTCACGATATAGCTCCTATATATTCTGATATGTTCCTAGAGAAAAGTTGAAAGATGATAGTAGCAATGATCCGGACTGGGCTCGTGATCTGCGGATTATCCTTGTTGCTGCACAGAAGAATTATGTCCTTGATGCACCGCTGGGTGACAAACCTATTGCAGGAGCAGATATAGACGTTATGAACGTTTTGCAAGCTCGATACGATGAGTACTTGATAGTTTAGTGTGCCATACTTTATGGCTTAGAACCGGGACTTCAAAAACGTTTTGAACGCCACGGAGCATATGAGATGTTCCAAGAGCTGAAATTGGTATTTCAGACTCATGCCCGTGTCGAGAGGTATGAGACCTCTGACAAGTACTTTGCCTACAAGATGGAGGAGAATAGCTCAACCAGTGAGCATGTGCTCAGAATGTCTGGGTACTACAATCACTTGAATCAAGTGGGAGTTAATCTTCCAGATAAGATAGTGATTGACAGAGTTCTCTAGTCACTATCACCAAGCTACTAGAACTTCGTGATGAACTATAATGTGCAAGGGATAACGGAAAAGATTCCCTAGCTATTCGCGATGCTGAAATCAGCGAAGGTAGAAATCAAGAAAGAGCATCAAGTGTTGATGGTTAACAAGACCACTAGTTTTAAGAAAAAGGGCAAAGGAAAAAAGCGAACTTCTAGAATAATGACAAGCAAGTTGCCACTCCCGTGAAGAAGCCCAAAGCTAGACCTAAGCCTGAAACTGAGTGCTCCTACTGCAACGGGAATGGTCAGTGGGAGCGGAACTACCCCAAATACTTGGCGGATAAGAAGGATGGCAAAGTGAACAAAGGTATATTTGATATACATGTTATGTACTTTAATAGTGTTCATAGTAACCCCGGGGTATTTGATACCGGTTCAGTTGCTAAGATTAGTAACTCAAAATAGGAGTTGCAAAATGAACAGAGACTAGTTAAGGGCGAGGTGACGATGTGTGTTGGAAGTGATTCCAAGGTTGATAAGATCACCATCGCACACTCCCTCTACCTTCGGGATTAGTGTTGGACCTAAATAAATGTTATTTGGTGTTTGCATTGAGCTTGAATATGATTGGATCATGTTTATTGCGATACGGTTATTCATTTAAGTCGGAGAATAATTGTTGTTCTGTTTACATGAATAAAACCTTCTATGGTCATACACCCAATGTAAATGGTTTCTTGAATCTCGATAGTGATACACATATTCATAATATTGATGCCAAAAGATGCAAAGTTGATAATGATAGTGCAACATATTTGTGGCACTGCCGTTTATGTCATATTGGTGTAAAGCGCATGAAGAAACTCCATGTAGATGGGCTTTTGGAATCACTTGATTATGAATCATTTGATACTTGTGAACCATGCCTCATGGGCATGATGACTAAAACTCCGTTCTCCGGAACAATGGAGCGAGCTAATGACTTATTGGAAATAATACATACCGATGTATGCGGTCCAATGAGTGTTGAAGCTCGCAGCGGGTATCGTTATTTTCTAACCTTCACAGATGATTTGAGCAGATATGGGTATATCTACTTAATGAAACACAAGTCTGAAACGTTTGAAAAGTTCAAAGAATTTCAAAGTGAAGTGGAGAATCGTCGTAACAAGAAAATAAAATTTCTACGATCTGATCGTGGAGGCGAATATTTGAGTTACGAGTTTGGCCTTCATTTAAAACAATGTGGAATAGTTTCACAACTCACGCCACCTGGAACACCACAGCGTAATGGTGTGTCCGAACATCGTAACCGTACTTTATTAGATATGGTACGATCTATGATGTCTCTTACCGATTTACCACTATCATTTTGGGGTTATGCATTAGAGACAGCTGCATTCACGTTAAATAGGGCACCGTCTAAATCCGTTGAGACGACACCGTATGAACTGTGGTTTGGCAAGAAACCTATGCTGTCGTTCTTAAAGATTGGGGTTGCGATACTTATGTCAAAAGGCTTCAGCCTGATAAGCTCGAACCCAAATCGGAGAAGTGCGTCTTCATAGGATACCCTAAGGAAACAATTGGGTACACCTTCTATCACAGATCCAAAGGCAAGATCTTTGTTGCCAAGAATGGAAACTTTCTAGAGAAGGAGTTTCTCTCGAAAGAAGTGAGTGGGAGGAAAGTAGAACTTGATGAGGTAACTGTACCTTCTCTCGAATTGGAAAGTAGCTCATCACAGAAAACCGTTCCCATGATGCCTACACCAACTAGAGAGGAAGATAATGATAATGATCATGAAACTTCAGATCAAGTTACTACTGAACCTCATAGGTCAACCAGAGCACGTTCCACACCAGAGTGGTACGGTAACCCTGTTCTGGAAGTCATGTTACTAGACCATGACGAACCTACGAACTATGAAGAAGTTATGATGAGCCCAGATTCCAATAGATGGCTTGAGGCCATGAAATCTGAGATAGGATCCATGTATGAGAACAAAGTGTGGACTTTGGTTGACTTGCCCGATGATCGGCGAGCCATAGAGAATAAATGGATCTTCAAGAAGAAGTATGATGCTGATGGTAATGTTATTGTCTACAAAGCTCGACTTGTCGTGAAAGGTTTTCGACAAGTTCAAGGAGTTGACTACGATGAGACTTTCTCACATGTAGCGATGCTTAAGTCTGTCCGACTCATGTTAGCAATTGCCGCATTTTTTGATTATGAAATATGGCAAATGGACGTCAAAACTGCATTCCTTAATGGATTTCTTAAAGAAGAGTTGTATATGATGCAACGAGAAGGTTTTGTCGATCCTAAAGGTGCTAACAAAGTGTGCAAGCTCCAGCGATCCATCTATGGAGTGGTGCAAGCATCTCAGAGTTGGAATATACGCTTTGATGAGGTGATCAAAGCATATGGTTTTATACAGACTTTCGAAGAAGCCTGTATTTACAAGAAAGTGAGTGGGAGCTCTGTAGCATTTCTAATATTATATGCGGATGACATATTGTTGATTAGAAACGATGTAGAATTTCTGGATAGCATAAAAGGATACTTGAATAAAAGTTTTTCAATGAAAGACCTCGGTGAAGCTGCTTACATATTGGGCATCAAGATCTATAGAGATAGATCAAGACGCTTGATAAGACTTTCAATGAGTACATACCTTGACAAGATTTTGAAGGAGTTCAAAATGGATCATTCAAAGAAGGAGTTCTTGCCTGTATTGTAAGGTGTGAAGTTGAGTAAAGACTCAAAACCTGACCACGGCAGAAGATAAAGAGAGAATGAAAGTCATTCCCTATGCCTCAGCCATAGGTTCTATAAAGTATGCCATGTTGTGTACCAAACCTGTTGTGTACCTTACCATGAGTTTGCCAAGGGGGTACAATAGTGATCTAGGACTAGATCACTGGACAGCGGTCAAAATTATCCTTAGTTACCTTAAAGAGGACTAACGAAATGTTTCTCGGTTATGGAGGTGATGAAGAGTTCGTCCTAAAGAGTTACGTCGATGCAAGCTTTGACACTGATCTAGATGACTCTAAGTCTCAATCTAGATACGTATTGAACGTGGGAGCAATTAGCTAGAGTAGCTCCATGCAGAGCATTGAAGACATAGAAATTTGCAAAATACATACGAATCTGAATGTGGCAGACCCGTTGACTAAACTTCTCTCACAAGCAAAACATGATCACACCTTAGTACTCTTTGGGTGTTAATCACATAGAGATGTGAACTAGATTATTGACTCTAGTAAACCCTTTGGGTGTTGGTCACATGGCGATGTGAACTATGGGTGTTAATCACATAAGGATGTGAACGATTGGTATTAAACGACATGGCGATGTGAACTAGGTTATTGACTCTAGTGCAAGTGGGAGACTGAAGGAAATATGCCCTAGAGGCAATAATAAAGTTGTTATTTTATATTTCCTTATATCATGATAAATGTTTATTATTCATGCTAGAATTGTATTAACCGGAAACTTAATACATGTGTGAATACATAAATAAACACCGTGTCCCTAGTGAGCCTCTACTAGACTAGCTCGTTGATCAAAGATGGTTAAGGTTTACTAACTATTTACATGAGTTGTCATTTGATAACGGGATCACATCATTAGGAGAATGATGTGATGGACAAGACCCATCCGTTAGCTTAGCATTATGATCGTTCAGTTTTATTGCTATTGCTTTCTTCATGTCAAATACATATTCCTTCGACTATGAGATTATGCAACTCCCGTGAAAGTGCAAGTGGCACTTATACTATATTTTGGTGTGATGACTATGTGGTTAGTTGAACTAATATCGGTTACTAAAGTTTATCTCAGGATATTGGTTCCAAGTGCTTCGTGATGGAGATGTGTGACCCCCCAATTCAAAAAGGTCAAAGGCATGGTCTTCCGGTTAATCAAAGGTTTAGTTTTGGTTTGCTTCGAGTCGTAGGAAAGACCGCACTATTAAGAGGGGTTTGTGTGGATAAAAGTTGTGTGGGAATGCCATTACCGAACCATATACACTAGCCTACCCATTCCTACCACCTAAAATCCTAAGTGTGTGTGCTTGTGGTACTCAGAGAGCTTATAACAGGAAGTTACTGGGTACCCCATGCGCACGGGGTCTTTGGACCCCCGTGCACACAGGATACTGCGTAACTCTCTGGGTACCCCGTGCACACGGGGTCTTTTGACCCCCGTGCGCACGGGGTACTGCGTAAACTCTCTGGGTACCCCGTGCGCACGGGGTCTTTTGACCCCCGTGCACATGGGGTGGTGTGAAAGCCTCTGAGTACCCCGTGCGCACGGGGTCCAACAGGCAGAAATCCCCACCAGGCCAAGAACACTATAAAAAGCCCCTTCTTCCACCTCTAACCTTCGACCCTAATGTCTTGTTGAGCTCCACCATTGCTACACCTCATTTTGCTCAATACTCTCAATCCCCCCACCCAAACTTGTTGAAACTTTGGGGATTGGGAGAGCAAGACCCGATCTACATCTTGACCAAACCAAATCGCGTTCCCCGCAACATTTCCTCCCCATTGACTTGTTACTCTTGGAGCTTGGGCTCCTAGGCGGTTAGAGGTTCCTCCGGAAGCTTCCTTGCTTGTGGTGTGCTCCGGAGAAGTTTGTAAAGGTGTGGTGGTCGCCTTCAAGACCAACCCGGAGTGATTCGAGGCTCATCCGTTGGGGGTGACTCGAAGGAGATTACGGTGAGCCTTCGGTGGCGTTCCGCAAGCTTTGGCTCCGGCACTGCTCCAAACGGAGAGTAGCTCTTCCCCAAGGAAGAGTGAACTTCGGGATAAAATTCCCGTCCTCGTCTCACTTGTGGTTAATCCTTTCCCGCACCTTAGTTTGCTTTGTATGGTTGTTGGCTTGCTACTTAGATTGTTGCCTAGAATATTTAGCTTGGAGCTTGCTTGTCATATAGGTTGCATTCACCTAGTTGCATATCTAGTGAACCCTATTTATCCGCTAAGCCTTAAAATTGACAAGAAATATTAAAATTAGTAGTCTCCTATTCACCCCCCCTCTAGTAGACCGTATAGATCCTTTCAATTGGTATCAGGGCCTCGTGCTCTAATATAAGGTTTTACAACCTTAGAGGATATGGTCAATCTAGGGAATGAGGGAGGTGGCACACCCGTTGCGGAGGATGGTCAAAACCTACCCCCACCGCGCCCGAGGCACTTGGTGCCCTGGTCATTGCTCCCGCCGCTTCTACTAACCCGGGTGCCCCTTTGGCCGCAGTCGATATTCTTTCAATGTTTGCGGACCTCAAAGCCTCTATGTTGAAAGAAGTTCGGTCCTCTATCAAGGAGGAAATTTATGCTCGCTTAAATCCCTCGACATCCGCATCAAACTCATTTGATCCAAATGCCATTCATGATGCGGATGACTCGAGAGAACCTCTTGCATCTCCGAATCATACTCAAGTTCCCAAGTAAAATGTCGTGGAACCCTTTTACTCACCTCAACCTTTGCAACATCCTCGCATTAATCCTGTTGGGCCTCTGCCCCCTTTGAAAGCTAATGTGTTTGCTAAGTGGAAGCTAGATATGGAGTCTTACATGCGCAGTGCTTCAACTCAACTATGGTGGATTATGGTCAATGGATTCAACCCCAAGGACCCAATGAATCTCACTCCAAGAGAAGCGGTTGATGACCAACTCAATGCAACCGCACACAACATGTTGCGCACTGTTGTGACTGAAGACTATAGTGACTCCATTGCTCTTCTTAAAACCGCAAAGGAAATTTGGGATTGCCTTGAGGAGGCTCTCGAAGGAGACGAAGCAATTCTAAGATCTCAATTGGCTTTGCTCAAGCAAGAAGTCAATCTCTTTGTGAGGAATGAGGGTGAGTCCGCGGAAGAGGTTTACCGAAGGTTGAAGTCCCTTGTGCTCAACTTGAGAACCTTTGGGTGCACTTGGGCAAATGGTGACTTCATCAAGGACAAGTTCATAGATGATATGGTTCTCACGGAACATACCATGGTCATGATGATACATCAACGTCCGGATCACAAGTTGACCGCGGCTCAAGTTGTTTCCACTTTCTCAACTCATGTTCTTTTGGAGACCAAGTCCAAGAGGACCTTTGAAATTGCTCAAGCAACCAAGAACTCCAACCTTGCTTTGAAGGCCAAGAAAGTGATAAGCCAACCCTCAAGGGATGAAGAAGTGAGTGAAGAGATAAGTGAGGAGGATATTTACACCTCGTGCCCGGCAAATGATTTTGCGGAAGACTTGTCCCTTTTAGTCAAAAAGTACTCCGAGACCATGGCAAACAAAGGGAAAAATCTTCAAGGAAGATGTTTTGGATGAAGGCAATGCTACAATTGTGATAGCCCAAGACACTTTGTACATGATTGTCCGTATGAGAGACGTGAAGACAAATCCGAGAGGCTTGTGCTCAAGAAGAAGAAGTTCACCAAGTTTGCAAAGAGAAAGGATGACAAGGCTCTTGTTCATGAAGAATACATGTCCGGAGATGAAGATGACGGTGATGATGATCAAGTGGGCATGGCCGCCATTGCCATGCATGCCACTACCTCCTCCACCACCATCGGCCTCTTCGACTCTCCAAATGAGGACAAGCCTTTCACTCATTGGTGCCTCGTGGCCAAAGAGGTAAAAACAAAGTCCAAATCTAAGAAACCCGACATCTACACTCCCAATGTCTCATGTGAGATAGTGGAGGATGAGTGTGATGAGGGCGTGGATAATGATGAGGAATCCTTAATGGCTTTCATGAAAACTCTTCATGGTGAAGCTCGTGCTCGTTTTGGCGGTCTCCTTAAGTCACTTGCCGAACGCGATGACTTTATTGAGAATGTTGAAAACCTCCTCATAGAGGAAAAAGAGAGAGTTGATCTCCTCGAGCACGAACGAAATGAAGAGAGTGTCATGAGAGCATCACTTGAGGAAGCCTTGTCGGCTCATCAAATTGACTTTGTTAAAACCAATGATGTTTTGCAACTTGCTCTTGAAAACAAAGATGCTCTTAACATTAGAGTTGAAAAGCTTCTAGTTGATCACACGAGACTTGTTGAGGAACATGAGTTCCTTGTGACTAGTTCCAAGGTTGTCAAAGGTGACCTCATTGCCCTCACCGAGTCTTACGCTCAGTTTAAAGCTACAACCATTAACACTACTGGAATTAGCTTATTTGCCATTTGCCTTTTCTTTGCCGTCTGCTGGCTGACGGCAAAGAAGGTCTTTGCCGTCCGCTTACAAAAAATGGACGGCAAATAACTGGCTGAGGGCAAAGATGGTCTTTGCCATCATCCACTTCTTTGTCGTCCGCTAGCGGACGACAAAGAGAGAGGTGGGCCCCACTAACGAGCTGCATAGAAAAAACCTAACGGCCCCCTCTTTGCCGTCTGCTAGCAGACGGCAAAGAGCAAAAAAGTGGACGACAAAGGATGGCTGATGACAAAGAGTTGACCTAACTAACGGGCCGAGCCCCACCCCGGCCGCCCTCTCTCTCTCTCTCCCTCTCTCTCTCTCTCTCTCTCTCTCTCTCTCTCTCTCTCTCTCTCTATTTCTCTCGTCCTCTCTCCCCGACGACCCGTCGCCGCCCGCCACTGCCCCTTGCCCCGTCACCCCTCGCCCCGCAACCCTCCCCTGCGGCGCCCCGAGCTCCACCGCGCCGCCGCCGCCCCTTGCCCCGTCGCCCCTTGCCCCGTCGCCCCTCGCCCCGTCGCCCCGCACCCCTCCCCTGCGGCGCTCCGACCTCCACCGCGCCGCCGCCGCCCCCTCGCCCAGCTGCCCCGCCCCTCCCCTGCGTCGCCCCCCGCCCCGTCCCGCCGCGGCTGTCTGGCCTCCCCTCCACCGGGCCGCCGCCTCCTCTAGCGGCCACCCTCCCATCCACTGGCCGCACCGCGCCTCCTCCATCGGCGATCCCCTGCAGGTGAGTTCTTCCCCCTTTTTTAGTTTAGTTTTTTTAGTTTTTTTAGTTTAGTTTCTGTTTTAGTTTTAGTTTTAGTTTAGTTTTCGTTTCAGTTTAGTTTTAGTTTTAGTTTATTTTTGTTTAGTTTATTTTAGATTAGTTTTAGTTTTCGTTTAGAAGAATAAGAAGAGTAGAAGGAGGAGGAGGAGGGAGGAAGAGGAGGAGGGAGAAGAAGAAAGAAGAAGAAGAAGAAGAAGAAGAAGAAGAGAAGAGGAAGAAAAGGAGGAGGGAGGGGACCACACCCTGACACCCTGACACCACGCCAGATTTAGGTTTAGATAATTAGAAGAAGAAAAAAATTGAAAAAAAGAAGAATAAGTAGAAGAAGAGGAAAAAGGGAAAAAGGAAGAGGGTTGCCGAGGGGATAGATGGTGGAGCCAGGGGTTCGGTGGTGTCGATGGAACCCTAAATAGCAAGTATCGTCGGTGCGAGATACATGTGGCCGTCGGTGTCGAACACTACATCCACGTCCCACAAGTGACGCCGACGTCTGGCGTCCCAACACTACAAAAAAAAGACACATCCGTGACATTTTGGGCCGAACGAATTTTTTTCTGTCATACTTTTGACACTTCTATGACGATAATTGTGACAAAACCCGGTATCATCATAGATGTGGTGGGCTCCTACTTCTATGACAAAAAATCATGACAGAAAATGGGCTTTTCGTCCCGGGCGGGCCGGAGACGCAGCTGCATGACATTCTTTGGGCCGTCCATGACGGAAAAAACCGTGGTAGAAGCGAGTGCGCAGAAAATATCGGGGAGTCCCCGGTTACGGTGGGTGGTCGGGGGTCGAGCGATGCGCGTTTCTCTCGTACATACGCGCGTGTGTGCGAGGCGTTGGGCTCTAACTGAACCCGAGCGATTGCACTGCAGGCTACGCGTTACTGAACCCGAGCGATTAATCGATGGCTGTTAACTGAACCCGATCGAGCGATTCCTTCACTACTGCTGCTAATTGAAGCCGATCGATGCTGCCTCTGGATGAACAGTGAGCGTTGCGGGGGGTTTGGATGAACAGTTCCCGGTGGGGGTGGATGAACAGGACCCCGTGGTGTTGCCTCTGGATGAACAGTACCCCGATCGATTGAGCCGGTTGGGGCTGGATGAACAGTACCCCGATCGATTGAGCCGGTTGGGGCTGGATGAACATGACCCCGTGGAGGGCTGGATGAACAGGACCACCCCGTGGAGGGCAGGATGAACAGTAGATGGTGGAGGGCAGGATGAACAATAGCCCGTGGAGGGATGGTTGAACAGGAGCCCGCGGAGAGGGCTGGTTGAACAGTAGCTGGTGGAGTAGCGCACTGTGGAGGCTGGATGAACAGGAGCCCGTGGATGAACAGTCGCAGGTGGAGGCTGGAGGAGGTCCACGGTGGATGAACAGTAGCCCGTGGAGGCTGGAGGGGGTCGACGGTGGAGATGAACAGTATCCCGTGGAGTCCCGTTTTGCGGTACGCCACACCCCTCCCGATGAACAGGACCCCCGTTTCGACCGTAGCGCTCCAACACAAGTCCGTTTCCTCCGTTTTGCGGTACGCCACACCCCTCCCGATCAACAGGACCCCCGTTTCGACCGTAGGAGGTCCGTTTCCTCCGTTTTGCGGTACGCCAGACCCCTCCCGATGAACAGGATCCCGTTTCGAACGTGGCCGGTCAAACACAAGGACGTTTCCTCCGTTCTGCGGTACGCCAGGCCTCATTTCCATCGGCTGTTCCGTCCAAGCCCTCTCGATGAACATGATGATGCATTCCATTCAGACCCAGCCGGTTGGCTCCCCATGAACACGACGACGACGCTGTTTCTCCGTTCCGACCCAGCCATGTACACGAGCCCTGGCCGTACGTATGCGCGAGTAGGCGTTCGAGACCCTGCCCGTATGTACGTACGTGGCCGTATTTTCTTTCTTGCACACTGGCCGTTGTACGTACGTGTACATGCTACGTGCGCGCCTCTACTACGACACGTGCGCGCCTCTACATCGACCAGTATGTACGTACACGTTCGCGACCAGAATGACAACGCTACGTACGCTTCGACCAGGTGGGTCCCGACTGTCAGGCACTTCCTTGCGTGCGAAGATGTAGCTGGTGGGTCCCAGCAGTCAGGGGGCGAATCATTTTTTTTTTTGCCCGGACGCACTTCCTTGCGTGCGAAGATGTAGCTGGTGGGTCCCAGCAGTCAGGGGGAAACGTTTTTTTCACGAAATACGGTGGCCCGTCCGGTGGGTCCCCGCTGTCAGGTGGAGGAATAATTATTTTGCGCGTAATAAGGAGGCACTTCCTTGCTGCGGCCGTGGACCCAGCTGTCAGCCTCTCCACGTACAGTCCACGTCCGATGGAAGCCGTTCCTTGACCACGTTGACCACGCCGCGCCGAGAGCACCAGGGCGGTGGACGACGGCGAGGCCTAGGAAGGGGACGACGCGGAGCCGGGGAAGACGCGGCAGTGGATGCCCACGCGTAGAGGAGTATGAGGGTTCACTGGTTCGCTGCGGTGTGAGGCTGCCGTCGCCGCAGAATAACAGGGGTGTGGGTGAGTAGAGGGATGGCCTGGCCAGCGGTGGGAGTAGTAGGGGGCGGTGAGGCCTCCGCCGCATCGCAGCCGGCCATGGGAGGCAGGAGCACGAGGCACGACCGGCGCTGGTTTGGGCGGCTGGAGCAAGAAGACCAGAGGTTGAAGAAGCACTACGGCCGTTGGATGGACATCGTACGGTCACTGGAGCTAGAATCGTGCATATTGACTAAGTTGACAAAGCCCTCCGTCCCCGTCAACTTAGTAGGCCCACAAGTCAGCCTGCCACTATACTGGGTCCCAGCTAGCAGGGGGAGTATTCATTTTTTTGTGCGTAATAAGGAGGCACTTCCTTGCGTGCGAAGATATAGCTGGTGGGTCCAAGCTGTCAGCGGCGGTAACGTTTTTTTCGCGAAATACAGAGGCCCTTTCGGTGGGTCCCAGATGTCAGGTGGAGCAATCATTATTTTGCGCGTAATAAGGAGGCATTTCCTTGCGTGCGGCCGTGGACCCAGCTGTCAGCCTCTCCACGTACAGTCCACTTCAGATGCATGTCGGTCGTTGACCACGTTGACCAGGCCGCGCCGAGAGCACCAGGGCGGTGGACGACGGCGAGGCCTAGGAAGGGAACGACACGGAGGCAGGGAAGACTCGGCAGTTGTTTCCCACGCGGAGGGGAGTACGACTGTACGAGGGTTTACTGGTTCGTCTGCCGTCGCCGGAGAATAACAGCAGGTGTGGGTGAGTAGAGGGATGGCTAGGCCAGCGATGGGAGTACGGTGGGGCGGTGAGGCCTGCGCGGCAGCACAGCCGGCCGCGGGGAGGAGGGAGCAGGCAGTCCCGCCGGCGCTTGTTTGAGCGGCTGGAGCAGGAAGAGCAGAGATTGAAGAAGCACGACGGCCGTTGGATGGACATCCAACAGTCACTGCTTGTGCGTCAACCTTTTTTTAGGAAAGCCTCAAATCTGTGGAAAACATCATACAGCCCATCTGCCATTATTTCTAATAATTTACAGCCCATTTGCTAATTCTTAAGGTTTTTTTGGAGCCCATATTCTTTTTGTTAGCATTACAGCCCATATTGTGGCCACGGTTAAAAAATTATACGAAATTTTGCATATTTCGGTGCGGTCCGAACTGTTTTTAATCCCGAAATTTCGAGTCACATTCAAACTGATTTTAAAAATAAATGTATATCAATATAAAATCCAACAAATTGTCCACGCATAAAAATCAATGCAATTTAAAATCTCGAAATGAAAAAAAGAAATTTGAAACTAATTGCCGGTTTGATGTGTTTTAAAAATGTACACCCATTTCTCATTACTGATAGGCCATTTTCTCGGCCAGCCGAATGAAGCTCTCCTCGTCTTGAAAGATTTGCAGCCCAACAGGCCTGACAAAGCGACTTACTTGGCAAATCACAAAAAAACTGGGCTGTGGCCGTGGACCCAGCTGTCAGCCTCTCCACGTACAGTACTCTTCCGATGGAAGTCGGTCGTTGACCACATTGACCACGCCGCGCCGAGAGCACCAAGGCGGTGGACGACGGCGAGGCCTAGGAAGGGGACGACGCGGAGCCGGGGAAGACGTGGCAGTGGATGCCCACGCGGAGAGGAGTACGAGGGTTCACTGGTTCGGCTGCGGTGTGAGGCTGCCGTCGCCGCAGAATAACAGGGGGTGTGGGTGAGTGGAGGGATGGCCTGGCCAGCGGTGGGAGTAGTATGGGGGCGGTGAGGCCTCCGCGGCAGCACAGCCGGCCACGGGAGGCAGGAGCAGGCGGCACGACTGGCGCTGCTTTGGGCGGCTGGAGCAAGAAGACCAGAGGTTGAAGAAGCACTAAGGCCGTTGGATGGACATCGTACGGTCACTGGAGCTAGAATCGTTCATATTGACTAAGTTGACAAAGCCCTCCGTCCCCGTCAACTTAGTAGGCCCACAAGTCAGCCTCCCACTATGGTGGGTCCCAGCTGGCAGGGGGTATTCATTTTTTTGTGCGCAATAAGGAGGCACTTCCTTGCGTGCGAAGATATAGTTGGTGGGTCCGACCTGTCAGCGGAGGGAACGTTTTTTTCGCGAAATACAGAGGCCCTTCCGGCGGGTCCCAGATGTCAGGTGGAGGAATCATTATTTTGCGCGTAATAAGGAGGCATTTCCTTGTGTGCGGCCGTGGACCCAGCTGTCAGCCTCTCCACGTACAGTCCACTTCCGATGGATGTCGTTCGTTGACCACGTTGACCACGCCACGCCGAGAGCACAAGGGCGGTGGGCAATGGCGAGGCCTACGAAGGGAACGACACGGAGCCGGGGAAGACACGCAGTGGCTGCCCACGCGGTGGAGAGTACGAGGGTTGACTGGTTCGGCTGCCGTCGCCGGAAAATAACAGGAGGTGTGGGTGAGTAGAGGGATAGACAGGCCAGGGATGCGAGTATATGATGGGGCCGTGAGGCCTGCCCGGCAGCACAGCCGGCCACGGGAGGCGGGAGCAGGCGGTTCCGACGGCGCTGGTTTGGGCGGCTGGGGCAGGAAGATCAGAGACTAAAGAAGCACAATTGCCGTTAGATTGACATCTAACGGTCTGACGCTGGTAGAGTCGATTGTTGACTAAGTTTCTTTTTTGATAAACCTTGTGTACGCATGAACTTAGTAGGCCCACAAGTCAGCCTCCAAATCTGTGGCAGACAACATAGAGCCCATTTGCTATTTTTTAATAATTTGCAGCCCATTTGCTAATTCTTAAGTAATTTATTACCGCCCATTTTCTGCCCAGGACCACGGTCAAAAAGTTCAACCTTATTTTGCATATTTCGGTGGAGTCCGAACTTTTGTAATCCCGAAATGATAAACATTTTTTAAGAACTTATTGATTTGCCAAAAAAATCGTTTTGTTTTTGTAAGCAAATAAGACGTGGGACAATTGAGTTGGTTTAAGGGAAAACCAGTGGTAAAAAAATCAGCGCTGGGAGGGATAACAACAACAAAAATAAGGATGTAAATATGAAAAGTGAATTTTATGTATTTTCAATATAATGATACGTGTATATGAACTAGTAAAACTATAGGTAGAGATTAGAAAATGGATGTAGGACATGCGTTTCAAGAGGAAAATAGAACTGGGCTGTGTGTTTGATTCAGTAAAAAAGTGCCTGCGGATGTTGTAAGACAAAATATAACTAACACTGGCGGGCCAGAGGCCAGTAGATACCTGCTGGATATTTGTGTCCCGTTGTCGTCATGGGCTGGGCCTGTTAAAAACAAAACCAAGCCTGGGCAGTCTACAGCCCAGTTGAAACTTGCTCGACCTGAAAAAACAATATACGTGCTCAATAAACGAGAGAATTCTGCAAGTACAGACTGATAACTGGGATGCAGCAGGGATATTGTTTTTTCATCGTGATAATAAGAGCATGCACTTGTTTCGAAAAATTTGGAGAACTGGGAATTCGAACGGCAGGTGCTTATGCTACCCATCAAATAAAAATCAGGTGCCTGAAAATTCGTTTCGAAACAAATGATTCAGCTTTATATCCACGTCGACCCTCGGCATGATGGTTGGAAGCAAATGCCAAGTTCATACCAAAAGATCGTTAACAACAATACCAACTTGCGGACGACAAGGTAGTACAAGTACCAATACCAAACTAACTTATAATCTTTTTACTCCTGGCCCTAGTGTTCGTCTGGTAGAAAATCTTGCAGAGGACCAGCTCCCGCTCCTTCTCTTGCTCCAGGTCCCCGAGGTGGTACTGGTGCATCACCCAGTTGGTCCTCTGCTGGTCGAAGTTCTTGTTGGTGTGCAGCACCAGAACCTTTTTGCTGCCCGTCTGCCGGCCGTTGACCATCACCGGCAAGGTATTGCCGGTGTTGTGCCACATCGCGTGCATGCCGCACTCCGACTGTATCTTGCGACGCGTCCACGTGCCCCTTTTGAACGCCCTGGAATTGCGCTGGAAGAAATGCTTGCTTAGGCCACTCAGTGTGATACCTGCAGTATTGTCGAATACAGGTTTTAGTGTACGTAGTTGGCATTTTCATAACATCTTTGGCATGTTGCAGTCACTTGTTTCACTTTTTATTAACTGTCAAATTGTAATTGCTTCACCAGGTCTGCGTCTAAAAAGAAAAATAGAGCTATAAACAAAGGAATATGTTTGTGCAAGTAGACGGCCGATCGGTGTCTTACCTGGAAGTTTCTCAGGATGGGTGTAGCATATGTCGTGCTCGCTGTCGATGGTTGGTATGAACAAATCGATGAGAGGGTGAGATCTCGCGCTGTCAGCACTCACTTTGGCCTCAAGGTGCTCGATCAGCTCCTGATCCATGGGATCGAACTTGACGCCAGCCGGCAGCACCGGCCAATCCTTCTTCGACTTGCATGGGTTAATTCCAGTTATATGGTACTCAATGTATGATCAATCGACTGTTTTAAGTGAATGATGAAAGATTTCGACAGATAAGTGGTACTCCAAATCTGAAGTCCAGAATACCCGAACACGCCGCCGGGATTCTTGTGTCACCTCACGCGCAGCGTGTTGTCACGTCAATTCAATGTGTGGACATGATGAATAATTTGACCGACGTATACTAGTACTGCTACTGTACTACTTACTAGTCGTATTTAGTGTCACATTTTAACCATAGGTTTAACTAACAAGTACGCACTTGAAGCCTAGGTGATATATATATATATACTGCACAGCATCTCCATCATCATTATCAGTACATCCTGCGCAGGTGAGTTAGGATGCACTTGATCCCAGAAAGGTATCTATCCTTCAAACCAGAGGAGTGCTTCAAACTAACAACAGTACATAATATCCAACAAAAGAGGGTCGTGCTACAGCAGCAGAATACATGGCTCAGTCTACATATCAGTACGAATCAAGTTGTGCATATTTGCTGTTGGCATGAACCACATCGCCGCATGTCGGGTTTGCAAAAGCCATCCATCGCATGGAAGCTTGATGCCTTTCACACACTGAAGATTATCTGGCAACAAGCTGTGTCGACGAATCTCTGGATATGGTGATTCATGAAACCCATGGTATGATGTGTAAACACAGTCCCCCCTGGCGAATGGAAGTTGCATAGCACGGTAATCATCGCCGGTGATATGATCGATGATTGGTTGGATGATCGGATAATTGAGCCCGAGGAACATGGAGTGGTTGCCGAGGCTGTAAACCCGCCTCCAGTTGAATACGCCTGGCCCAACGGAGCTGGGATCTTTCTCGAACACGAAGCAGCCATAGCCATCAATGTCACGAACGCCCCAGGCATTGTACTGCATGTGGTTTGATGAAATGGTTTGGTCAATTTGGTACGTGCAAATGAGCATCAAATGACCACCGTCAGCTGAACGAGCGATAAACCACCACCCATCGGCTGGTATGATTCCAGGTCCTGGAATCATGAAGGCCAGCGCATTTGCGTCTGCTGCAACAATTCAAATTGGAGACCAAAAGGACAAAAATAAACAATCATGTTCAGAGTATGTGTGGAATTAAGATTATTATAACAGTGACACATATCATAGACAGAGAATTGCAATGCCGTGGTCATAATCATACCCCAAGTTAAAAAAATAAGCCAATGGCTTTCATATTCTAGCAATATATCATGGTTCAAACATCATGTAACAATGAGAGGAAAACAGATATGACAGGGCCTACTCATATTCTACCATAGCACTTACTACAGTTATCATATCAACTCTAAGCAATAACATGCGTTGTTATAAAAATCCTGGAAATGAGAGTAACATATAGCAATCATGAGGTTATACTCATAATATCTATTCTAACAATCATTAGATACCAATTGTTCTCATATCAACTCTAACAATAACATGTGTGGTCATAAAAATCTAGGAAATGAGAGGAACATATAGCAATGATGTGGTTATAGACATACTATATATTCTAAATTTGTAACAATGAACAGGCAGTCGTATTCTTAAGGTAAAGATGAGATGAGATAGAACAATTACACGACGATAGATTCCACCAGTATAGGCAGCCAATCTGTGCGTCGACCGCATAAACGATGCCATCATGCACTATAGCATCAGACAGAAGTGTTGGGTAAAGAGGATCGACGATGAGCCATAACCATGTATGGCGACCGGATTCCAGATAGACTAATCCCATGTTGAACACGGCAATGAGCTTGTAATCCATGTAGTCTTCTGATGGTGTGGGCACTTCGCAGATTACAACCTTCAGCAAACAGAGGTCGAGCCAAAAGCTCGACGCGTCTCGTGCGTAGTAGGCAGGAGTGTCCGGCGGGCCGCGAGGCTCGATGGCGGCGGTATCCAAAGATGGAAGGGTGATCTCTCGCTGGGTGTAGATATCCACGAGACGCCACGGACTACCGGATTGGTGGATGAGGACGATCCAGTTGGCCTTCATGCCCGCCCAGTAGTGGCCGCGCATGAAGGACAGGTGGACGGGTAGTGGTAGCATGTCGAGGGGCACCACGGCAACCTCCGTAGGATCGTCAAGTCGGTGTCTGGGCCACCTGCGAGGATCGGGCATCAGCAAGCAGGGTGTCTTGAAAAGAGCCGGCCGGTTGCAGACGAGTAGACGGTACAAAGACACCGAGCATGCGGCCAGACGGACGGTGCTGAGTAGGTCCATACGATTACAGATCTGCTCCAAGAGAACATCGGGGAGGGAATTCCAATCGCGGCTCTGCGTGTCAGTCGGTTCTGCCATTGGGGTTTTCGGTGCCTGCGAGCCAGCGGGGAAGTGGATTCGGGCGGGCGAGCGAAGAAGCTTCTCCTCGTGTGGCCGAGCAGTGAGCGGGGGGATATGGTACGCGCGAGCTACCAAGGAAGATAGCGCGGGCGGGCGAGCAGTGAGCGGGGGGAAATGGTGTGCGGCCGACGATGGGGAAGAGAGGAGGAAGAAGAAGAGAGGAGGAAGAAGAGTGGAAGACGGGGAAGAAAGTGCATTAAATCTCAATTCTACTACTACTACCAGGATATACCGTCCTTCGGAGTGTAAATAGTTACACCGATGACATGTGGGTCTACCACAAGAGGGCCCATATGTCAGTTAATGGAGGACAGAAGCGTGCTCTACTGGCAAACATGATGGCAGTACTGGGTAAGGCTGATTTAGTAACACCAACACGCTCGTTCAACTTATTAATTAAGTGACCCATCTGCTGCAGCCTGTATTGTCACTTCACTGTGAAGACTAGTTGAATAGTTCTATCTGACCGAGATGGGGAATAATGGATGCGAAGACTTCCTTTCTACATTATCCCTATGCCTCTACGCTCACTTCACTCATTTTGCTCCGTACGTAGTCACTTGTTGAAATCTCTAGAAAGACAAATACTCTGTATTTGGGAACAGAGGGAGGATTTTACTCCGTATTTGGGAACAGAGGGGGCATTTTACTCCGTATTTGGGAACAGAGGGAGTATCACCATATGGAGGGAACAAAGGAAGCTTCAAATATGAACATGTCAATGGGAGGGAGTAAGCCCCATGCATGCATGCATGCAACATGCAACATGCAACACTCACACGTACACATGGACGCACGCAACACTCACGCACCCATGCGGCACACAGCACACGACGCAACACACACGCTCACGCTCAAGTGCTCAACCTACTCCCTACGTCCGTGAAAGACTGTACATTTAGAGATTTACACATTGGCCGGAAAGGACGCAGTATGGACTAGTACTAGTACTGCTTTGATGTGTCCCGTCAACTCGCCGAACGAGGAGAAGCTTGCTTACTACGCCTCTCCCTCGCCCACGCGCGCGGTGGTTCACAGGACGAGGAGAGGGTTTTGACTACAGCGCGCCCTCTCCCTCGCCCTCGCCCTCACGGTGGACGTGCATCAGTTCAATCGGTGTTAGATTGCCAGAAGCATAATGTGTACAGTAGTATCATCATTGTTGGACCTTCCGAAGAGGCGAAGAGCCAAGTGCAAGGTTCACACGAGTACGAACTGTTGAACCTCCCGAAGAGGCAAAGAGCCAAGCGCAAGGTTTTATAGGAGTTGTCATCCTAGTAGGAGCGTACTACAACTATAGTGAACGATGCTACTGTATGATGCCGCCACATCACGTATATCCAAAGCTGTGCCACCTTTTTTTTTCTCAAAGAGTGTGTTGGAGCCCGTGCAAGTATGCCACACAAGTTCATCTCCAATTCATGTGATAAATTTGTGCACGACTAGTCTACATATATCCACAGCGCTACCATTCACAATTTACCGTACTCCACTTACACGTTATAGATGGGCTACATGTCCTCCTCTAGGTTCCAGTCCCAAGTGTTCTTCATGGATGGCACGATCCATAGCGGTGGGCAACGGGAATCATTGTCGCAGCTTTCTAGTCCGGTTCCACACGATGAAGACTCATCCAAGCTGAAGCGGCATAAATCAGGGATAGCGTGTCCCATCATGTCGTTCATCCGGCGGTGCGCACGGAAGACACAACCATGCTTCATGAACGGCAGGCCTTCCGTGTCATGCACGGAAGATGGCATCCGCTTCACAATGGGGTAGCTGTCCCCAATGAAAAGCGAGTACTCTCCAAGAGTGTTCCTCGGCACCCACGTAGCATCATGGGGGTCGAACTCGGCGCCGTTCATCTGGTACACGCGGCATCTCAGATCTGGACACATGGTGACATACATAGTCAAGGTCCATGCATAATAATGTTGTGCTCAAATATGGCGGCCGGTAATACTGTGCAGCAAATAGTACTACTCCGGTATAGAGGAAGTAAAATAACCGGCTTATTATATATAGCCACTGTTGGCTACATGGATGAGATAGTAAGACATGGAAAAACAAAAATGGTGGCAGCTTATGGGTTCAAGTCTTCAAGGGCCTAGCTAGCTATACGCGTCCTCCAAGGCAAAAAGTACTCCTACTAGTACGTAAGTAGAGTACTAGTACAACAATGAAAGGGAAGGCGAGAGGGTTAAAAAATGGAATACCTGGGTAGATGGTGACGGTCCGGTCGTGGTAGATTGTGTGACCATGTTGCACATCAGTGTTACCATGGGTAACGACTGCTAAGATAGTAGATCCCAATATGCCAAAGTCAGCTACAAGGTTCCAGGTTAGACCGAATCGCGGATGCAAATGCACATCCAGGATCGGCGATCTTATTTTGATCGCGGGATGACTGGTCCCTGCAAAATAATGGAGTACCATTGGGGATGCAAATGATGGTTTGTGCATTCCGTTTGTAATCTCCCGTACCGTAGGATGGCAACCAGATGAAACAAGTCCCCTGGCTTGTCACCGCGGAGATGCGGCCTAGATGGCGCACGGCGTCTTCGAACGTGTAGGGGTACAAATCTGCCGCCGCCAACATGCGCCAGCCTCTGCCGTTACTGCCTCTTGCATTGATGGCAATCTTTATGTCGAACACTGTGATCAGATAGTAATCGTCGTAGCCGCGTCGCTTTGTCGGCGGGTCCGCAATTGCTATATTCTTCAATCTCATGTAGGCATCATCATACGTATTCAAGCCCAGCCAGTCCGGAAGGCCGATCCCAATGGTGGAGAAGGGGTCTACAGGAACGGCCGCACTGCTGTGGATGTTGTGCAAAATGATGGTGGTATCCGACCAGAGGTATGCAAGCCAATCTTCATTGGCACCGACCCAGACCTATATATAAGACGGTGGGCAGCAGAGAAATTACGGGATGGAAATGGAATAACTAAGTACTACATGATCAAACTCCATTACTGACCTGCTCATCAGACAAAATCCGAGTACCTCTCAATGTCGGCAACTCTAGCGGAGTCAACGTGCAACCATGGCCAGGGAGCGGTGGACTATTCGAAGGATTGTCCCATAGAAGAACCTTCTCCTCGAGGACGCATGGAAGACCAACAAGCATGGCCTTTTCCCAAGCCATTTTAATGTGACAGAGGAGTACGTACTCGTACTGTAGCAGTACTAGTACTACTTTCTCAACCATTGTACATGTTCTTACCAACCAGCCCTACCAAGAAACGACTACTCTACAAAGTGTCGTTATAGGCACGTTTCAACCCATTGCCCTGTTTGGATACATTTGTTGTCAATCTAACCCTGCCATCCAAACACCACTTTGGTTAGAGTTAGTTCAGGGTTAGAATCTAACCTCTGACTTAGAGTATACAAATAGGGCCCATGTCGCCCATTAAGTCAACGCCTTCTATTCGACCGGGCGTTATGACCTGTGGGACCTACATGTCAGTCTACACAAAAATCCCCGAGTGACCTCCTGTTGGAAATATGCCCTAGAGGCAATAATAAAATGGTTATTATTGTATTTCCTTGTGCATGATAATTGTCTATTGTTTCATGCTATAATTGTATTAACTGGAAACCGTGATACATGTGTGAATACATAGACCACAACATGTCCCTAGTAAGCCTCTAGTTGACTAGCTCGTTGATCAATAGATGGTTATGGTTTCCTGACCATGGACATTGGATGTCATTGGTAATGGGATCACATCATTAGGAGAACGATGTGATGGACTAGTCCCAATCCTAAGCATAGCACAAGATCGTATAGTTCGTTTGCTAAGAGCTTTTCTAATGTCAAGTATCGTTTCCTTAGACCATGAGATTGTACAACTCCCGGATACCGTAGGAATGCTTTGGGTGTACCAAACGTCACAACGTAACTGGGTGGCTATAAAGGTGCACTACAGGTATCTCCGAAAGTGTCTGTTGGGTTGGCATGAATCGAGACTGGGATTTGTCACTCCGTATGACGGAGAGGTATCTCTGGGCCCACTCGGTAATGCATCATCATAATGAGCTCAATGTTACTAAGGAGTTAGCCACGGGATCATGCGTTACGGAACGAGTAAAGAGACTTGCCGGTAACGAGATTGAACGAGGTATTGGGATACCGACGATCGAATCTCGGGCAAGTAACATACCGGTAGACAAAGGGAATTGTATACGGGATTGATTGAATCCCCGACATCGTGGTTCATCCGATGAGATCATCGTGGAACATGTGGGAGCCAATATGGGTATCCAGATCCCGCTATTGGTTATTGGCCGGAGAGGTGTCTCGGTCATGTCTGCATGGTTCCCGAACCCGTAGGGTCTACACACTTAAGGTTCGGTGACGCTAGAGTTGTTATGGGAAATAGTATGTGGTTACCGAAGGTTGTTCGGAGTCCTGGATGAGATCCCGAACATCACGAGGAGTTCCGGAATGGTCCGGCGTTGAAGATCGATATATTGGACGAAGGGTATTGGAGTCCGGAAGTGTTCCGGGGGTACCAGGCTATGGCCAGCATGACCGAAAGGTGTTTCGGTAGCCCCAGCAAGTGTTGGAGGGCCTCATGGGCCAAAGGGGAAGGGGCAAACCAGCCCACTAAGGGGTGGTGCGCCCCCCACACCCTTTCCCACGTTACTTGGGGAGGTGGGGCGCCTCCACCTGGCTTGGGAGGCAAGCCTCCACCTGCTTGGCTTGGTGGGCAAGTCTCCCTAGGATTTTCCCTAGGGAGATCCAATCTGCTTGGCCGCCGCCCCCTAGGGGAAATCCTAGGGCGCCTCCCCCTCTCCCCTTGCCCCTATATATAGTGGAGGGGTGGGAGGGCAGCCGTACCTCTTCCCTGGCGCAGCCCTCCCTCCTCAAACACCTCCTCATCCTCCTCCGTAGTGCTTAGCGAAGCTCTGCCGGAGAACCACGAGCTCCATTGCCACCACGCCGTCGTGCTGCTAGAGTTCTCCCTCAACTTCTCCTCTCCCCTTGCTGGATCAAGAAGGAGGAGACGTCCCCGGGCTGTACATGTGTTGAACGCGGAGGCGCCGTCCGTTCGGCGCTAGATCGGATCTTCCGCTATTTGAATCGTCGCGAGTATGACTCCATCAACCGCGTTCTTGTAACGCTTCCGCTTAGCGATCTTCAAGGGTATGAAGATGCACTCCCTCTCTCTCGTTGCTAGCATCTCCTAGATTGATCTTGGTGACACGTAGGAAAATTTTGAATTATTGCTACGTTCCCCAACACCTCCTACCTCCGGACCGTCCACCTAGTCATCCTTGGCCATGGGACGCAGCTACCGCCGCCGGCAGAAGGCGAGGTCAAAACCGCCGGCGATGCGGAGCCCATCTTGCGGCAGCCCGGATGCCAACTCCGTCCGGCGCTCGCGGTCGCTAGCTAGCCAAGATAGCTCTGTCCAGCTGCTTGTCCGCAAGGTTTGCTAGCCAGATTGGCACGGCGGCTTGCTCGCGCACGCCGCGCTAAGGCCAGCCAACTGGCTCAAGCGAAGGCCAGCGCGGTGGCTTGCTCGCTTGTGAGTCACGCTCGGGCCAGCCTGCCAACCCGTGCGGAGGCCAGCGCGGCGTCCGGCCCGTCCGACGGAGCGGCGGCCAACTCGCTCATCACCGGCGCCACCGACGAACACGCATCAGGACTGTTTGAAGTAATGTTCAGGAAACTAATGATTTGAGGGGGAATAACAGGATAGAAGGTCAGATGTGGGTCCCTCGTGTCAATGGTCAAACAAAATATGTTGGTTTAAGCTGCCTCGTCAGCACGGACGTGTGGGCCAATCCTGTCATAAATGGGTTTAAACTAACCTAATCGGTAGGTAGTAGTTTTTGGCGTGGATTAAGAAATTTTGGGTATGTTTTTTCTATATTTTGTACAATAGATTCTTCCTAGGGCTGGTTGAAAGTGGTAGATTTTTTTAAATACTCTACATATTGTAAGTAGGAGTGAAAGTTAAGCTTTGGAACCCAATAAGCAAGGCTAGTTACATAGTGCATATGTGTACATGATTAAAAGTAAATATCAACCATGAGTGACTAATATCTTGATGGAAAACTCGAACCATAGTTTCCTCGATGATTTTCTTGAGGAAAGGTTGTATGTGATACAACCAGAAGGTTTTGTCAATCCTGAAAGATGCTAACAAGTATGCAAAGCTCCAGCAATCCTTCTAAGGATTGGAGTAAGCATCTCGGAGTTGGAATGTACGCTTTGATGAGATGATCAAAGATTTTGGGTTTATACAAAGTTTATGAGAAACTTGTATTTCCAAAGAAGTGAGTGGGAGCACTATAGAATTTCTGATGAGTATATGTTGTTGACATATTGTTGATCAGAAATGATGTAGAATTTTTGGAAAACATACAGGGTCATTTGAAAAGTGTTTTTCAATGCAAAACCTGGATTAAGCTACTTGAACATTGAGCATCAAGATCTATAAGGATAGATCGAAAACGCTTAATAGTACTTTCAAATGAATGCATACCATGACAGGATTTTGAAGGAGTTCAAAATAGATCAGCAAAGAAGGAGTTCTTGGCTGTGTTACAAGGTGTGAGTATTGAGTAAGACTCAAGACCTGACCACGGCAGAAGAGAGAGAAAGGACAAAGGTCGTCCCCTATGCTTTAGATGTAGGCTCTACAGTATGCTATGCTGTGTGCCGCACCTGTAGTGTGCCTTGCCATGAATTAGTCAAGGGGTACAAGAGTGATCCAGGAATGGATCACATGACAGCGGTCGAACTTATCCTTAGTAACTAGTGGACTAAGGAATTTTTCGATTATGGAGGTGGTAAAAGAGTTCGTCGTAAAGGGTTACGTCGATGCAAACTTTGACACTAATCCGGATGACTCTGAGTAGTAAACCGGATTCGTATAGTAGAGCAGTTATTTGGAATAGCTCCAAGTAGCGCGTGGTAGCTGCATCTACAAGATGACATAGAGATTTGTAAAGCACACACGGATCTGGAAGGTTCGGACCCGTTGACTAAAAACCTCTCTCACAAGCGAGATATGAACAAACCCCATGGGTGTTGGATTCATTACAATCACATAGTGATGTGAACTAGATTATTGACTCTAGTGCAAGTGGGAGACTGTTGGAAATATGCCCTAGAGGCAATAATAAAATGGTTATTATTGTATTTCCTTGTTCATGATAATTGTCTATTGTTCATGCTATAATTGTATTAACTGGAAACCGTAATACATGTGTGAATACATAGACCACAACATGTCCCTAGTAAGCCTCTAGTTGACTAGCTCGTTGATCAATAGATGGTTATGGTTTCCTGACCATGGACATTGGATGTCATTGATAACGGGATCACATCATTAGGAGAATGATGTGATGGACAAGACCCAATCCTAAGCATAGCACAAGATCGTGTAGTTCGTTTGCTAAGAGCTTTTCTAATGTCAAGTATCGTTTCCTTAGACCATGAGATTGTGCAACTCCCGGATACCGTAGGAATGCTTTGGGTGTACCAAACGTCACAACGTAACTGGGTGGCTATAAAGGTGCACTACAGGTATCTCCGAAAGTGTCTGTTGGGTTGGCACGAATCGAGACTGGGATTTGTCACTCCGTATGACGGAGAGGTATCTCTGGGCCCACTCGGTAATGCATCATCATAATGAGCTCAATGTGACTAAGGAGTTAGCCACGGGATCATGCGTTACGGAACGAGTAAAGAGACTTGCCGGTAACGAGATTGAACGAGGTATTGGGATACCGACGATCGAATCTCGGGCAAGTAACATACCGATAGACAAAGGGAATTGTATACGGGATTGATTGAATCCCCGACATCGTGGTTCATCCGATGAGATCATCGTGGAACATGTGGGAGCCAATATGGGTATCCAGATCCCGCTATTGGTTATTGGCCGGAGAGGTGTCTCGGTCATGTCTGCATGGTTCCCGAACCCGTAGGGTCTACACACTTAAGGTTCGGTGACGCTAGAGTTGTTATGGGAAATAGTATGTGGTTACCGAAGGTTGTTCGGAGTCCCGGATGAGATCCCGGACATCACGAGGAGTTCCGGAATGGTCCGGCGGTGAAGATCGATATATTGGACGAAGGGTATTGGAGTCCGGAAGTGTTCCGGGGGTACCAGGCTATGGCCAGCATGACCGAAAGGTGTTTCGGGAGCCCCCGCAAGTGTTGGAGGGCCTCATGGGCCAAAGGGGAAGGGGCAAACCAGCCCACTAAGGGGTGGTGCGCCCCCCACACCCTTTCCCACGTTACTTGGGGAGGTGGGGCGCCTCCACCTGGCTTGGGAGGCAAGCCTCCACCTGCTTGGCTTGGGGGGCAAGTCTCCCTAGGATTTTCCCTAGGGAGATCCAATCTGCTTGGCCGCCGCCCCCTAGGGGAAACCCTAGGGTGCCTCCCCCTCTCCCCTTGCCCCTATATATAGTGGAGGGGTGGGAGGGCAGCCGCACCTCTTCCTGGCACAGCCCTCCCTCCTCATACACCTCCTCCTCCTCCTCCGTAGTGCTTAGCGAAGCTCTGCCGGAGAACCACGAGCTCCATTGCCACCACGCCGTCGTGCTGCTGGAGTTCTCCCTCAACTTCTCCTCTCCCCTTGCTGGATCAAGAAGGAGGAGACGTCCCCGGGCTGTACGTGTGTTGAACGCGGAGGCGCCGTCCGTTCGGCGCTAGATCGGATCTTCCGCGATTTGAATCGCTGCGAGTACGACTCCATCAACCGCGTTCTTGTAACGCTTCCGCTTAGCGATCTTCAAGGGTATGAAGATGCACTCCCTCTCTCTCGTTGCTAGCATCTCCTAGATTGATCTTGGTGACACGTAGGAAAATTTTGAATTATTGCTACGTTCCCCAACAGTGGCATCATGAGCTAGGTCTATGCGTAGATTCTATGCACGAGTAGAACACAAAGTAGTTGTGGGCGATGATTTGTTCAATTTGCTTGCCGTTACTAGTCTTATCTTGATTCGGCGGCATTGTGGGATGAAGCGGCCCGGACCGACCTTACACGTACTCTTACGTGAGACAGGTTCCACCGACTGACATGCACTTGATGCATAAGGT
The DNA here is from genome assembly GCF_018294505.1 of Triticum aestivum. NCBI lineage: Eukaryota > Viridiplantae > Streptophyta > Magnoliopsida > Poales > Poaceae > Triticum > Triticum aestivum. The sequence goes on along the minus strand of NC_057796.1, from coordinate 369,215,317 downwards.
GGCTAGCGGGTGTCTGTCTCTCCCACTTTAGTCGGATCGGATTCGATGAAGAGGGTCCTTATGAAGGGTAAATAGCAATTGGCATATCACCGTTGTGGCTTTTGCGTAGGTAAGAAACGTTCTTGCTAGAAACCCATAGCAGCCACGTAAAACATGCAACAACAATTAGAGGACGTCTAACTTGTTTTTGCAGGGTATGCTATGTGATGTGATATGGCCAAAAGGATGTGATGAATTATATATATGTGATGTATGAGATTGATCATGTTCTTGTAATAGGAATCACGACTTGCATGTCGATGAGTATGACAACCGGCAGGAGCCATAGGAGTTGTCTTAATTTATTGTATGACCTGCGTGTCAATGAAAAACGCCATGTAATTACTTTACTTTATTGCTAACCGTTAGCCATAGTAGTAGAAGTAATAGTTGGCGAGACAACTTCATGAAGACACGATGATGGAGATCATGATGATGGAGATCATGGTGTCATGCCGGTGACGAAGGTGATCATGCCGCGCCTCGAAGATGGAGATCAAAAGGCGCAAGATGATATTGGCCATATCATGTCACTTTATGATTTGCATGTGATGTTTGTCATGTTTACATCTTATTTGCTTAGAACGACGGTAGCATAAATAAGATGATCCCTCACTAAAATTTCAAGAGACGTGTTCCCCCTAACTGTGCACCGTTGCGAAGGTTCGTTGTTTCGAAGCACCACGTGATGATCGGGTGTGATAGATTCTAACGTTCGCATACAACGGGTGTAAGCCAGATTTACACATGCGAAACACTTAGGTTGACTTGACGAGCCTAGCATGTACAGACATGGCCTCGGAACACAAGAGACCGAAAGGTCGAACATGAGTCGTATAGTAGATACGATCAACATGGAGATGTTCACCGATGATGACTAGTCCGTCTCACGTGATGATCGGACACGGCCTAGTTGACTCGGATCATGTATCACTTAGATGACTAGAGGGATGTCTATCTGAGTGGGAGTTCATTAAATAATTAGATGAACTTAATTATCATGAACATAGTCAAAAGGTCTTTGCAAATTATGTCGTAGCTTACGCTTTAGTTCTACTGTTTAAGATATGTTCCTAGAGAAAATTTAGTTGAAAGTTGATAGTAGCAATTATGCGGACTGGGTCCGTAAACTGAGGATTGTCCTCATTGCTGCACAGAAGGCTTATGTCCTTAATGCACCGCTCGGTGTGCTGAACCTCGAGCGTCGTTTGTGGATGTTGCGAACATCTGACATACACGTTTTGATGACTACGTGATAGTTCAGTGCGTAATGTTGAACGGTTTAGAATTGAGGCACCGAAGACATTTTGAAACGTCGCGGAACATATGAGATGTTCCAAGAGCTGAAATTGGGATTTTAGGCTCGTGCCCACGTCAAGAGGTATGAGACCTCTGACAAGTTTCTTAAGCCTGCAAACTAAGGGAGAAAAGCTCAACCGTTGAGCATGTGCTCAGATTGTCTGAGTACTACAATCGCTTGAATCGAGTGGGAGTTAATCTTCCAGATGAGATAGTGATGGTTCTCCAAAGTCACTGCCACCAAGCTACTAGAGCTTCGTGATGAACTATAACAAATCAGGGATAGATATGATGATCCTTGAGCTATTCGCGATGTTTGACACCACGAAAGTAGAAATCAAGTAGGAGCATCAATTGTTGATGGTTAGTAAAACCACTAGTTTCAAGAAGGGCAAGGGAAAGAAGGGATACTTCATGAAACGGCAAATCAGTTGCTGCTCTAGTGAAGAAACCCAAGGTTGAACCCAAACCCGAGACTAAGTGCTTCTGTAATGAGGGGAACGGTCACTGAAGCAGAACTACCCTAGATACTTGGTAGATGAGAAGGTAGGCAAGGTCGACAGAAGTATATTGGATATACATTATATTAATGTGTACTTTACTAGTACTCCTAGTAGCACCAGGGTATTAGATACCGGTTCGGTTGCTAAGTGTTGGTAACTCGAAATAAAAGGCTACGGAATAAACGGAGACTAGCTAAAGGTGAGATGACGATATGTGTTGGAAGTGTTTCCAAGGTTGATGTGATCAAGCATCGCATGCTCCCTCTACCATCGAGATTGGTGTTAAACCTAAATAATTGTTATTTGGTGTTTGCGTTGAGCATAGACATGATTGGATTATGTTTATCGCAATACGGTTATTCATTTAAGGAGAATAATGGTTACTCTGTCTATTTGAATAATACCTTCAATGGTCTTGCACCTAAAATGAATGGTTTATTGAATCTCGATCGTAGTGATACACATGTTCATGCCAAAAGATATAAGATAGTAATGATAGTACCACATACTTGTGGCACTGCCACTTGAGTCATATTGGTATAAAACGCATGAAGAAGCTCCATGTTGATGGATCTTTGGACTCACTCGTTTTTGAAAAGATTGAGACATGCGAACCATGTCTATTAGTATATATGCATGAAGAAAGTCCATACAGATGGATCGTTTGGACTCACTTGATTTTGAATCACTTGAGACATGCAAATCATACCACATGGGCAAGATGACTGAAAGGCCTCGTTTTCAGTAAGATGGAACAAGAAAGCAACTTGTTGGAAGTAATACATTTTGATGTGTGCAGTCCAATGAGTGCTGAGGCATGCAGTGGATATCGTTATGTTCTTACTTCACAGATGATTTGAGTAGATGCTGAGTATATTTACTTGATGAAACACAAGTCTGAATTATTGAAAGGTTCAAGTAATTTCAGAGTGAAGTTGAAGATCGTCGTGACAAGAGGATAAAATGTCTGTGATATGATCATAGAGATGAATATCTGAGTTACGAGTTTGGCACACAATTAAGAAATTGTGGAAATTGTTTCACGACTAATACCGCCTGGAACACCATAGTGTGATGGTGTGTCCGAACATCATAACTACACCCTATTGGATATGGTGCATACCATGATGTCTCTTATCGAATTACACTATCGTTTATGGGTTAGGCATTAGAGACAACCGCATTCACTTTAAATAGGGCACCACGCAATTCCGTTGAGACGACACCGTATGAACTATGGTTTAGAGAAACCTAAGCTGTCATTTCTTAAAAGTTTGGGGCTGCGACGCTTATGTGGAAAAGTTTCAGGCTGATAAGATCGAACCCAAAGCGGATAAATGCATCTTCATAGAATACCCAAAACAGTTGGGTATACCTCCTATTTCAGATCCGGAAGCAAAGTGATTGTTTCTAGAAACAGGTCCTTTCTCGAGGAAAAGTTTCTCTCGAAAGAATTGAGTGGGAGGATGGTGGAGACTTGATGAGGTTATTGAAGTGGAAGTTGTTCCTGTGGCACCTACACCAATTGAAGTGGAAGCTTATGATAGTGATCATGAAACTTCGGATCAAGTCACTACCAAACCTTGTAGGACGACAAGGATGCATGCTACTTCAGAGTGGTATGTAATCCTGTCTTGGAACTCATGTTGCTAGACAACAATGAACCTACAGCTATGGAGACGCGATGGTGGGCCCAGATTCCGACGAATGGCTCGAGGCCATAAAATCCGAGAGAGGATCCATGTATAAAAACAAAGTATAGACTTTGGAAGAACTACTTGATGGTTGTAAGGCTGTTGGGTGCAGATGGATTTTAAAAGGAAGACAAACAATGATGGTAAGTGTCACCATTAAGAAAGCTCGACTCGTCGTTAAGATGTTTTCCGGCAAGTTCAAGGAGTTGACTGCGATGAGACTTTCTCACTCGTAGCGATGCTAAGAGTCTGTTGGAATTATATTAGCAGTTACTGCATCATTTATGAAATCTTGCAGATAGGATGTCAAAACATTGTTTCCTCGACGATTTTCTTGAGGAAAGGTTGTATGTGATACAACCAGAAGGTTTTGTCAATCCTGAAAGATGCTAACAAGTATGCAAAGCTCCAGCAATCCTTCTAAGGATTGGAGTAAGCATCTCGGAGTTGGAATGTACGCTTTGATGAGATGATCAAAGATTTTGGGTTTATACAAAGTTTATGAGAAACTTGTATTTCCAAAGAAGTGAGTGGGAGCACTATAGAATTTCTGATGAGTATATGTTGTTGACATATTGTTGATCAGAAATGATGTAGAATTTCTGGAAAACATACAGGGTCATTTGAAAAGTGTTTTTCAATGCAAAACCTGGATTAAGCTACTTGAACATTGAGCATCAAGATCTATAAGGATAGATCGAAAACGCTTAATAGTACTTTCAAATGAATGCATACCATGACAGGATTTTGAAGGAGTTCAAAATAGATCAGCAAAGAAGGAGTTCTTGGCTGTGTTACAAGGTGTGAGTATTGAGTAAGACTCAAGACCTGACCACGGCAGAAGAGAGAGAAAGGACGAAGGTCATCCCCTATGCTTTAGATGTAGGCTCTACAGTATGCTATGCTGTGTGCCGCACCTGTAGTGTGCCTTGCCATGAATTAGTCAAGGGGTACAAGAGTGATCCAGGAATGGATCACATGACAGCGGTCGAACTTATCCTTAGTAACTAGTGGACTAAGGAATTTTTTCGATTATGGAGGTGGTAAAAGAGTTCGTCGTAAAGGGTTACGTCGATGCAAACTTTGACACTAATCCGGATGACTCTGAGTAGTAAACCGGATTCGTATAGTAGAGCAGTTATTTGGAATAGCTCCAAGTAGCGCGTGGTAGCTGCATCTACAAGATGACATAGAGATTTGTAAATCACACACGGATCTGGAAGGTTGGGACCCGTTGACTAAAAACCTCTCTCACAAGCAAGATATGAACAAACCCCATGGGTGTTGGGTTCATTACAATCACATAGTGATGTGAACTAGAATATTGACTCTAGTGTGAGTGGGAGACTGTTGGAAATATGCCCTAGAGGCAATAATAAAATGGTTATTATTGTATTTCCTTGTTCATGATAATTGTCTATTGTTCATGCTATAATTGTATTAACTGGAAACCGTAATACATGTGTGAATACATAGACCACAACATGTCCCTAGTAAGCCTCTAGTTGACTAGCTCGTTGATCAATAGATGGTTATGGTTTCCTGACCATGGACATTGGATGTCATTGATAACGGGATCACATCATTAGGAGAATGATGTGATGGACAAGACCCAATCCTAAGCATAGCACAAGATCGTATAGTTCGTTTGCTAAGAGCTTTTCTAATGTCAAGTATCGTTTCCTTAGACCATGAGATTGTGCAACTCCCGGATATCGTAGGAATGCTTTGGGTGTACCAAACGTCACAACGTAACTGGGTGGCTATAAAGGTGCACTACAGGTATCTCCGAAAGTGTCTCTTGGGTTGGCACGAATCGAGACTGGGATTTGTCACTCCGTATGATGGAGAGGTATCTCTGGGCCCACTCGGTAATGCATCATCATAATGAGCTCAATGTGACTAAGGAGTTAGCCACGGGATCATGCGTTACGGAACGAGTAAAGAGACTTGCCGGTAACGAGATTGAACGAGGTATTGGGATACCGACGATCGAATCTTGGGCAAGTAACATACCGATAGACAAAGGGAATTGTATACGGGATTGATTGAATCCCCGACATCGTGGTTCATCCGATGAGATCATCGTGGAACATGTGGGAGCCAATATGGGTATCCAGATCCCGCTATTGGTTATTGGCCGGAGAGGTGTCTCGGTCATGTCTGCATGGTTCCCGAACCCGTAGGGTCTACACACTTAAGGTTCGGTGACGCTAGAGTTGTTATGGGAAATAGTATGTGGTTACCGAAGGTTGTTCGGAGTCCTGGATGAGATCCCGAACATCACGAGGAGTTCCGGAATGGTCCGGCGTTGAAGATCGATATATTGGACGAAGGGTATTGGAGTCCGGAAGTGTTCCGGGGGTACCAGGCTATGGCCAGCATGACCGAAAGGTGTTTCGGTAGCCCCAGCAAGTGTTGGAGGGCCTCATGGGCCAAAGGGGAAGGGGCAAACCAGCCCACTAAGGGGTGGTGCGCCCCCCACACCCTTTCCCACGTTACTTGGGGAGGTGGGGCGCCTCCACCTGGCTTGGGAGGCAAGCCTCCACCTGCTTGGCTTGGTGGGCAAGTCTCCCTAGGATTTTCCCTAGGGAGATCCAATCTGCTTGGCCGCCGCCCCCTAGGGGAAATCCTAGGGCGCCTCCCCCTCTCCCCTTGCCCCTATATATAGTGGAGGGGTGGGAGGGCAGCCGTACCTCTTCCCTGGCGCAGCCCTCCCTCCTCAAACACCTCCTCATCCTCCTCCGTAGTGCTTAGCGAAGCTCTGCCGGAGAACCACGAGCTCCATTGCCACCACGCCGTCGTGCTGCTAGAGTTCTCCCTCAACTTCTCCTCTCCCCTTGCTGGATCAAGAAGGAGGAGACGTCCCCGGGCTGTACATGTGTTGAACGCGGAGGCGCCGTCCGTTCGGCGCTAGATCGGATCTTCCGCTATTTGAATCGTCGCGAGTATGACTCCATCAACCGCGTTCTTGTAACGCTTCCGCTTAGCGATCTTCAAGGGTATGAAGATGCACTCCCTCTCTCTCGTTGCTAGCATCTCCTAGATTGATCTTGGTGACACGTAGGAAAATTTTGAATTATTGCTACGTTCCCCAACACCTCCTACCTCCGGACCGTCCACCTAGTCATCCTTGGCCATGGGACGCAGCTACCGCCGCCGGCAGAAGGCGAGGTCAAAACCGCCGGCGATGCGGAGCCCATCTTGCGGCAGCCCGGATGCCAGCTCCGTCCGGCGCTCGCGGTCGCTAGCTAGCCAAGATAGCTCTGTCCAGCTGCTTGTCCGCAAGGTTTGCTAGCCAGATTGGCACGGCGGCTTGCTCGCGCACGCCGCGCTAAGGCCAGCCAACTGGCTCAAGCGAAGGCCAGCGCGGTGGCTTGCTCGCTTGTGAGTCACGCTCGGGCCAGCCTGCCAACCCGTGCGGAGGCCAGCGCGGCGTCCGGCCCGTCCGACGGAGCGGCGGCCAACTCGCTCATCACCGGCGCCACCGACGAACACGCATCAGGACTGTTTGAAGTAATGTTCAGGAAACTAATGATTTGAGGGGGAATAACAGGATAGAAGGTCAGATGTGGGTCCCTCGTGTCAATGGTCAAACAAAATATGTTGGTTTAAGCTGCCTCGTCAGCACGGACGTGTGGGCCAATCCTGTCATAAATGGGTTTAAACTAACCTAATCGGTAGGTAGTAGTTTTTGGCGTGGATTAAGAAATTTTGGGTATGTTTTTTCTATATTTTGTACAATAGATTCTTCCTAGGGCTGGTTGAAAGTGGTAGATTTTTTTAAATACTCTACATATTGTAAGTAGGAGTGAAAGTTAAGCTTTGGAACCCAATAAGCAAGGCTAGTTACATAGTGCATATGTGTACATGATTAAAAGTAAATATCAACCATGAGTGACTAATATCTTGATGGAAAACTCGAAACTATGGAATACTAGGGAAAAAAATTGCATGGTTGGAAATACTAGCAATGTTCATGTGCGTTGCAATGAATCATAATTAGAATAATACTTATTCACAAACTTGATACAAAACACTCTAATTTTGATATACATATATCACTAGAGATATATTATGTTTCAATTAGAATATATTCCTTGGGCTGTTTTGGTGAGGTCAGGGAGGGATGTGGTTGGTTTTAAGATACTAATTATGGGTTTTTCTACAAATTGGCAGACAAGTGGGATGTTTGTGAGAAAAGGCAACAACTTACCTCACAGTCGTTAGATGTAGATCTAATTGTCACAAACGACGGATGGCAGACACACCATCATCACCAACTTAGTCTTCTGTAGGAGTACTAGCAAGATCCGTGCATTGCTCAGAACATTAAGATGCATTTTTTATAAAAACACTCGTTGTGATTGACCCATGCGGGAGTAATCCCATGTGTAAAAACTAATGATATCTCGAGAAATAGGAGATAAGGTGAAGAGGAGTGGGGCGTGGTGGTGATTGGTGGTCGGACTGAGCGGAGGCATGGGGATTGATGATGCCGGCAGCGGCCACCAGGCCAGTTTGTTCTAGAGGCTTCCTTTCTTAATTGCTCAACAATGAGGTTGTTGGAGATTAGGATGAACGAGGGAAGGCCTTGTCTGCAAATGTGGAGAGGGGTGCGGGTATCTTTTAGTTTAATTTCCATCAGTCAGATATAGATCGGACGGTCTATATTGCAAGATGGCACGCGTACCATCATCACCAACTCGGTTTTTTATAAGAGAAGAGATATAAGTATGGAGATACAAACGTATTATCGATACTATCAGATCTGGGGTTCCGGCAAAACCCTTAAGGTTCGAACTCTGGGGTGCGCGCGAAGTTCTTTCCCTCCTACCGATCCACGCCCTAGCTCGCTAAGATCTCGTGGACGAACTCGACGAACTCGCAACACAGAAAGACACGAGATTTATACTGGTTCGGGCCACTGTTGTGGTGTAATACCCTACTCCAGTGTGGTGGTGGTGGATTGCCTCTTGGGCTGATGATGAACAGTACAAGGGGAAGAACAGCCTCCTGAGGTTGAGGTGTTCTTGTGCTTGTCAAACTTGTGTGGTGAGGACTCGATGCACTATCCGATGCCCTCTACTGTGGTGGCTAGTTGTACTTATATAGGCCCTGGTCCTCTCCCCAAATATTGAGCGGGAAGGGAGCCAACAACGGCGGGCAAATTTGAAAGGGGACAGCTAGTACAAGCTATCCTGACAAAATTGGTCTTCGCCTGCAAAAGGCTCTGGTGGTGATGCCGTCTGGGGCTCCATGGTGACCTCCGTCTTGCCGTCCCACTGGTCTTGGTCTCGTTGCACCCATACGAAAACCATTGCCTGATGCCTCGGTACTCCGTGCCTGCGCCTGCTTCCTTAGCCCAAAAGAGGAAACAAGGATGCTGCGCGCGCTGGTGCCCGCCTGGTGTCGGTCGTCATGGCTCACGTCACTAGAGCCTCGCGAGGTTTGCCCCACCTTGATATCTCCGCTCCTCACAAGCCTGCCTGGAGAGGCCGCTCCTGAGGAGGTCTTGCGTCGTCCGCCTCACGAGGCTTGGCCCCTCGCGAGGGTCTTGAATGCCTTGTTGATGAAGATGGGCCGTACGGGCCTGCTAGCAAAGCCACGCCGTGGGCCGCAGACAGGCAAGTCTGGGGACCCCCATTCCCAGAACGCCGACAGATACTTGTTTCCGTAAACTAGCATCTACATTCTATTCAACGCCTCAGCATGTGAGGCCTTAGCACAATGACTTCTCGACAGTGTAAAACAAAGGTTTTCCCGTCACCGATAAGGAGGGGGTGACGGCGGCGTGCTTTTTGGCTTGCTCTAGTCCTAGTAGTCATACTAGGTGGTCTAAGAACATGTAGATTTATTCTTTTTCATGTCTTGTGTTTGCCGTACTGCCACGACTATTGATGAATAGACGGTAAGTTATTCACGGGGAAACCCTTGTTGAGCGTGTTTGCGAGAGAGAGAGAGAGATAGTGTGCATGTGTGATATATCTAGAGACTGAGGCAATGATAACAGATTCTTTGTGTCTGTGTGTGGAGGATAGAGAGAGACATGTACATGGGGCTTTGTGTTGTGTAACGGGGAGACAGATATACATAATTAGAGAGTGAGTGTGCGAGATACACATGCGGACATGGGGAGAGATGAGGATCCAGATTAATGGGTGTTTGTCCATGTCTGTGTGTGTTTGTGCGCACGTTTGTGTGTGAGAGGGAGTGTGTGTATGTGGAGTAGAGAGACCACTAATGATGTAAACCTAGTATAAGGGAAGGGGGAATGGTGTGACATGTGTAGTAGCGGGATAGCATGGTTGCGGGCGGGGGGAGCAGACTATTTGGAAGAGACATCGATTGTGTGTGGGAGAGGGGTGAGAGAGAGAGAAAGAGAGAGAGAGAGAGAGAGAGAGAGAGAGAGGAAGAGAGGGGGTGTTTGTGTCCATAAATGGCGTATAGATAGGGAGACAATGTTGATGTTGTTTGAAATTGGCCTATGTACGGAGACGCAAGGGAAGCGAGTCATCGTGTGTGTGATAGTGACTTCATGAGAGATCTAGAATAGATGGTGTAGAGAACAATGTGCGAGATCGAGAACGATGATACATTAGGGAGCTATGGAAAGAGTCACGACATATATGTATACAGGGAGGAGCTGGGGCGGGTCCGCATGTGGGAGAGATAGAAAGAGGAGAGTGGTGCACAAGGAGACAAAGTGTGCTTGTTTTGCAGTGGGGGTGGTGTGTGAGGTGAGTGTGCGAGAACCACATAACTAGGGAGATAGACGTTTGGGGGCGACGTTTTGTGTGTATGGGAAAGATACACTCTACATAGTTCGTGTGCTTGGGAAAGAGAGATGCCGGGAGACCTAGCTAGAGAGTGGGGGAAGAGATGTGTGCATGCCCAAGAGATAAAGTGATAGAGACCTATATTGGGGTCCGGACTTTAGAAGAGAGAGGGTTGTTAATGTGCTCGTGTGTTGGTGTTTGGGGGAGAGAACGACTTCTCTGTGTGTGTGCGGGGGGGGGGGCGACGAGGGGGGGGGTTTGCTTCAGATAAAGAGTGAGGTGTCAATATTTGAGGGACTTTAGCGTAATTGAGATATACATGGTCAATAGTGTGTGCACTCAAGGTTGATCAATTCGTTGCACAGATTGGACTATGAGATAACGATACTTTTGAACATGCGTGATATACTTTGATGTACCAGAATTACAAACCTAAGATTGGAATTTTGGAATTCGACTCCATCATTAGATTTTGTAATTCATTTAAACGCAGGTACATTTTTAAGCCGGGATTTCGTGATTTCAAATTCATATATCAAACCTAGAGATATACACATACGGGCATGTTCAAACTTTATAATCATCCACTTTATTCATACACATACACATTTTTGCTTTTGTCATCATATTTAGGATAAACACATTTGGAATTTCATTTGAATTGGACCATATGATAGTATTTGCTTGTAGTAGCTCAATGATCCATATTTGAATTGAATGGACAATCTAAGTTTCGAGTTGGAGACATTGATTTTCAAAACTTGCACTTTTTTTGCGTGCAAAACAAACAAATTCTCGGCCATGATATCATAGTCGGCCGTACAAGAGCAGAATATAATTTCAGGCGCCAAAAGCTTTCAAACTTCCTGCTCACATTGAAATATCTCGTGCCCGAAAGTTTAGCCCTGCGATATTCCTGTTTTACCCCTACCACATGAACTGAAAAGGGCTGCTTTGGTAACTCCAATGTTTTCCCCTCTTTGCCCCCAACATTCTTCCCCAGAGCCCCTCCCCTTCCCCTCCCTGACCTCCCCCCAACCACGGCAAGCCGCCGAATCTAGTCCTCCGTCACAGCGGTGGACCTCACACCCCAACGGATCTACTTTCCGCACCTTGGAACCCCTAACTGCCAAATCACCACTTCACCGGAGCCGCTTCAGCGACTGGCTTGTACACTGCTCCAGATCTCCTTGACCGCCATCATGGTCCACCGCACCGGATCTGCTTAACCGGCACCCTCGTCCACCATAGTGTAGGCCCTTCATTGACTCCCTCATCCGTCCCTTCGCTGGCCCTTCATACAAGCCCTCGTCCGCCGCAATAGATCCGCCTCACCGAAAGCACTGTACAACGCACCGGCGAAGCCTTCGTCCACTGCACCGGACCCGCTCCACGGACGCCATATTCAACTCCACCGGCCTTGCTTTACTGACGCCGCAGCCTCATCAGGTTATTTCGATCTGTACTCCTTTGGTTTTTCTCTTTATCGTGCAACTGTTCACTTACCACAGATGAGCTTTCTTGTATGTCGACAGGCGCCGCAACCGTAGCACCGGAGCCGATTCAGCAACGGCGACAGCCGGCCCAAACTCAACCGCAACACGAGCACCATCGACGATCCTTAGCTATCAAGTATGCCAACGATACCCATACGCCACCGAGAATCAGGTACTATTATCCAACGGCCGGCGCCTACATTCACTTTCTTAGCATAAGCACCACACCTTTGAATTTCTTCAGGGCATCATTCAGTTTTTCTTGAGACGCGTTATTCTGCTTGCGCCTGTAGGGCCATACTTCTGGCAGTGAACATGTTACATGTGCTGAATTACATACCAGTGCACATATAGTTAATATGCTTTAGTTTTGTCCAAAGTATTACTGTACTTCCTAGATATCACTGCCTACAATTTTACTTCTTGCATGCTATACCTGAGTTGGCCAATATGTCAGCATTGCCTGCTGTACTATCGTAAAGAAATGCATGCCTAGTTCATTTGAGTCCTTAACTTTTCCTCTGAACTTCATCACAAGACTATCTTCGTAGTTTATATGAGGCCACACTGTTAAGTGCTTTCTCAGATTATTTCAACTGCTTAGATGCCTTGGCAACTTAAATATAGCGGTGGTACACTCCCTTTCAACTAGGGATGTCAACTGTGTCCCGTTTAATCCCGATTAAAGTCCACCAGTGGTATGATAGTTCAAAAGAGTTTTTGTTTTTTGAGGAAAATGAACCAGGGAGCTAGCAAAAACTAACTAGATGGGACTGGCGGATGTCGTTCATTTACCACTTACATCCCTAGTTTCATCTTACCATTTTAATTTCTTTTCGGTTGATGCTGCTTCGAACCATTTAAATATAGCTTGCCATGCTCGGCAATAATTCATATGTCATTTACCATGTAAGCTTACTGCCTGGATCATGCGATAACTATCTCTTACTTATGTCCAGCGGAAACCTTTCAGGATGCCGTTCACACTAGGACACAATGTACAACCCCAGAATCTATTTGTGGAAGCAGTGCACCATCCATGTTACCAGATGGTAGTAGTTCAGAGGCAACACCGCCGGAGAGCAGACTGAACACAGATATTATAGTTCTTGAGGCTCTACTAGAGGCAGAAAGAGATGGTGTGGCTGCCATGAATGAGGTAATCTCGATCTTGAAGCTGGAAATTATGTAATTAGCTGCACGCATTATGCAAGCAACCCAAGAATTGGAGGAAGTAAGAATTTTGCATTTGAAGACGAAGGAGGTCCTGCTGCTTCTGCTATCTGAAGCCCAGGGTAATCCCAGATCTTCTTTAGATAACAGTAGAAATTGTCATTAGAGTATTGTACTTGCATGTTGTGTCATGTCTCTGAATGGATTATGTTGTAAGACCCCCTATGATGTCCATGTGTTGTAATGATCCAAAAAAATTAGGCAAGGTAATCCTCAGTACTTGTATGATTGACATAAGGTGAACTGTTTTTAGTGTGAGCATATTGTATTGGATGAAATAACTATTTGACTCAAAGTGTATCCAACCTACTGAATTCGAAGATCACGGCGTTTCTAAATCATAATCATATATAAAGGTGGAATAAATCTTAGTTGTGGTTTTGAAGAAATAAATAACAAAATGTAGAATTATCTGTGGATATTCGTAATCATTTAAAAATTGGATTTGGATTTAGTTGCCAGGGCCCAAGGCAAATGTGAATGCTAATTCTCCAAGGTTTGAACGAAGCGGCTAAACACCCACTATCATTTGTGGGCTGGCCGAAGCAAGTGTTTGCGAGATGGAAATTACTGTCTACCCCTGACACTTGACATCCTTATCGACCGGATTTACACTGCTGTCGATAGGGGTAGACTAGTAACTTCAATCAGACGTGACAGGACGGCCTCTGAGCCCATTCAGACACGGTGGGCGCCAAACGTGGGCGGCAAAACACATTTGATTCAAGCTCGTCCGAAAGACATGTGTCTCTCCCTCCATTTCCCCATTCATCCACGGTGGGCGGCAAAACAAACTTTCCTCGTCCGAAATCGATGTAGGCTAATATTTTAAATAGGGGCAGATGTGTAACTTCCCTCAGACGTGACACAACCGCCCTACCTGTCAGACCCGTTCATACACCGTGGGCGCCAACCGTGGGCGGCAAAACACCCTCTCCTCGCCCGAAATCGTTACCGGCAAATATTTGGGAGATGCGAGATTACCGTTCTATCCCCAACCGACGTGATGTCCGAAATTTTAAACGGGGGATAAGTTCGTAACTTTCCCACATTTCAGACAAGCGCGTCCCAAAGTTTGAGATCCCCCCTCCCCCTCCATTTCCCCATTCATACACCGTCGGTGCCACGACAACCTCCCCACTGCGGCCAGCATCCTCCGTCCGCCACCCCATCCTCCACCTTGCCGGAGCCGCTACCCCTACCCCGTCGTCCACTCCAAGAGATGGACGTCTCTCATCCACGGCGCCGGACCAGGATCCTTTCATCGCGTCATCTCGCTTCATCGGCGCCGTCGTCCACTTTGCCGTTGCCGCTCCTACGACCGTCTCGTCCACGGCAACAGGATTTATCCCCCAACCCGGCCGTCCGCCATCTAAAGTCTTCTTCCCCGCCGCCGACAACCATCGCACCCGCAGCACCCTCGTATCAGCAGGTGCCTACACAGCGTCGCAAGAGAGGTGGTACTCTTCCATATGTGCTTAAGTTATTGATCTCACCCGGAAAATAGATCTTAAATTGTTTACTGTACTTTCCTTGTCCGTACCAAATCGTAGTGGCTAGTTGAATGCAAACATTGGTTGCGAAGTAGCTTTGTCTAGTTTGCACCTTCAGATCCGCCATGTCGCGATCACTATACTCGTAAAGCTTATGGTTTCCCCCCTTTATATTCACTACCATCAACGTAGGTGCTTCCCTGCTTCGTGTCGTGCTAGCACTGCTCCTCAAGACCTCAACCCATCAAGCGAAACAACCTGCCACTCATAATTCCAAAGCTTACGTGTTGAAATACGAATCAGATATGATGCTCATATTGCTAAAACAGAGAACATTTAATTGGTCACCGAATGTTCCTGTATTCATTTCGAAAAGCATGTGCGCCACCCACTGGTCCAACTAGTTCCACTTTCCTGATTTTACTCTTGATGCTTAGGGTTTTCCCCTTTTATCTACTCTACTATGATCTGTGTAGGTCCTTTCTGTCATACTAGCATTACTCCACCCTTCAAGCTAAAAAACACAACACTCAAAATTCCAAAGCTTAGTTGTTCAAATATGATTGTGATATGATACTGATATTAGTTAACAAACACATTTAATTGGTTAGCTAAAGGTCCCACTTGAGTTTCCAAATGCATGTCGCGACATATAGAGAGACAGCAGAATTGCATTTCTTTGTCACTTGTTGACTGTACTTTCTTGTTCGTACCAAATCTTAGTTGTTATTTCAAAGCAAATATCGGTTGCTAACTACCCTTTGCGCGGTTTGCAGTTTCAGATCTGCCATCCCACTGCCACGGTCAACACTATACTCATCATGATTACGGTTTCCCCATTTTATGATGACCGCGATCAGCCTACGTGGTTCGTGTCGTAATAGCACTGCTCCACCCATCGAGCTAAACAAGCTTAGTTGTACAAATTCAAATATGATATTATGCTGATATTAGTAAAACTGAGAGATGCTTAATTGGTCAGCTAAATGTTCCTACTTTAGTTTCGAAATGCATGTGAGCCACATATGGAGAGACCAGAAGGAATAGTATTTCTCTGTGCGCTCTGGTTCATCATGGGTGGCCACCCGACATTGTATAGAAAGACTTGTAATATCTTCAATCTGCTTGCTCTTCTGCTCTTCTTTAAGATGATCCTCTTCTCTTGCGGTCGACTGGTCAGGTCGAGTTATTCTCCCTTAGTATATTTTGAATCTGTCAGGTCAGGTCGACTTGTTCTTCTTTACTATATGTTGAAGCTGTCATCTACGAAGTATCATCACTTCTGGAGCTCTCATATTTTGAGTAGTAGGCCACATTATATTAATGCACACACCAAATTACAACATGCATGGCACCTCTTAGAAGAATTGCAGAGATAGCACAAAGGGGTTTACAGGGAGGAAGTATTGGATTAGAACCACTTCTGCATTACAAAGATAATCTCACTTGTTTTTATGTTTTCATGCATGTCAGGTATTGAACATTATCAAAATAAATATGAGAATGGGCGCACGAGAGGAATATTGCGGAACGATCCACTGGCTAACAAACTTGGCATGGTGGAGGATGGCCTATCTTATTCACCCATCAAGGTGCATGCTCTAACTTGGCAAGGTTGTATTGGTCGCACATATTTTGCATCTGACCTCTTGCATTACTTCTACTTTGTTACACCATCTGCTTAGTTTAAGCATCATATAGGAGTATATGCCATACCTATCCATTTTCTGTACCTATTCCATGTGTCGTCATACTATGTTTTTCCAGTAAAATGTTGTTCTTTCGTAATAGATGTCCAAAAGGAAGAGGGTGATTCCAGATCCTCAAGGAGTACAAACTAGGTATTTGGAAAAGGTAGTGATACCTGTTAAATCAGATAGATCAGCAGCCACAGAAAACACAGGCCAAACTGTAACAGACTTTACCCCTACTCCAGTGGCCAAACCCCTATTAGAACTGCTGACAGCCCAGCGTCAGGTACTGTCTATGATATCAATTCAAAATTTGAACTCCTAAATTTCTGCATGTAACTTACCTTCTCTCTTGTATGAAAACTAATTTCAGATGAATCTCCTTGCTCAAAGGATCATAGGATCTCACGACAATACTGGGCTCTACATTGCTCTTGTCAGTACCTCTTGCCCTTTGTCAGCATACTTACACTCATTGCTGTTTGATTATGTAGCATCACGGTAAATGTTCGCTTCTTTATCCTTCTTTGCTTGAAATTATAAGATCTATATTTACTCTTAGATAAATGTAGAATTAACACAATGGTTATGAAGTTTTGGATTGCTCATGTAAGTACCTGTTGTCATGTACTCCCTCTATATCGAATTAATTGTTGATCAATTGGATGTATTTAGAACTTAATAGTGCTAGATACATCCATTTGAGCGACAACTAATAACGGACGGTGGTGGTATTACTGTACATGCATCGCGAGATAGTTGATTGTCTAGCATTACTCTGCATCTTATCTGCCATGCCCTCCACTTTCTCCAAATTATCATATCTACATTTACTCTTACCAAAATGTTGAATAAAGCCAATGCCACTGCACACGTTGATGTCTGCATTCCTCTTGTCAGTACCTTTTTCCTTGTAATGTTGTACTTAATTAATTGCTATTTGATTATGTATCATCAGTCTGCACCTGAGCTTCATTATCCTCTATTTCTTCCAATATTATTTGATCTATATTTACTCTTTGCAAAATGTAGAATAATGGCAACGCTTATAAAGAATTTTCTTTGGGGAATTTATTGAATTATCTTTCCATCAACATGGAGAAGGGCTTTGTCCAGCCCGTGTTAACATGTAATGTAAGTTCATCCTTCTCAAGCCTTCAAACTTTATTCTAGTATAGATTTGGATAGGCATCATTTCCTCCACTGCTGTTTACATCTGATTGGACGTTTGCAACAACTACCAGTTTTAAATAGTAGTTGGAAAAACATGTTCCTTATGCAGAACAGATCCATTTATTTGCTTATATAATTGTGAAACCTGTTACGTGTCTCCTTGTTTCTCTTTCAGAGTCGTATCTCTTATGCCAGGCGGAACTTCAGGAAAGATAGTGAGCCAAACCATCTTGAGGACAACGAGATGACCCCAAGGTCCTGTCTTGATGAAGACAGTGAGTTGAAGCTACACATCAGTAGGTATGAGACAACCTCTGTGCATTCGCTGCCTCAATCAGTTCGACTTCTTCAAGCTCAACTTAAAGCGGAAAGGCTTGCTTCAGCTCAGCTCCGACTTGAAGTCAAAGATGTAATGAAGATGTCAGGGGACT
This sequence comes from Triticum aestivum, assembly GCF_018294505.1. Taxonomy (NCBI): domain Eukaryota; kingdom Viridiplantae; phylum Streptophyta; class Magnoliopsida; order Poales; family Poaceae; genus Triticum; species Triticum aestivum. Next base: position 369,197,486 of record NC_057796.1, on the reverse strand, counting down.
GCCTTGCGCACTATGGTGCCATACAGCTAGGATGAAGCATCTATCGTTGACACAACTGAGGTCTCTTCAGCTTGTTCGGCTGCTTGCGGGGGACCGAGCTTGCCAGGTCTAGTGCCTTCTGAAGTGCTCTCAATTTTGTATATTCTTTTGTCGGCGCGTTTATATGCACTGGTGGCGACCTTTGATGCGCAGTGTATGTAATCCGCGGTCATGTTGCGCTTTATTATCACCGGTTAGCGAACTTTGATTCCTAATATGCCGTAATTTCTTTATTATATAGTCTAGGTTTATTCTTTGGTCGGTATGTTGTAATTTAGGCCGGAAGGTTCAGTGGATCTCAGTGTTGTCGGTCTTCAGGCCGGCTCGTTACTCATATATATGGGCCAAAACGTGGGCCTATAATCATCTTGGGCCATTAGCAGGTCTAAACCTATAGTAGTTTCCCGCCTTTAATAGGCCACGGGCTACATATTTACTGTAGTGACATTGGGCTTCCTACGGGCCGTAGAAACAATGGGCCTTCTACGGTCCATAGAACAATGGGCCTGGGCCTTCTACGGGCCGTAGAAACAACGGGCCTTCTACGGGCCGTATCATCAATGGGCCTTAGACGGCCGTATGATCGATTGGCCAAACATGGGCCAAAAACAGACCGCATTATGGCCGTAAACGGGCTAGAGTTGGAGTCGTCCGTTCATGGGCCGACCATAACGGGCCGTTGCTAATAGGCCGTATTTGATGACGCTATGAAAACGGCCCAACGTATTAACGGGCCACAAACGGGCCGACTCTAACCACGGGCTGAATTTGGCCCACAAGCAGAAAATGGCAGTAACGGGCCGTAAGTAACCGAATGCTAGAAATGAGCCCAAGAATAAATGGGCCCTGAGAAGGCCGAAAGATAACATGGGCTGCAAACGGCCCAATGGATTAATGGGCCGTTAATGGGTATAAAGTGATACACTGTTCATTATGGGCCAGTTTCACCACAGGCCGTTAATGGGCCGAGAGTTACAAAGGGCCTCATCTGGGCCGAAAGACGTCATGGGCCATACATGGGCCGGAACTTAAAATGGGCTGGAATCATATTGGACGGCCCTGATGACGCTACTGGGCCTAATTTGGATAGGTCGTAACGGGCCCTGGGTTAGCGGGCTGTAAATGGGCTATATGCGAACATGCCGTTAACAGGCTTTCCGTGGGCCGGCCCGCCACCTTTTGACCAAGTCAAATGGGCCGGCCTTTTCACAGGAATGGGCCTCTGTTGGGCCGTGCCACGTGTCGACGTCTCATAGGCACCTTCTGTCCAATGAGTGGATGACATCTGTCCCAACGGTGAGCCGACACGTGTTTCCTCCAGCCAATGATGATTTTACACGTGGAAAATCCCCATTGGTCAGGGCTGTTAGCAGGTTATCGGATCCAAAATCGGACCCGATAGCTTAACAGCGTTCCGTTACGGTGGATGCCACATGTCGGTCACCCTTGACGAAAGCACTTCTGTGACGCGCGATTTATCGTCATGGAAGTGGACACTTCCGTGATGATAATTTTGGTAATGTCATGGAACACTTCTACGACAGCACAGGTATGACTATCTTGATTCTGTCATAAAATTGTCATGGATGTACATGCATGACAAAAAATGCAACCTACTGTGACAAACACGTATCATCACGGAAGTGTATTTTTTTGTAGTGCAAAGCAACTGTTCTCGGTGTTGATGGCGGTCGAACACCATCGCGAATTTGCCTGGCAGCCTCTGCGATGACGATTAAAAGGCAAGTGTTGAAACTTGAAACACCCAAACTGACTCAAGCGGTTGGTTGTTTGAAATTTCAGAACTTGGCTTTAATCCTCATCGCAGAGGCTGCCAGACAAATTCGCGAAGGTGTTCGACCGTCATCGGCCACCAGAACTATTGTTGCGGGACGCCGGGCGCCGGCTTCACTTGTGGGATGTGGATCTAGTGTTCAACGTCGACCGCCTCATGTAACTTGCACCAATGGTAGTTGCTATTTAGTTTACCCGGGGACGAGCGGGTTAGGGGGTTCCTCGGTGTCGATGGTACCCTAAATTGCATGTATCGTCAGTGAGAGGTACATGTGGCCGTCGGTGTCGAATACTACATCCACGTCCCACAAGTGACACAGGGGTCCTGCGTCCATCAGCAACAGTTCTCGGTGTCGATGGCGGTCGAACACCATTGCGAATTTTTCTGGCAGCCTCAGAGATGACGATTGAAAGCTAAGTATTGAAACTTGAAACACCCAAACTAACTCAAGTCGGTTTGGTTGTTTGAAATTTCAAAACTTGGCTTGAATCCTCATCGCAGAGGCTGCCAGGCAAATTCGCGAAGGTGTTCGACCGTCATCGGCCACCAGAACTATTGTTGCGGGACATCGGGCGCCGGCTTCACTTGTGGGATGTGGATCTAGTGTTCAACGCCGACCACCTCATGTAACTTGCATCGATGGTAGTTGCTATTTAGTTTACCCGGGGACGAGCGGGTTAGGTGCTCGCTATGTTACTCATCTTTGGATTTAAATGTGCAGTTATTTCATCGCTGCGAGGGTCTAGTGTTCGACGAGCTCCGCCCCTGCGTTCGTTGGTCAGCACAAATGACATCTCCTCCTTCCCCCTTCATTTGCTCTGTTCCGGTCTTCGTGCCGATGAAACTTGCTAGCTATAGGTGTCAATCATCAGTATGCGTAACCACTATGCGTCTCCCGTTCGAAAGGGTTTCATCTATAAATATGCATGCATTTGCATATTTATAATCGTGATTCTTTCGAATTGTCCAACGTTATCCATGGACAGCCCGAGTATGTGTAGATTGGGTTCGTTTTCCCATATGCTCTGCTCCGGATCCGATGCAGAATTTCGTCAGTGCCTCCCTGTAGTTCTCCGGGTACACATCCTCTCTGCTGATTGCCGAGACGTGTATTAGGAGAACAGCGGGGAGGTGCTGCCGAAATTTTGCGTCGGATCCGAAGCAGAGCATGGGAAAACGAACCCAATCTACACATACTCGGGTGGGATTAGGACCTATCTTTACATATTAGCGTGTAGGTTGCATGGACGTAATAAAACTGACAAACTCCATTAACTGATGGATATGGTTTGCTTAATTATGTATATATTTCTTGTGTGTCCAGTAGGAAGTCAATACGAGTGATCGTGCGTGGATGTACACCGGTTACACTAGTCAGAAAGTTTGGACCGAGGAAGGGTTAACAAAAACCAAGGGATTTGTTAGGGCCGCATTTGCAAATGGCCAGGAATTAAGCTGGTGCCCCCATGCCCGTTGCGACAACTATAAAAAGAGGGACGAGCTTGAAATGAGTAAAGACCTGCAGAAGTTTGGTTTTACGCCTGGTTACACGGTCTGGACATTACATGGTGAGTCTGCCCAACGTGCCAAAGCCGAGGTGGTTCATCGTCGCACCGACAAGCATGGTACCGGGACCGCAGACATGGTGCAAGACTTTGACGATGCTCGGGACTCGGACGAGGAGATGGAGGAATCTGCAAAGGCCTTCACTGAAATGTTGGAGTCCTCAAAGCGTCCTCTCCACGAGCACACTGAGCTTTGTCAGCTGGATGCCATCTAACAAATAATGGCTTTGAAGGCTCAATTCAACTTGGGCAGAGAATGCTACGACGCGATGATGACAGTATTCGGACGATTTCTACCCAAAGGCCATGTGCTACCTCCAAACTTGTACCAGTCAAACAAAATCCTCCGTGCTCTTAAGATGCCCTATGAGAAGATACATGCCTGTGAGAAAGGATGTGTCTTATTTAGGCTTCAGTATGAGGACTTGAACTATTGTCCCATTTGCAATTCTTCCAGGTATGTTGTGGTAGACAACGGTATGGGTGAGAAGACACAGACCAAAATACCCGTTAATGTTCTTTGGTATATGCCAATCGTACCAAGACATCAACGTATTTTTATGGTCGAAGAGACGGCCAGACAGATGACATGGCACAAAACGGGCAAAAGAACCGAACTAGATGCAGATGGGAATGTGATGATGGTGCACACATCGGATGGTGAAGCGTGGAAGCGCTTCGATGCATTACATAAGGAAAAACAACAGATCCAAGGCATCCTCGAGTCGCCGTCAGCACAGATGGGTTCAGTGTGTTTGGTCAGATGGCAACCCCATACAGCTGTTGGCCCGTGTTTGTCATTCCACTCAATCTCCCCCCTCCCGGGCAGATTATGCAAAGAAAGAACATTTTCCCGACGTTGATAATTCCAGGGCCCAACTATCCAGGGAAGAATATGAATGTGTACATGCAGCCGCTTAAGGACGAATTGCAAGAAGCTTGGGATAATGGGTTCAAGACATACGAGGCCTTTAGCAAAGAGAACTTCATAATGTGTGCCTGGTACATGTACTCGATGCATGACTTGCCGGCGTATGCGCTATTCGTTGGCTGGTGTGTGCATGGAAGGTTCCCGTGCCCCACATGCAAGGGAGCTCTTGAGTTTCGTTGGCTGACGGCAGGGCACAAGTATAGTTGCTTCGACTTGCATAGACCGTTTCTATATCCTCACCATAAGTTCAGGAAAGATAAGAAGAATTTCATCAAAGGTAGAGTTGTCAAACACTCTGCACCACCTGCGTTGACAAGCCAGCAGACCCTAGATCAGTTAAATGCTCTCGAGCCAGATCCAGAGCGTCCAGGGTATTTCAGGGGGTATAATAAGGAACATGCCTGGACTCACAAGACATGCTTCTGGGGTCTGCCTTACTTCAAAGACCTCCTTTGCCCACACAACTTCAACGTGATGCACACTGAAAAGAATATCGCTGAAGCCATTTTTGGTACATTGTTCGGCATAGATGGGAAATCAAAGGATAATACTCAGGCTAGAGTCGATCAAGAGGAGCTATGTGATAGACCGTTACAAAACATGAAAGAACCGAAAGGAAAGGGGGACTGGATGAAGCGAAAGGCATGGTTCAATCTTGGAAGGCCAGCTATGAAGGAAATTATTTTGTGGGTGAAAATGCAGTTGATGTTCCCCGATGGGTATGCAGCAAATCTAAAGAGGGGAGCAATTCTTCAAAAAATGAAAATATTTGGTCTAAAAAGTCATGATTGGCACATATGGATTGAGTGGATAATGCCGGTGATGTTGCGTGGCTTCATCCCTGAGGATGAATGGCTAGTACTGGTAGAGCTGAGCTTATTTTCCTCGAAAATGACATAATAACCTTACTATGCTCCAAAATGACCTACTTACCTAGCTTAGCTCTAAAATGACCTACTTAGCATTTTTACCTAGCTTAGCAATAAAATGGCATTTTTACCTACCGTAGTAAGAAGAAGAAGAAGATACAGAAGAGGAGAGGAGAAAAAGAAAGAGAAGAAAAAAAATCTTCTTCTTCTTCTTCTAACTAGTCTTCTTCTTCTTCTTCTTCTTCTAACTTTCATCTTTCCCAATTTGCAGATTTGCTTTACACGAGGAAGCTTGGATTCATGGAGTGTACTATTCTTCTGGTGCTTCCTTGTTGTTTATGAAAACTTGTTTGGATATGTATGTCTATATGGATATGTTGTTGGAAACTTGTTTCTGGTTATGTATATATGGATATGTTGGACTTTGTTGAACTATGTTGTTGGATTTGATGAAATATGTTGTTGGACATGCTGTTGGATATGTTGGATATGTATGCATGTATATCTGTGTTTGAAACCATGTCTAATTAATTGGATTTAGATAAAAACAGGGGATATATAGCCTCTTTGCCGTCTCTGCTAGCAGACGGCAAAGAGGACACGTGGCAGTCACCTGTGCAAACTAGGAACACTTGCTGCCTATTTGGTCATTTTGCCGTCTCCTGGCAGACGGTAAAGTGACCATCTATGCCATCTGCCAGCAGACGGCTAAGATTCAAACCTCTTTGCCGTCGGCTGGCGGACTGCATAGCTGGACACGTGGCAGCTTCCCAGTGCTGCCTAGCTGAGCTCTTTGCCATCTGCCAGCGGATGTCAAAGAGCTTTGACTCTTTGCCGTCCGCTGGCAGATGGCAAAGAGCGCCGTTAACCCCCTAACGGCTCTCACGCCACCGCACTGCCGTCCGTTGTCTTTGCCGTCTGCTGGCCTTAGATGGCGGATGGCACAATCCTTTGCCGTCCGTTTCCAGGAAGCGGACGGCAAAGAAGGCCTTTGCTGGCATGTGTTCATCCGGACAGTTTGTCGTCCGCAGGCAGACGACAAAGATGTTTGCCGTCCGGGATCTATGCCTTTGCCATTTTCCATGGTGGACGGCAAAGAAGCTGATTCCAGTAGTGTAAGGCCCTCACTTCCGTACCTCATATGGATTTGAATAATGATGCTTGTACGGCTAACTTTGTTCATGATTGCACCTCACTCCAAGAGGAGAATAAGAAGTTGAAGGCCCAAATTGAGAAAGGGCTTGTATCATGAATCCAAGGGGAGAGAAACCTTAATGACCTCTTGAGCAACCAAAAGGAGTGTGTTGCCAAGGAGGGAGTTCGGTTTGATCCTGCATCCAAGAATGGTAAGAAAAAGAAGAAGAACAACAACAAGAAGATCAGTACGACTCCTTCCCCTTCCCAAAAGGTAGTATTTGTGCAAGAAGGGCACAAGGAGAAGGGGAAAGAAAAAGAGGGTGTTGGGAGTGGCAAGGTCATTAGGGACAAGGCCATTCCCAAGAATTTTGCTGGCAAGAACAATCCATCTTATGTCCTCATGAGAGGAGATGATGGCTATACCTTTGCAAAATTTGTTGGCACTAACTATGATGATTATGCTTGGACTATTTGGGTCCCCAAGACCCTTGTTGCGAACTCTCCAGGACCCATTGCAAAATGGGTACCTATAACCAAAGCTTGATTCTTGTAGGACTATGTCTCCGATGGAAAACAATGGGTGATCGATAGTGGATGCACCAATCATATGACCGGAGAAAGGGAGATGCTTGTAGAGTTCATTGATTCACTCAAGGCCTCTTCGAACATCTCTTTTGGTGATAATAGCAAGGGCAAGGTATTGGGTTTGGGCAAGGTGGTAATCTCTAATGATTCCTCACTTTCAAATGTCATGCTTGTCCAATCCCTTCACTACAATCTACTTTCAACTATTCAAATGGCTCCTGCCGGTTATGATTCGCATTTCGGTGAATTCCATGTGACCATCTTTAAGAGAAGCAATCTCAAAGTGGTCTTTGTTGGGCATGTTGAGGACAACCTTTACGTGGTTGATTTCTCAAAAGAGAAAACTCATCTTGCAACATGCCTAATGGCCAAGGCCGACGTGGGGTGGCTATGGCACCGTAGGCTAGCCCATGTTGGTATGAGAAATTTACAAGCTCTCTTAAAGGGGTAGCACATCCTTGGACTAACCAATGTGTCTTTTGCCAAAGATTGTCCTTGTAGTGCTTGCATTGCCGGAAAGCTTCATGAAAAAACTCATAAGTGAAGACTATCATCACCACCTTGAGGCCCCTTGAGCTTATCCATTTGGATCTTTTTGGGCCTCCAACTTATGATAGTTTGGGAGGGGGGAGGTATTGCCTTGTCATTGTTGATGACTTCACAAGATATACTTGGGTGTTCTTTCTCAAGACCAAAGATGAAACTCAAGAAACCTTCATCAACTTTTCCAAAGAAGCTCAACGTCAACATAATTGTGAGATCAAGGCAATTCGAAGTGACAATGGCACCGAGTTCAAGAACTACACAATGGATGAATTCTTGAGTGAAGAGGGGATAAAGCATCAATACGCCGCACAATATACTCCCCAACAAAATGGTGTTGCAGAGAGGAAAAATCGGACTCTAATTGAGATGGCTAGCTAGGGCCATGCTTGACGAGTACAAGTCTCCATACAAGCTTTGGGCCGAAGCCATCAACACCGCGTGTCATGCTTCAAACCGGCTTTATATTCGCAAGCTCAAGAACAAGACCCCATATGAGCTCCTAATTGGGAGAAAGCCTAACGTCAAATACTTTCGGGTATTCAGTTGTAAGTGTTTCATTTTAAACAAGAAATCCCGGTTAGCTAAGTTTGAGTCTAGAACTTATGAGGGCATATTTGTTGGATATGCATCAAACTCTCATGCTTATCGAGTTCTCAATAAATCCACTGGATGCATTGAGGAAACGGTAAATGTGGAGTTTTATGAAGATAACGGCTCCCGTGTGGAGCAAATTGTTCCTAGTGTTGTAGGTGATGAGGCTCCTTCACAAGCTATAAGGAAGATGGGGATAGGCCACATTCTTCCACAAGAAACACCCCAAGTCCATGTAGAAGGAGTAAGAGCCCCTCTTGTGGAGTCCCCACAAGGGAAGTCATCACCGGCACCTCTTGAACAAGATGCTACGGGAGATCATTTACCTATCCAAGAACAAGATCACGTCCCTCATATTCCCGAGCAAGATCAAGAGAAAGCTCATTCAAATGGTGAAGAACCAATTCTTCAGGCTCAAGATCAAGCTCAAGTTCGTGATCAAGATCAAGATCAACCCCAACCGCAAGTGTCTTCATCATCATCACTTTCCAATGAGCAAGAACTTGTGGTTGCGAAGAGAAGGGTGTCTCCAAGGTCAAAACAATCTCAAGGTCAAGCTTCTTCATCAAGTCCAAAAGCAAGTGAAGAAGAGCTTGCAATTAAGGAGCAAAAAGTGACTGCCAAGCTAAAGCATCTTCAACATCTCACCGAGAACATCTATGGAAGCATAAAAAAGGGGGTAACTACTCGTAGACGTTTGGAAAACTTTGTGAACATCACTCGTTTGTCTCTTGTGTTGAGCCCCTTAAGGTGGAAGATGCACTTGATGATCCGGATTAGATAGATGCCATGCATGAAGAACTCAACAACTTCACCCGCAACAAAGTGCGGACCCTTGTGGAAAGACCCAAAGAGCATCATAATGTCATTGAAACAAAGTGGATCTTCAAGAACAAACAAGATGAACATGGACAAGTAATAAGGAACAAGGCAAGGTTAGTGGCACAAGGTTTCACCCAAGTTGAAGGTTTGGACTTTGGTGAAACTTTTGCCCCCGTTGCCCGTCTCGAATCCATTCGCATCTTGCTTGCTTATGCCTCTCATCATGATTTTAAATTATACCAAATGGATGTGAAGAGTGCATTTCTTCATGGTCCTCTTAAGGAGTTGGTGTATGTCAAGCAACCTCCCGGTTTTGAAGACCCCGATCACCCCTCTCACGTTTATGAACTCCATAAGGCACTCTATGGACTAAAACAAGCACCTCGTGCTTGGTATGATCACCTTACGGCGTTCCTAAGCGAGAAAGGGTTCCAGATTGGGGTAATAGATTCCACTCTCTTCACAAAGAGGGTAAAAGGAGAGTTGTTTGTTTGCCAAATATATGTTGATGATATTATCTTTGGGTCCACTAACCATGCTATTAACGTTGAGTTTGAGAATCTTATGACTAAGGAATTTGCTATGAGCATGATGGGAGAGTTGAAGTTCTTCCTCGGTTTTCAAGTGAAGCAATTGAGAGGAGGAACCTTCATCAACCAATCTCGTTACATTCAACACATGCTCAAGAGGTTCAAAATGCAAGATGTCAAGCCTATGAAGACACCCATGTCCACGAATGGTCAACTTCATCTTGATCCCAATGGTAAAGAAGTGGATCAAAAGGTATATTGCTCCATGATCGGTTCCTTGCTTTACCTTTGTGCATCTAGGCCAGATATCATGTTGAGTGTGTGTATATGTGCAAGATTTCAATCCGCTCCTAAGAAGAGCCACTATTGGGCAGTGAAAAGAATCCTTCGATATTTGGTTCACGCCCCAAACTTGGGCCTTTGGTATCCCAAAGGATCTTCATTTGAGTTAATGGGATACTCAGATTCAGAATGGGCCGGAGACAAGGTTGACCGCAAGTCCACTTCTGGTTCATGTCAATTCCTTGGAAGATCGTTGGTAAGTTGGTCTTCAAAGAAGCAAAATTGTATATCTCTCTCGACGGTCGAAGCCGAGTACATTGCCGCCGGAAGTTGTTGTGCTCAGTTATTATGGATGAGGCAAACCTTGATGGATTATGGTGTCAAATGTGACAAAGTGCCCCTTGGTGTGACAATGAAAGTGCAATCAAGATCGCCGAGAATCCGGTTCAACATAGCAAGACCAAGCATATTGAGGTTCGCCATTAGTTCATTAGGGATCATGTGGCCAAAGGAAACATTGAGTTACTCCATGTCAACGCCGAGAATCAACTAGCTGACATCTTCACCAAGCCTCTTGAAGAAGAAAGATTCTGCGAGTTAAGGCATGAGCTAAATATCGTGGATATGAGTAACTTGGGATGAAATTCTTGCTCATCCACACATACTCTTGTAATATCTTGCTTAGATGTAGGCACATATCTAGGGGGAGCTAGCTCAACTCATGAGTTATCTTATCCTAGAAGTGCATAAATCAAACAAAATAGGGACATTTACATTTATGCCCCTAATTTGCACCCACTCTCAGATTTACCCCTAATTTCAAAGCCTGCTCAAATTTGCCCCTCTGCTATTATGTGCACTTATAGAAATGCCCTTCTGTGCCGTCACCGTCCGGTCAAAGTCGGTCAAAGGGCTTTGACCATCCTAAAAAAATAGCAAAAAAATCTAAAATTTTGTGGTATCAAAGATACTCAGGTTCGCAAGATGCGTACAAATTTTCGTGCTATTTGGACATTCCAGGAGCTTGTGGCAAAGAAAAAATAGTAAATATGTACGCCCATGAATAGTAAATTCAAAAATAGCAACAAAATTCAAAAAAAATATGAAAACATTTGGCATCAAAGAGCCTCGGGTCCGCAAGGTGCGTGCAAATTTTTGTTGTGTTTGGACACTGTACGAGCTCATGGAGAAAAAAACAAAATTTGGTTCGGGAAAAAATGACAATTTTGTTTTTTTTGCTAGAGCTCCTCGTATGTCATTTGATCACAAAAACTTGCAAGCACCTTGTGCACCTAAGCCTCTTTGATGCCAAAAAAATCATATTTTTTTGAATTTTCTTGCTATTTTATTTCAAATTTACTGTTCACAAGCATACAGATTAACTGCTTTTCTTCGCCACGAGCTCCTCGAATGTCCAAATAGGAAGAAAATTTGCACGCGCCTTGCGCACATGAGTATCTTTGATCCCACAAAATTTTAGATTTTTTAGATATTTTTTTTATATTTTTTTCAGGACGGTCAAAGCCCGTTGACTGGACGGTAACGGCGCAGAAGGGCATTTCTGTAAGAGCACCTAATGGCGGAGGGGCAAATTAAGCACGCTTTGAAATTAGGGGCAAATCTGATTAGGTGGTTCGAGTTAGGGATAGAAATGCAAATGGCCCAACAAAATATTTCACATTAGCCACTTCAGGTGGCACTTGTGCTTCAAAGATGAGTATTGGTCTTGGACCCAAGGTTCATATCTTCGTGGTGCCATACCAAATAAACTCAAACATGGTGGCCTCGACCACCACCCTCTCTTGAGGGTTGTGTCCGTTTTTGTTTCGTGTGTGTGGTGTGTTGGCTTTTGTCAGCGTCCTAGGAACGGGGGTCCCCAGACTTGCCTGCCTGCGGCCCACGGCGTGGCTCCACCAACGGCCTGGTACGGCCCATCTTCACTAGCAAGCACTCAAGACCCACGCGAGGGGCCAAGCCTCGCAAGGCGGACGACACAAGACCTCCTCAGGGGAAGCCTCACTAGGCTGGCTCGCGAGGAGCGGAGAGATCAAGGCGAGGGGCACCTCCTGAGGTTTTCGTGACGTGAGCCGTGACGACCAAGGCCAGGCGGGCGCGAGCGAGCGCAGAGTACTGGTTTCCTCTTTGGTGCTAAAGGGGCAGGTGCAGGCAAGGAGTCCCGAGGCATCAGGCAAAGGTTTCCATATCGGTGCAACGAGACCAAGACCCGCAGGACGGCAGGACGGAGGTCATCGCGGATCCCATCACGGCGTCACCACCAGAGCCTTTGGCAGGCGAAGACCACCTTTTGTCAGGATAGCTTGTACTAGTTGTCCCCCTTGAAATTGGCCGTTGTGGGATCCCTTCCCGCCTAATATTTGGGAAGAGGACCAGGGCCTCTATAAATAGGACTAGCCACCACCGTAGTAGACGGAACCAGAGAGAGAGAACTCACCTTGGATCGGATCCATTCCATCCTCACACACACCATCTCACCAAGCTCTAGAACACCTCTTCTCAGGAGGTTGTTCTTCCCTTGTACTTGTTCATCTGCAGCCTACAAGGCAATCCACCACACCACACTGGAGTAGGGTATTACACCACATCGGTGGCCCGAACCAGCATAAACTCTTGTGTCCCTTGTTCCTTGGGTTCGGCGAGTTATGCTTTGAGATCGCGGTGAGTGTGTGAGCTTGGGGGGTAAAGATCTTCGTGCGCACCTCAGAGTTCGAACCTCAAGGGTTTTGCCAGAACCCGTGATCTGATATTTGGCGCGCCAGGTAGGGGTGTGCCGAAGTTCGCCTCTCCGCTGGCACCGCCTCCCGTCCTGTCCCCATGGCTGGCGTTGCTCCTCCAACTGGGTCAACAGACGCCCAGGACGGTGCCAGGGGGCTCAGAGCTTTTACTCCCACCTTGTGGCGGGTGCAGTGGCCGTCCAAGTTCAAGCCGGAGATGCCGCCGTGCTACGACGGCGCCGTCGGCCTTCCTGCTAGCGTACGAGGAGGCCGTCCTAGAAGCTGGAGGCGACGGCAGGGTCATGGCCAACTGGTTTCCCATGGCCCTCGCTGGCACACCGCGCGCCTGGCTGCTCACCCTCCCAGGATCCTCTGTGGCCTCTTGGGAGGAGCTGCGCGGCCTTTTCGTCGCGCGCTTTCCGGCACCGGCACCTATCGCCGTCGCAGCCCTCCTCGGCGGCTCGCAAGCACCACCCTCGGACCGTCACACCAAGCAGTTCTTCCGCCAGATCGGCGTCGCCTCTGTGCAGCAAGGAGCTCCTCCAGGATGGGCACCGCCCAAGGCCGACCTCACCTTTTACTCGGGGGATCACTCCTTCACCACCGCCAGCTCGGGCGTGATCCCAACGCTTTGTACGCTCACCATCTGCAACGTAGCCATCACCAAGACCCTCATCGACGGCGGGGCCGGCCTCAATGTGCTCTCCGTGGAAGCTTTTGGCTTGCTCCATGTGCCGCATGAACGGCTCCGTCCCACCAAGCCCTTCTCCGGAGTCGGCAGTGGCTCCACCAGCTCCCTAGGGCAGATCCGCCTTCCTGTGACCTTCGGCACTCTGATACGTCCATTTTGCATCATGCTTTTATATCGACATTTATTGCATTATGGGCTGTTATTACACATTATGTCACCATACTTATGCCTATTCTCTCTTATTTTACAAGGTTTACACGAAGAGGGAGAATGCCGGCAGCTGGAATTCTGGGCTGGCAAAGGAGCAAATATTAGAGACCTATTCCGCACAACTCCAAAAGTCCTGAAACTTCACGGAGGCACGTTTTGGAATTAATAAAAAATACTGGCGAAAGAATCAACCAGAAGGGTCCCACACCCTGGCCACGAGGGTGGGGGGCGCGCCCTACCCCCTGGGCGCGCCCCCCTGTCTCGTGGGCCACCTGGCAGGACTCCGGTGCCCATCTTCTGCTATATGAAGTCTTTCACCCTGGAAAAAATTAGGAGGTAGCTTTCGGGATGAAACACCGCCGCCACGAGGCGGAACCTTGGCGGAACCAATCTAGGGCTCCGGCGGAGCTGTTCTGTTGGGGAAACATCCCTCCGGGAGGGGGAAATCATCACCATCGTCATCACCATCGATCCTCTCAGCGGGAGGGGTCAATCTCCATCAACATCTTCACCAGCATCATCTCCTCTAAAACCCTAGTTCATCTCTTGTATCCAATCTTTGTCCAAAACCTCAGATTGGTACCTGTGGGTTGCTAGTAGTGTTGATTACTCCTTGTAGTTGATGCTAGTCGGTTTATTTGGTGGAAGATCATATGTTCAGATCCTTTATGCATATTAATACCCCTCTGATTATGAACATGAATATGATTTGTGAGTAATTATGTTTGTTCCTGAGGACATGGGAGAAGTCTTGCTATAAGTAGTCATGTGAATTTGGTATTCGTTCGATATTTTGATGAGATGTATGTTGTCTTTCCTCTAGTGGTGTTATGTGAACGTCGACTACATGACACTTCACCGTTGTTTGGGCCTAGAGGAAGGCATTGGGAAGTAATAAGTAGATGATGGGTTGCTAGAGTGACAGAAGCTTAAACCCTAGTTTATGTGTTGCTTTGTAAGGGGTTGATTTGGATCCATATGTTTCATGCTATGGTTACGTTTACCTTAATACTTCTTTTGTAGTTGCGGATGCTTGCAATAGGGGTTAATCATAAGTGGGATGCTTGTCCAAGGAAGGGCAGTACCCAAGCACCGGTCCACCCACATATCAAATTATCAAAGTAACGAACGCGAATCATATGAGCGTGATGAAAACTAGCTTGACGATAATTCCCATGTGTCCTCGGGAGGGTTTTCCTTCATATAAGAGTTTGTCCAGGCTTGTCCTTTGCTACAAAAAGGATTGGGCCATCTTGCTGCACCTTATTTACTTTCATTACTTGTTGCCCGATACAAATTACCTTATCACAAAACTATCTGTTACCGATAATTTCAGTGCTTGCAGAGAATACCTTACTGAAAACTGCTTGTCATTTCCTTCTGCTCCTCGTTTGGTTCGACACTCTTACTTACCGAAAGGACTACGATAGATCCCCTACACTTGTGGGTCATCAAGACTCTTTTCTGGCGCCATTTTCCGGGGAGTGAAGCGCCTTTGGTAAGTAGAATTTGGTAAGGAAAATTTTATATAGTGTGCTGAAATTCACTGTCACTTGTTACTATGGAAAGTAATCCTTTGAGGGGCTTGTTCGGGGTATCTTCACCCCGACCAGTAGAGCAAAGAGTTGCTCCTCAACCTACTGAACCTATTGAAAATGTTTACTTTGAAATTCCTTCGGGTATGATAGAGAAACTGCTAGCTAATCCTTTCACAGGTGATGGAACATTACATCCCGATTTGCACCTAATCTATGTGGATGAAGTTTGTGGATTATTTAAGCTTGCAGGTATGCTCGAGGATGTTATCAAGAAGAATGTCTTCCCTTTATCTTTGAAGGGAAAGGCATTGACATGGTTTAGGCTATGTGATGATATGGGATCATGGAACTACAACCGATTGAAATTGGAATTTCATCAGAAGTTTTATCCTATGCATCTTGTTCATCGTGATTGTAAATATATATATATATATATATATATATATAATTTTTGGCCTCGCGAAGGAGAAAGCATCGCTCAAGCTTGGGGGAGGCTTAAGTCAATGTTATATTCATGCACCAATCATGAGCTCTCAAGAGAAATTATTATTCAAAAATTTTATGCTCGGCTTTCTCTCAATAATCGCTCCATGCTCGATACTTCTTGTATTGGCTCTTTTATGATGAAGACTATTGAATTCAAATGGGATTTATTGGAAATAATTAAACACAACTCTGAAGATTGGGATCTCGACAAGGGTAAGGAGTCCGGTATAACACCTAAGTTTGATTGTGTTAAATCTTTTATGGATATCGATGTTTTCCGTGAATTTAGCACTAAATATGGACTTGACTCTGAGATAGTAGCTTCTTTCTGTGAATCCTTTGCTACTCATGTTGATCTCCCTAAGGAGAAGTGATTTAAATATAATCCTCCCATTGAAGTAAAAATAGTTTCACCTATTAAAGTTGAAGAAAAGACTATCACTTATAATGTTGATCCTGTTGTTCCTAGTGCTTATATTGAGAAACCACCTTTCCCTGTTAGAATAAAGGATCATGCTAAAGCTTCAACTGTGGTTCGTAAGAGTAACACTAGAACACCTACACCCCCTAAGAAAATTAAAGTTGAACCTAGTATTGCTATGGTTAAAGATCTCTTCGCTGATAATATTGACGGGCATGTTATTTACTTCTGTGATGAAGCTGCTAGAATTGCTAGACCTAATACTAAAAATAAACATAGACCTGTTGTAGGCATGCCTGTTATTTCTGTTAAAATAGGACATCATTTTTATCATGGCTTATGTGATATGGGTGCTAGTGCAAGTGCAATACCTCATTCCTTATACAAAGAAATTATGCATGATATTGCACCTGCTGAGATATAGGAAATTGATGTTACAATTAAGCTTGCCAATAGAGACACTATTTCACCAGTTGGGATTGTTAGAGATGTTGAAGTCTTGTGTGGGAAAGTTAAATACCCTACTGATTTTCTTGCTCTTGGTTCCCCACAAGATAACTTTTGTCCCATTATATTTGGTAGACCCTTCTTGAATAGTGTTAATGCTAGGATAGACTGCAAAAAGGATGCTGTTACTATTGGTTTGGGGGATATGTCTCATGAGTTTAATTTTGCTAAATTTCGTAGACAACCCCATGATAAAGAATTGCCTAGTAAAGATGAAATTATTGGTCTTGCTTCTATTGTCGTGCCTCCTAATGATCCTTTAGAACAATATTTGCGCGACCATGAAAATGATATGTTTATGAATGAAAGAAGGGAAATAGATTAAGTATTCTTTAAGCAGGGACCTATTTTGAAACACAACTTGCCTGTTGAAATCCTAGGGGATCCTCCTCCACCCAAGGGTGATCCCGTGTTTGAGCTTAAACCATTACCTGATACTCTTAAATATGCTTATCTTGATGAGAAAAAGATATATCCTATTATTATTAGTGCTAACCTTTCATAGCATGAAGAAAAGAAATTATTTAAAACTCTGAAGAAGCACCGTGCTGCTATTGGATATGCTCTTGATGATCTTAAGGGCATTAGTCCCACTCTATGTCAGCACAAAATAAAATTGGAGAAAGACGCTAAACCGGTTGTTGATCACCAATGACGGTTAAATCCTAAGATGAAAGAAATGGTAAGAAAAGAAATACTAAAGCTTATGGAGGCAGGTATAATTTATCCCGTTGCTGATAGACAGTGGGTAAGTCCTGTCCATTGTGTCCCTAAGAAAGGAGGCATCACTGTTGTCCCTAATGATAAAGATGAATTGATCCCACAAAGAATCGTTACAGGTTATAGAAAGGTAATTGATTTCCGCAAACTAAATAAAGCTACTAAAAAGGATCATTACCCTTTACCTTTTATTGATCAAATGCTACAAAGATTATCCAAACATATGCATTTTTGCTTTCTAGATGGTTATTCTGGTTTCTCTCAAATACCTGTGTCCAAAGAGGATCAAGAAAATACCACTTTTACTTGCCCTTTCGGTACCTTTGCTTATATACATATGCCTTTTGGTTTATGCAATGCACCTGCTACCTTTCAAAGATGCATGATGGCTATATTCTCTAACTTTTGTGAAAAGATTGTTGAGGTTTTCATGGATGATTTCTCCGTATATGGAACTTCTTTTGATGATTGCTTGAGCAACCTTGATCGAGTTTTGCAGAGATGTGAAGAAACTAATCTTGTCTTGAATTGGGAGAAGTGCCACTTTATGGTTAATGAAGGTATTGTCTTGGGGCATAAAATTTCTGAAAGAGGTATTGAAGTTGATAAAGCTAAAGTTGATGCTATTGAAAAGATGCCATGTCCTAAGGGCATTAAAGGTATAAGAAGTTTCCTTGGTCATGCTGGTTTTTATAGGAGGTTCATTAAAGACTTCTCAAAAATTTCTAGGCCTCTGACTAATCTCTTACAAAAAGATGTTCCTTTTATCTTTGATGATGATTGTGTAGAAGCATTTGAAATACTTAAGAAAGCCTTGATTTCTGCACCTATTGTTCAGCCACTCGATTGGAATTTACCCTTTGAAACTATGTGTGATGCTAGTGATTATGATGTAGGTGTTGTTCTAGGACAAAGAGTTGATAAGAAACTAAATGTTATTCAATATGCCAATAAAAATCTAGACAGTGCCCAGAGAAACTATGCTACTACTGAAAAAGAATTTTTAGCGGTTGTATTTGCTTGTGATAAGTTCCGACCTTATATTGTTGATTCTAAAGTAACTATTCACACTGATCATGCTGCTATTAAATATCTTATGGAAAAGAAAGATGCTAAACCTAGACTTATTAGATGGGTTCTCTTGCTGCAAGAATTTAATTTGCATATTATTGATAGAAAGGGAGGTGAGAACTCCGTTGCAGACAACTTGTCTAGGTTAGAAAATGTTCTTGATGACCCACTACCTATTGATGATAGCTTTCCTGATGAACAATTAATGTCATAAATGCTTCTCGTACTGCTCCATGGTATGCTGATTATGCCAATTACATTGTTGCTAAATTTATACCACCTAGTTTCACATACCAGCAAAAGAAGAAGTTCTTCTATGATTTAAGACATTACTTCTGGGATGACCCACACCTTTATAAAGAAGGAGTAGATGGTGTTATTAGACGTTGTGTACCTGAGCATGAACAGGAACGTATCCTACGCAAGTGTCACTCCGAGGCTTATGGAGGACACCACGCTGGAGATAGAACTGCACATAAGGTATTGCAATCCGGTTTTTATTCGCCTACTCTCTTCAAAGATGCCCGTAAGTTTGTCTTGTCGTGTGATGAATGCCAAAGAATTGGTAATATTAGTAGATGTTAAGAAATGCCTATGAATTATTCACTTGTTATTGAACCATTTGATGTTTGGGGCTTTGATTATATGGGACCGTTCCCTTCCTCTAATGGGTATAGACATATTTTAGTTGTTGTTGATTACGTTACTAAGTGGGTAGAAGCTATTCCAACTAGTAGTGCTGATCATAACACCTCTATTAAGATGCTTAAAGAAGTTATTTTTCCGAGGTTTGGAGTCCCTAGATATTTAATGACTGATGGTGGTTCACATTTTATTCATGGTGCCTTTCGTAAAATGCTTGCTAAGTATGACGTTAATCATAGAATTGCATCTCCTTACCACCCACAATCTAGTGGCCAGGTAGAATTGAGTAATAGAAAGCTCAAATTAATTTTGCAAAAGACTATTAATAGATCTAGAAAGAATTGCTCCAAGCAACTTGATGATGCATTATGGGCCTATGGAACTGCATATAAGAATCCTATGGGTATGTCTCCGTACAAAACGTTTTATGGAAAAGCATGTCACTTACCTCTCGAACTAGAACATAAGGCATATTGGGCCATCAAAGAGCTCAATTATGATTTCAAACTTGCCGGTGAGAAGAGGCTATTTGACACTAGCTCACTTCATGAATGGAGAACCCAGGCCTATGAGAATGCCAAATTGTTTAAAGAAAATGTTAAAAGATGGCATGACAAAAGGATACAAAAGCGTGAGTTTAATGTAGGTGACTATGTTTTTTTATACAACTCTCATTTAAGATTTTTTGCAGGTAAACTTCTCTCTAAATGGGAAGGGCCTTATGTTATCGAGGAGGTCTATCGTTCCGGTGCCATAAAAATCAATAACTTTGAAGGCACAAATCCGAAGGTGGTAAACGGTCAAAGAATCAAACATTATATCTCAGGTAATCCATAAATGTTGAAACTAATGTTATTGAAACTGTAACCCCAGAGAAATACATAAGGGACACTTTCCAGAACATTTTAGATTCCGAAAAGGAATAGGTATGTGGTACGGTAAGTAAACCGACTCCAAAACAGTTCTAATAGCAATTTTTCTCCGTTTTGGAATATTTAGGAAAATAGGAAAATAAGTAGTCCGAAAGGGACACGAGGCATCCACGAGGGTGGAGGGCGTGCCCTACCCTCCTGGGCGCGCCGCCTGCCTCGTGGGCACCTCGTGTGCTCTCCGGACCCCGTTTTCTTGCACGATACTTCTTTTAGTCGGTAAAAATTCATTATATAATCTCCCGAAGGTTTTGACCACCGTACCACGCAAATATCCTCTGTTTTTGTTTCAAGCTGTTTTTCTGACAGATCTTGATCACCATGACATCTCCAAGTGCCCCCAAGGACAAGTTCTTCGAGAAGGTCATCAACCCCTACCTCGCGGAAGTGCTGCAACATCCTCAAACCATTGAGATGCGTGAGGGGTTGCTGCACATCCGCGATGTTGAGGGACCAAGGAGGACCGGAAGGATGGAGACAAGGCAAGAGGCAATGGAGCAACAAGTTTTCAAGTGCCAAGAGATGGTGGAACGTGGACTCGACGCCAATCATATAATGATCACGGAGTTCACCAACAACCACAAGCTGGATGCCAAGAACATTGGGGAGGCCATCTTCAAGCTTCACGAGAAAATTGAGCGCCTCCAAGCCCAGATTTATGACCTGCAAAACCAAAACTGTGAGTATGAATATAGATTCAAGAGGATGAGTTTGGCTGCAGATTTGAGGATCCCGGAGACTCGGTCATCCTTTTATGATGGTGAGCCTATGCCTTGGAAGATGGACGACAAGCCTACATCAACAACAACTCCACCATCACCACCCCCGAGGAAAGAGATATAAACACATGGGTATGGGTACTTCCCTTGGCAACTGCCAAGCTTGGGGGAGGTGCCCCGGTATCGTATCACCACCACACTCCTATCTTTACCATTTTTCTTAGTTCGATCCTTTTGGTAATATCTTGATCTAGTAGAATAAAGTTTTAGTATGATTTAGTTTTGAGTTTTGCTTTATGATCCTTCTATGTAATCGAGTCCGTGAGCTATATATAATAAAGATTAGTTTTGAGTCAAGGGCTTGATTATCTTGCTATGATCATGAGGGAATAAAAGGAAAAGAAAGAATAAAAACAAATAAAGAGATCATATTGATCTTATGGAGAGTAATGACTTCACATATAAAGAGTATGATGAATAAAAGTTGTTGAGAGTTGACAAACATAGTTTTGGTCATCGTTGCAATTAATAGGAAGTAATAAAGAAAGAGAGGTTTTCACATATAAATATACTATCTTGGACATCTTTTATGATTGTGAGCACTCACTAATATATGACATGCTAAGAGGTTGATGTTGGCAAGGAAGACAACGTAATGGGTTATGTTTTCTTATATCTGAAATAAAGTATATTGTCATGGATCATCCAACATGTTGAGCTTGCCTTTCCCCCTCATGCTAGCCAAATTCTTTGCACCAAGTAGAGATACTACTTGTGCTTCCTTATAACCTTAAACCAGTTTCGCCATGAGATTCCACCATACCTACCTATGGATTGAGTAAGATCCTTCAAGTAAGTTGTCATTGTTGCATGCAATAAAAAATTGCTCTCTAAATATGTATGATTTATTAGTGTGGAGAAAATAAGCTTTATACGATCTTGTGATGTGCAAGCAATAAAAGCGACGGACTGCACAATAAAGGTCCATATCACAAGTGGTAATATAAAGTGACGTTCTTTTGCAACACTATAAGGTTGGGAGGCAACACTATAAGCCCCTATCTTTCTCTGTGTCCGACTAAAACTCCATAACCATAAGTATTGCGTGAGTGTTAGCAATTATGAAAGACTAAATGATAGTTGAGTATGTGGACTTGCTGAAAAGCTCTTATATTGACTCTTTCTGATGTTATGATAAATTGCAATTGCTTCAATGACCGAGATGATAGTTTATTAGTTCTCAATGAAGTTTCTGATTCATACTTGATATTGTGAATAGATTGTTACTTTAGCATAAGAAATCATATGACAATATTTATATATGTTGTTGTTATAAGAATGATCATGATGCCCTCATGTCCCTATTTTATTTTATCGACACCTCTATCTCTAAACATGTGGACATATTTTTAGTTATCGGTTTCCGCTTGAGGACAAGCAAGGTCTAAGCTTGGGGGAGTTGATACGTCCATTTTGCATCATGCTTTTATATCGATATTTATTGCATTATGGGCTGTTATTACAGATTATGTCACCATACTTATGCCTATTCTCTCTTATTTTACAAGATTTACACGAAGAGGGAGAATGCCGGCATCTGGAATTCTGGGCTGGAAAAGGAGCAAATATTAGAGACCTATTCTGCACAACTCCAAAAGTCCTGAAACTTCATGGAGGCGCGTTTTAGAATTAATAAAAAATACTGGCGAAAGAATCAACCAGAGGGGGCCCACACCCTGGCCACGAGGGTGGGGGGCGCGCCCTACCCTCCTGGGCGCGCCCCCTGTCTCATGGGCCCCCTGGCAGGCCTCCGGTGCCCATCTTCTGCTATATGAAGTCTTTCACCATGGAAAAAATTAGGAGGAAGCTTTCGGGACGAAACACCACCGCCACAAGGCGAAACCTTGGCGGAACCAATCTAGGGCTCTGACGGAGCTGTTCTGCCGGGGAAACATCCCTCCGGGAGGGGGAAGTTATCACCATCGTCATCACCATCGATCCTCTCAGCGGGAGGGGGTCAATCTCCATCAACATCTTGATGTCTACTACGCAACCTTCTTCTTGTAGACGTTGTTGGGCCTCCAAGTGCAGAGGTTTGTAGGACAGTAGCAAATTTTCCTCAAGTGGATAACCTAAGGTTTATCAATCCGTGGGAGGCATAGGATGAAGATAGTCTCTCTCAAGCAACCCTGCAACCAAATAACAAAGAGCCTCTTGTGTCCCCAACACACCCAATACAATGGTAAATTGTATAGGTGCACTAGTTCGGCGAAGAGATGGTGATACAAGTGCAATATGGATGGTAGATATAGGTTTTTGTAATCTGAAAATATAAAAAACAGCAAGGTAACTAATGATAAAAGTGAGCACAAACGGTATTGCAATGCTAGGAAACAAGGCCTAGGGTTCATACTTTCACTAGTGCAAGTTCTCTCAACAATAATAACATAATTGGATCATATAACTATCCCTCAACATGCAACAAAGAGTCACTCCAAAGTCACTAATAGTGGAGAACAAATGAAGAGATTATTGTAGGGTACGAAACCACCTCAAAGTTATTCTTTCTGATCGATCTATTCAAGAGTCCGTAGTAAAATAACACGAAGCTATTCTTTCTGTTCAATCTATCCTAGAGTTCGTACTAGAATAACACCTTAAGACACAAATCAACCAAAACCCTAATGTCACCTGGATACTCTAATGCCACCTCAAGTATCCGTGGGTATGATTATACGATATGCATCACACAATCTCAGATTCATCTATTCAACCAACACAAAGAACTTCAAAGAGTGCCCAAAAGTTTCTACGGGAGAGTCAAGACGAAAACGTGTGCCAACCCCTATGCATAAGGTCACAAGGTCACTGAACCCACAAGTTGATCACCAAAACATGCATCAAGTAGATCACGTGAATATCCCATTGTCACCACAGATAAGCACATGCAAGAAATACATCAAGTGTTCTCAAATCCTTAAAGACTCAATCCGATAAGATAACTTCAAAGGGAAAACGCAATCCATTACAAGAAGGTAGAGGGGGAGAAACATCATAAGATCCAACTATAATAGCAAAGCTCGCGGTACATCAAGATCGTGCCAAATCAAGAACACGAGAGAGAGAGAGAGAGAGAGAGAGAGAGAGATCAAACACATAGCTACTGGTACATACCCTCAGCCCCGAGGGTGAACTACTCCCTCCTCGTCAAGGAGAGCGCCGGGATGATGAAGATGGCCACCGGCGAGGGATTTCCCCCTCTGGCAGGGTGCTGGAACAGGGTCTCGATTGGTTTTTGGTGGCTACAGAGGCTTGCGGCGGCGAAACTCCCGATCTAGGTTATGTTCTGGGGGTTTCTGTATATATAAGAGGTTTTGACGCCAGGAACAAGTCAGGGGGGTCTCCGAGGCGGCCACGAGGTAGGGGGACGCGCCCAGGGGGGTAGGGCGTACCCCCACCCTCGTGGGTGCCTCGGGACTCTTCTGGTCCATCTCTGATACTCCGTGGGCTTCTTCTGGTCCAAAAATAATCTCCGTGAAATTTTAGGTCAATTGTACTCCGTTTGGTTTTCTTTTTCTGCGATACTCAAAAACAAGGAAAAAACAGAAACTGGCACTGGCACTGGGCTCTAGGTTAATAGGTTAGTCCCAAAAATCATATAAAATAGCATATAAATGCATATAAAACATCCTAGATGGATAATATAACAGCATGGAACAATCAAAAATTATAGATACGTTGGAGACGTATCAACATCTTCACCAGCACCATCTCCTCTAAAACCCTAGTTCATCTCTTGTATCCAATCTTTGTCCAAAACCTCAGATTGGTACATGTGGGTTGCTAGTAGTGTTGATTACTCCTTGTAGTTGATGTTAGTCAGTTTATTTTGTGGAAGATCATATGTTCAGATCCTTTTTGCATATTAATACCCCTCTGATTATGAACATGAATATGATTTGTGAGTAGTTCCGTTTGTTCCTGAGGACATGGGAGAAGTCTTGCTATAAGTAGTCATGTGAATTTGGTATTCGTTCGATATTTTGATGAGATGTATGTTGTCTTTCCTCTAGTGGTGTTATGTGAACGTCGACTACATGACACTTCACCATTGTTTGGGCCTAGAGGAAGGCATTGGGAAGTAATAAGTAGATGATGGGTTGCTAGAGTGACAGAAGCTTAAACCCTAGTTTATGCGTTGCTTCATAATGGGCTGATTTGGATCCATATGTTTTATGCTATGGTTAGGTTTACCTTAATACTTCTATTGCAGTTGCAGATGCTTGCAATAGGGGTTAATCATAAGTGGGATGCTTTGTTCAAGGAAGGGCAGTACCCAAGCACCAGTCCACCCACATATCAAATTATCAATGTAACGAACGTGAATCATATGAGCGTGATGAAAACTAGCTTGATGATAATTCCCATGTGTCCTCGGGAGCGTTTTCCTTCATATAAGAGTTTGTCCAGGCTTTTCCTTTGCTACAAAAAGGATTGGGCCATCTTGCTGCACCTTATTTACTTTCATTACTTGTTGCCCGTTACAATTACCTTATCACAAAACTATCTGTTACCGATAATTTCAGTGCTTGCAGAGAATACCTTACTGAAAACTGCTTGTCATTTCCTTCTGCTCCTCGTTGGGTTCGACACTCTTACTTATCGAAAGGACTATGATAGATCCCCTACACTTGTGGGTCATCACACTCGCGACAACTACCGCACCAAACTGATCGACTTCGACATCGCCCGCATCAGCCTCCCATACAACGCCATCCTCGGGTACCCGGCCCTGGCTCAGTTTATGGCGGCGACCCATCCATCCTACAACCTTATGAAGATGCTTGGGAGCAACGGCGTCCTGACCGTGGCGGGGGACACAAAGGAGGCTCTGACGGCGCTCAAGCTTGCCTTCAAGGCCGCTGCGGCAGCACACCCGGCCGACGAGGCCACCCCTGGAGCTAAGGAGGCCGCACAGCTGTTCACTCAAGATCGGGCCGAAACGAAGCAAGTGCCGGTCGAGGAAGGTGGACCCTCAGGAGCCACCTTCACCATAGGCGCCAACCTCGACCCGGATCAAGAGGAGGCATTGGTGAAGTTCTTGCGCGCAAACAAGGAGGTATTCGCCTGGGAACCAAGCAACTGGTAGGGGTCCTGAGGGGGGTGATCGAGCATCACTTAAGGGTGTGCCCCAATGTGCGCCCTGTGAAGTAGAAGGCGCGGCGACAGTCCACGGAGAAGCAGTCCTTCATCGTCCAGGAAACCCGCAAGCTGGAGGTAGCAGGTGTTATTCGCGAGGTCCGGTACCCGGAGTGGCTGGCGAACCCCGTCGTCGTGCCGAAGAAAGGCGGGAAGGAGCGCATGTGTGTTGACTTCACCAACCTCAACAAGGCTTGCCCCCAGGAACCGTTCCCGCTTCCGTGCATCGACCAGATTGTCGAATCCACCATCGAGTGGGACCTGCTGTGTTTCCTGGACGCGTTCTCAGGCTTCCACCAGATCAAGATTGCGGTGGAGAATGTGGATAAAACGGCTTTCCTGACCCCGTGCGGGGTGTACTGCTACACTTACATGTCGTTCGGGCTGCACAACGCAGGGGCAACCTTCCAGCGGCTGATGCACATCGCCCTAGGTCAGTTGCTCGGGAGAAACGCTGAAGCCTACGTCGACGACATCGTGGTAAAATCTCGGGAGGCGAGAACTCTGATTCAGGACCTAGAGGAGACCTTCGCAAGCCTGCGCCAGGTGGACCTGCGGCTTAACCTAGAGAAGTGCGTGTTCGGTGTTCCCTCTGGCAAGCTGCTGGGCTTCCTCGTATCCCACATGGGGATCGAGGCTAACCCGGAGAAGATCAAGGCAATAGAAGACATGAGCCCACCACAAACTCTCAAGGAAATGCAGAAGCTTGCGGGCTGCGTGACCTCGCTAGGGCGCTTCATCTCCAAGCTGGGGGAGCGCGCCCTGCCATTCTTCAAGCTGATGAAGAAGAAGGGCCCGTTCGAGTGGACCCCGGAGGCTGAACTGGCGTTTCAAGACCTCAAGAGATACCTGACCAGCCCTCCGGTGATGGTGGTGCCTCGTCCCCTCGAGCCCCTGGTGCTTTACCTTGCCGCCACTCCCTACTCCGCCAGCGGTGCTGGTGGTGGTTCGAGAAGAGCGCCAGGCCAAGAGTTCACCGTGCCGTGCTGCACCCCCAGCCGGGGCGATACAGCACCAAAAGGATGCCGCCAAGGCCGCAACAAAGCCAACGAAAGACCAGGCCCAGCAAGACAGCGCTCTTGGGCCTGCAGAGGCCCCAATGGATGGCCAGGCTCCTGAGGTCCCATCATCTCAGGAGACGCCCTGACCTCTGGCAGACACAGGCTTCATCGACGCTCCCGCCCTCGTCGAGCACCCAGTGTACTTCGTCAGCACAGTGCTACGGGATGCGAGGGCACAATACCCCATGCCACAGAAGCTCCTGCTCGCGCTCCTGGTGGCCTCATGCAAGCTGCGCCATTACTTCCAAGGCCACCCGATCAAGGTCGTCTCAGCTTACCCGCTGGAGAGAGGGTGCTTCGGAGCCCTAATGCCGCGGGAAGGGTCGCCGAGTGGAACATCGAACTTCAGGCAGTTCAGCTCGAGTTCAGCACAACCAGGGTCATCAAGGGGGCCGCCCTAGTCGACTTCGTGGCCGAGTGGACCAACGTCCCGGAACCTGAAGTTGGCGAGAGCCTATCTCTCTCACCAGGAAGTGAAGCACCAGATGGTTGGGTCATGTACTTAGACGGCGCCTTCGCACGCCAAGGCATGGGGGCTGTAGCCGTGCTCTTCTTGCCCACCCAAGACAATCTCTACTACGCCGTGCAGCTCTGCTTCCAGCAGGGCGAGAAGGTCTCCAACAACATTGCAGAGTACGAGGGGTTGATCACCGACCTCAAGGCCTGCGCGGCCCTGGGGGTAAAACGCCTCACCATTAGGGGTGATTCGCAGCTCCTCGTCAACTTCTCCAACAAGGTGTACGAGCCGAAGGACGAGCACATGGAGGCGTACCTCGTGGAGGTGCACAAGATGGAGAAGCGGTTCTTGGGCCTGGAGCTACAACACGTGCCTCGAGGCACGAACAAGGAAGCCGATGACATCGCCAAAAGGGCATCCAAGCGCCTGCCCCAGGAGCCCGGCGTCTTCGAAGAGCAGCACCTCCATCTGCAGGGCTGACGTCACCTCGGGAGGAGCTCCTCCAACCACCAGCCTCGGGAGCCCCCGCCTGTGGCCCGATCACAGGAGCACGCCTGCTCCTGGCGCTCGAGCCTCGGGAGGGGTGCTGGACCGAGGAGTTCAAGGCATACTTAACGCGAGGGACGCTGCCGAAGAAAGAGGAGGACGCGGAGCGCGTGGCCCGGCAGGCTACGACATACTGCATTCAGGATGGTGAGCTATACAGAAAGCGGCCAAATGATGTTTCTTTATGATGCATCTCCAGGGAGCAGGGGAACGAGTTGCTAGCTAACATACACGTCGGAGATTGCGGGCACCACTCATCATCACGCACCCTGGTCGGCAAGGCATTCTGCAGCGGGCTCTACTGGCCCACGACACTCAACGACGCAACCGAGCTGGTGAAATCCTGCGAGGCCTACCAATTCCACACCAAGCAGATCCACCAGCCAGCTCAGAGCCTCCGGACTATCCCACTCTCATGGCCGTTCGTGGTCTGGGGGCTGGATATCCTAGGCCCGTTCCCTCGAGCGCCTGGGGGCTACCGCTACCTCTATGTCGCCATCGACAAGTTCACCAAATGGGCGGAGGTGGAAGCCGTCCGCACCATCCCAGCCGGGTCGGCAGTTAAGTTCATCAAGGGCCTTGTGAGCCAGTTCGGGGTCCCTAACCGCATCATCACCGAGAACGGCTCGCAATTCACTAGCAATCTCTTCAAGACATATTGTGCTAACCTTGGAACGCAGATCTGCTACGCTTCGGTGGCACACCCTAGGAGCAATGGCCAAGCCGAACGCCCAACGCGGAGGTCCTGAGGGGCCTCAAGACCAGGACCTTCAAGAAGAAGCTCGAGCCCTGCGGCAGGGGCTGGCACGACGAGCACTAGTCCATGCTGTGGTCCATCCGCACCACCGCCACCAAGCCAATAGGCGAGACCCCATTCTTCCTCGTCTACGGAGCAGAAGCGGTTCTTCGCGCGGGTCCTAGCGTTCGATGAGATGCAGCAAGACACCATGCGGGGGATGGGCCTTGTGCTGGGGGAGGAACGCCGCCGTGAAGCCTCGCTCTGAGCGGCAAGATACCAGCAGGCGCTGCGACGGTACCACTATCGCAGCATCCGCTCCAGGAGGCTCGAGGTGGGAGATCTCGTCCTGAGGCGGGTGCTCTCCAGGGAAGGGCTGCACAAGCTCTCGCCCATGTGGGAGGGCCCATTTAGGATCGCCCGCATCTCCAGGCCTGGCGCCGCGCGCCTGGAGACGCAGGACGGGATCCCCATCCGGAACGCCTGGAACATCCAGCACCTCCGGAAGTTCTACCCATGAAGCAAGGCCCAGTGCCTGTGAAGGTCTCCGCTTGTGACACTCTCACGTAATAATGAGTGGGGTTGTACACACCCCGGAGTCTCCGAAGTGCCACCCTCGGGCCTCGGGGGCTCCCTCCCACGTCCTAGTGGCAGCACTTAGCTCCGCGCTGGTGAGAAGACTAGACTAGGTGCCGGACGCAGCTGTTCATTTACTTTCTGTAGTTGGCTTGCCCCTCTTTAATGGAAATTTGAATTCTGGTGTTTCTCGTTGGCATGGTTCGGTTCCCCTTTTCTCTCTGCTTCTTCCCTCGGTCCTCTGTTTTGATCGGCACTCTCCCTCGCACGCCTCGCGAGGGGGCTGGACAGGTGCACGCGTAAGCGCCTCCCTTGGTCTTCGCGAGGCACCCTCGTTCGAGCTCTCGACTGGTGCACCCCTTTTTTAAGTCCGTGCCCCACGGGTACCGCGACGTGGTGCGCTAGGCCATGACCGGCCACGCCTGGGGCCCTGAGCAAGGTAGAATAAGGGTTTCTTAACGAATTTTTGCAGCATCTCGACACCTCCCAAGTCCGCAGCAGGGAGGTTTCACAAGGTGCTGGGAGATGCGCGCCTCACAAAGTGGAAACTACTTCAGACACACCGAGCTAAGTTATCTTTACATGCCTACGTAAAGCACTGATGCCATGGCCCAACTCAGAAGTGATAAACATAGCAAAAGGCAGGAAAAGCGTTGCGGTTCATCATACGCCCCCGCGGGGCCCCATACTTGTTTCTTGCGATGCAGGAAGAGGAAAAAAGAGGGAAACAGGCAAAAGCGGCACCTACACCCGCAGCTGCTCCCGAGAATCAGCTCCCAGCGCTCCCCCGAGCTCAGCTAGAGCCCTCCTCGCGCTTCACTGGGGCGCGACGACGGGATGACCCGCCACCGTCCTCGAAGCGAGCGCGGCGACGGAGCGGTTGGTCGTAGCCACCGCTGCTGGAGCTTTCGCCGGAGGGGAAGCCGCCAGTTTTGGACGAGTCACGGCCATCACCGAGGGCGAGCTCGCCCTTGTCCTCGTCGCGGTCGTCGCCAAGGCCAAGCACTTCGTCACCGTCGTTGTCTTCAGGGCAGCACCCAGCGCGGCGACCGTCTTCTCCGAACACCCTCACAAAGAGGGTCGCTGCACCATCGTACTTGAAGTGGAGGGTGCACCGCACGCCCAGGTCGCGCGCGCAGGCAAACGTTTGCCAGCCGCGGGCCAGGGCTATGTTGCCCGCGACGGAGATCTCCACCGCAACCCACGAGGCCTTGCTGCTGCTGCCGTCCGCCTGCAGCCAGAGGCCGCCGGGACCTAAAGTCGTCAGTTCTCCAGCAAAGGATCACGGAAGCTGGAGCCGGGTGCCGGTCGGGTTCTCCGACCACACAACAAACTCCGGCAGCACCTCCTCCGAGTGGAAGCGTGGCCGAGGAGGCCTAGCGACCATGGCGTGCCTCCCCCCGTCGACGGGACCGCCATGCCCCAAGCGGCTTCCACCAGGAGGAGAAACGCCGCCTCGGACGCCCGGAGCGGCACCGGACCCCGAAGAGACTCATCCTCCCCTGCGGGGAACCACAGCAGGGGTCACAGCATGCTTACGAGGGCGCCCGCGCCCCCTCTTGGGTGGAGGAGAGCCGGGGCCCTCTTGGTGAGCCTTCCCCTTCTCTGTGGCCGAGAACCTCTTCGTTGGCGCCATGGGTGTCGCTGCTAGCAGTGAAGCAAGGAAGAAGAAGCAAGCGGAACGGAGGAAGAGATGGGCCACGGGGGCTCTGCCCCCTCCCCATTTATAGCAGGAGGATACCAACCGGCGACCTCCACGATCACAGGTAATGATGGCTTTTCTGTATGCATTAGGGACTCATCAAGTCGGGTAGTTGCCGATGAAGCGTGGGGAAGCGGGGATGCCCACATACCATCAGTCGCCACGCGTCAATCAAGGCCGCAGGCGGTTAGAGCCCGCGGCACTCCGCACTTGCCTCTTGGCTTCGCCTCGAAGCCAAATCCGAGCGCGCCTTCAGCCCGGGAGCTACTGTCGGCATCCTCGAAATGGGGGTCCCCAAACTTGCCTACCTGCAGCCCACAGCGTGGCTCCACCAACGGCCTGGTACGTCCCATCTTCACCAGCAAGCACTCAAGACCCTCGCGAGGGGCCAAGCCTCGCGAGGCGGGCGACACAAGACCTCCTCAGGGGCAGCCTCACTAGGCTAGCTCACGAGGAGCGGAAAGATCAAGGCGAGGGGCACCTCATGAGGTTTCCGTGACGTGAGCCGTGATGACCAAGGCCAGGCGGGCGCCAGCGGGTGCAGAGTACCGGTTTCCTCTTTGGTGCTAAAGGGGCAGGTGCAGGCGAGGAGTCCCGAGGCATCAGGCAAAGGTTTCCATATCGGTGCAACGATACCAAGACCAGCACGACAGAGGTCATCGCAGAGCCCGCGACGGCGTCACCACCAGAGCCTTTGGCAGGCGAAGACCAAATTTTGTCAGGATAGCTTGTACTAGTTGTCCCCCTTCGAATTGGCCGTTGTGGGATCCCTTCCCGCCTAATATTTGGGAAGAGGACTAGGGCCTCTATAAATAGGTAGCCACCACCATAGTAGACGGAACCAGAGAGAGAGAACTCACCTTGGATCGGATCCATTCCATCCTCACACACACCAGCTCACCGAGCTCTAGAACACCTCTCCTCAGGAGGCTGTTCTTCCCTTGTACTTGTTCATCCGCAGCCTACAAGGCAATCCACCACACCACACTGGAGTAGGGTATTACACCACATCGGTGGCCCGAACCAATATAAACTCTTGTGTCCCTTGTTCCTTTGGTTCGGCGAGTTAGGCTTTGAGATCGCGATGAGTGTGTGAGCTTGGGGGAGAAAGATCTTCGTGCGCACACCAGAGTTCGAACCTCAAGGGTTTTGCCGGAACCCGTGATCCGACATCTTTCTTGTCTTTTCTCTCTAATTTATTTTTCTTGGTTGTGTTTCTCGTTTCTCTTTTTGTACAAGTGCTCCACATATTCCCTTCTCGTAGTGATAGGCCTTCTCTCGCGACGTATTCAGAAAAATAGACCGAGTGCTTTGCAAAGGCATGGTAAGAGTGTACACTCAGTCGTCCCTTCAAAAATTCCCTCCTGTCAAAGTTCCTGGATACCCCGTGCCCATGGGCTTGTACCATGCGCACTGGGGCCCCGTGCCCACGTGCTCTGTACCATGCACAAGGGACCCCTGTGTGCACGGGGCTCACTTAGCCCATGTGCACGGGGTCTGCGGTTCCTGGCACTGAAGAGGCGGAGCGTGGGGGGCTTGGGTTCATTCCCACCCAGTCTCCCCCTCCACCCCCTTGGAGACTCCAGCGCCGCCGTCGTCGCCTCCGCTCGCCGGAGCTCCTCCAGGCTTCATCGGGCTTCCTACTCAGTGGATCTTCGTCGGGATGGGCTCCTCCTCCATTTGGTCCCTTCCCCCTCCTCTTCTCTTTTCCTCCATGGATGCCTTTCAAGTTATCTTAGTGCTAGGGTTTTAGATTGGCCACTCCTCCTCTCTAGGTAGTACTCAGGTTCATAGATCCTCTGGTTTCCCTGCCGCACCCACTCCCAGATCTCAATCTGGAAGTGGTTGCCACTGGGAAACCCCCGTGTCCACGGGGTGTTTGACCCCTGTGCGCACGGGGCCCCATGCCCACGGTCGGGTACCGTGTGCACGGGGTATCTAGCGGCTTTTCACCTGCTTATCTACCTATCCCTATGCCATCTATCATGCACTTGTACTCATCTGGGTTGTTTGCTTTGTGTTGTTGGGTGTTTGTGTGTGTTTCAGACTCCGCTAACAAGAGGGCCGAGCTCCGTCGCAAGCGCCCAAAGGGAGGGTCTAGGGATTTCACGGTTGCTCATCGGCAGCCTTCTGAGGATCTTGGTCAGGGGTCAGGATCAGTCCAGGGTCATGTTTGTCGTGCTGCCTCCAAGCGGCCTGTTATTGAGGCCTCTGAGGATTCTGAAGAAGAGTATGACTCGCAAGAAGATGCGCACTATGTCAACCCCAATGATGATGTGGAGATAGAAGAAGAGGATGATCGTGTTGACGAGGATAAAGAGGAAGAAAAGGAGTCTAGTCCCGAGCAAGCCATTCCAGCCGGGCGAGACCTCCGGAATATACCTCTTGCCAAGTGGACTAAGCCAGAGCTTTGGGCTGAGAGACAGAGTCATCCTTATGCGGCTGCCACTGGTTTGGGTGTGGATCCCCGTTCCAAGAACGAGTTTCAGCAAAGAGTTTATCATGAACTTCTCATGACCAAGTCAAAGAAGTTTGCTCCACACAAGCAAGTGAATACTGAGAGTCTGCGCAACAATGATCATCTATATCCCGGTGTGTATTCAGCTCTTGGGAGGTTGGGCCTCATTCCGTTCGTCACATTCAACCATCCATACAATGAGGAGTTGGTGATGCAGTTCTTTGCCACTTTGTTTTTCTCCAATGACTCTGCTCGCACCCTTACATGGATGTCAGGGACTCATCAGTGCTCCGCTCCTATGGCTAAGTTTTCTGAGATCATTCCTTATCCTTTCATTGATGAAGAGGCTGCATCTGATGAGTTTGGCAGAGTTCATGAAAGTGGGCAGCGCACTACGGATGAGATTGCATTCGCTTACAAGTAGGATAAGTCTTTTGTCACCGGGTCTATCAAAGACCTTGTGCCTCTCTATGACACCATGTGCCATATCTTCAGGTATACACTCACTCCTAAGGCCGGTGATTCCCACAACATTCAGAGTTCCATGTTGGATGTTTTTGTGTACCTGCATCAGAAGAAGAGGGTGGATGTTCTGGATTTCATGTTCTATGAGCTCCATCAGTATGTTCAAGAGAACAAGTCCTTAATCTATGCTTAGTTCATTCAGGCTTTGATTGAGACCGTCTACCCAGCCAAGTACATTGCTTCATACAAGACTTCTATTCCCAAGCGCAACTCCAACTGGACCCTAGCTGCTCCTACTCCATATGTGCCTGTCAAGAAGGGGTGCAACCCTAGGCCTAAGGATCGTGCTACATTCACTCCGAGCATGTCCTCCACTGCATGGATCCCTTGTGGTAAGGCCAAGTCCATTGGTTCTGAGGCCGTTTTTGCCAGAGGAGAGAATAAGTCCCTGTTCAAGACCTTGAGCAACATGTTCAAGATGTGCCAGTCTATCCAGCGCCATCAGATTAAGGAAATCAACAAGGAGAAGCTTAGGAGGCGTGAGCAAAAGGTAGCTAGGGCTGCAGCCAACGATGAGGTCGGTCCAGGGTCTGAGGACAATGACAGTGAGGCCACGACTCGGTCCTTTCCGATGACAGGATGGCGCTTTGATGATGATGATGATGCCTCGAGTGCTCCTCCTCTTGTCTCGTGGGTCTCTGTGGTGCCATTTGTCTCCTTTTTGTTGTGTTGATGACAAAGGGGGAGAAGTGGTGGGTGTTAGTGTTCGTGGTGTTCTGTGTTGAGATCTCAAGCCTCGTGTTCTCTTTGTTGGTTGGTTTTAGTTGGCTTGAGATACTCTTATTTCTTTCTGCGTGTGTGGTTGTGAACTACTCATTTATGCTTGTGAGACTCTAGCTTTACTGTTGGACCTATTGCTATGATCAAATCATGCTTATTATGTGTCCCACGATATTTGCTCACCACACCAATTCATGAGATCTAGGCACCGTTATAGGTTTATTATGTTGATCTCATGTCTTGACAATAATGATCTTGGGGAGCCTCATATGTGTGTACTTGATGCATTCTCAAGCATTCATCTTATCCGGGCACACATATAGGGGGAGCTACCATGATCATTCTTTGTCTCATGGCTTTTCAATTTTTTATATCCTCTATGCCATGTTCTAACCACGTTGTCATCAATGCACCAAAAAGGGGGAGATTGAAAGTGCAAGTGGCACTTATACTATATTTTGGTGTGATGACTATGTGGTTAGTTGAACTAATATCGGTTACTAAATTTTATCTCAGGATATTGGTTCCAAGTGCTTCATGATGGAGATGTGCGACCCCCCAATTCAAAAAGGTTAAAGGTGTGGTCTTCCGGCGAATCGAAGGTTTAGTTTTGGTTTGCTTCGATTCGTAGGAAAGACCACACTATTAAGAGGGGTTTGTGTGGATGGAAGTTGTGTGGGAATGCCATTGCCGAACCATATACACTAGCCTACCCATTCCTACCACCTAAAATCCTAAGTGTGTGTGTGCTTGTGGTACTCAGAGAGCTTATAAGATGAAGTTTCTAGGTACCCCATGCGCACGGGGTCTTTGGACCCCCGTGCGCACGGGGTACTGCGTAACTCTCTGGGTACCCCGTGCGCACGGGGTCTTTTGACCCCGTGCGCATGGGGTACTGCGTAAACTCTCTCGGTACCCAGTGCGCACGGGGTCTTTTGACCCCCGTGCGCATGGGGTGGTGTGAAAGTCTCTGAGTACCCCGTGTGCACGGGGCTGACTTAGCTCGAGCGCACGGGTTCCAATGGGCAGAAATCCCCACCCGGCCAAGAACACTATAAAAGCCCCTTCTTCCACCTCCAACCTTCAACCCTAATGTCTTGTTGAGCTCCACCATTGCTACACCTCATTTTGCTCAATACTCTCAATCCCTCCACCCAAACTTGTTGAAACTTGAGCAAGACCCGATCTACATCTTGACCAAACCAAATCGCGTTCCCCGCAACATTTCCTCCCCATTTACTTGTTACTCTTGGAGCTTGGGCTCCTAGGCGGTTAGAGGTTCCTCCGGAAGCTTCCTTGCTTGTGGTATGCTCCGGAGAAGTTTGTAAAGGTGTGGTGGTCGCCTTCAAGACCAACCCCGAGTGATTCGAGGCTCGTCCGTTGGGGGTGAATCGAAGGATATTACAGTGAGCCTTCGGTGGCGTTCCGTAAGCTTTGGCTCCGGCACCGCTCCAAAGGAGAGTAGCTCTTCCCCAAGAAGAGTGAACTTCGGGATAAAATCCGTGTCCTCGTCTGACTTGTGGTTAATCCTTTCCCGCACCTTACTTTGCTTTGTATGCTTGTTGGCTTTCTATTTAGATTGTTTCCTAGCATATTTAGGTTGGAGCTTGCTTGTCATATAGGTTGCATTCACCTAGTTGCATATCTAGTGAACCGTATTTATCCGCTAAGCCTTAAAATTGACAAGAAAGATTAAAATTAGTGCTCTCCTATTCACCCCCGTCTAGTAGACCGTATCGATACTTTCACCCCGGATACCGAAGGAATGCCTTGTGTGCTATCAAACGTCACAACATAACTGGGTGATTATAAAGATGCTCTACAGGTATCTCCGAAGGTGTTTGTTGAATTGGCATAGATCGAGATTAGGATTTATCACTCCGAGTATCGGAGAAGTATCTCTGGGCCCTCTCGATAATACACATCATAAACTTGCAAGAAAACGACTAAGGAGTTAGTCACAAGGTGATGTATTACGGAACGAGTAAAGAGACTTGCCGGTAACGAGATTGAACTAGGTATTAAGATACCGACGATCGAACTCGGGCAAGTAACATACTGATAGACAAAGGTAATTACGTATGTTGTCATAATTGTTCGACCGATAAAGATCTTTGTAGAATATGTAGGAGCCAGCATCCAGGTTTCGCTATTGGTTATTGACCGGAGAGGTGTCTCGGTCATGTCTACATAGTTCTCGAACCCGTATGGTCCGCATGCTTAACGTTTGTTGACGATATAGTATTATATGAGTTATGTGATTTGGTGACCGAGTGTTGTTCGGAGTCCCAGATGAGATCACGGACATGACGAGGAGTCTCAAAATGGTCGAGAGGTAAATATTGATATATAGGATGATAGTATTCGGACACCGGAAGTGTTCCGGATAAT
Organism: Triticum aestivum; assembly: GCF_018294505.1. Taxonomy (NCBI): domain Eukaryota; kingdom Viridiplantae; phylum Streptophyta; class Magnoliopsida; order Poales; family Poaceae; genus Triticum; species Triticum aestivum. Next base: position 369,160,754 of record NC_057796.1, on the reverse strand, counting down.
ATTGAAGGAAATATGCCCTAGAGGCAATAATAAAGTTATTATTTATTTCCTTATATCATGATAAATGTTTATTATTCATGCTAGAATTGTATTAACCGGAAACATAATACATGTGTGAATACATAGACAAACAGAGTGTCACTAGTATGCCTCTACTTGACTAGCTCGTTGATCAAAGATGGTTATGTTTCCTAGCCATAGACATGAGTTGTCATTTGATTAACGGGATCACATCATTAGGAGAATGATGTGATTGACTTGACCCATTCCGTTAGTGATTATAAAGGTGCTCTACAGGTGTCTCCAAAGGTACTTGTTGGGTTGGCGTATTTCGAGATTAGGATTTGTCACTCCGATTGTCGGAGAGGTATCTCTGGGCCCACTCAGTAATACACATCACTATAAGCCTTGCAAGCATTGTGACTAATGAGTTAGTTGCGGGATGATGTATTACGGAACGAGTAAAGAGACTTGCCGGTAATGAGATTGAACTAGGTATCGAGATACCGACGATCGAATCTCGGGCAAGTAACATACCGATGACAAAGGGAACAACGTATGTTGTTATGCGGTCTGACCGATAAAGATCTTCGTAGAATATGTAGGAACCAATATGAGCATCCAGGTTCCGCTATTGGTTATTGACCGGAGAGGTGTCTCGGTCATGTCTACATAGTTCTCGAACCCGTAGGGTCCGCACGCTTAACGTTACGATGACAGTTATATTATGAGTTTATATGTTTTGATGTACCGAAGGTTGTTCGGAGTCCCGATGTGATCACGGACATGACGAGGAGTCTCGAAATGGTCGAGACATAAAGATTGATATATTGGAAGCCTATGTTTGGACATCGGAAGTGTTCCGGGTGAAATCGGGATTTTTCCGGAGTACCGGGAGGTTACCGGAACCCCCCGGTAACTTAATGGGCCTTAGTGGGCCTAGGTGGAAGAGAGGAGAGGAGGCCAGGGCAGGGCCGCGCGCCCCTCCCCCCCAGTCCGAATAGGACAAGGAGAGGGGGCGGCGCCCCCCTTCCTTCCTCCCCTCCACCTCTTCCCCCTTTCTCTCCTAGTCCAACATGGAAAAGGGGGGAGTCCTACTCCCGGTAGGAGTAGGACTCCTCCTGGCGCGCCTCTCCTCTAGGCCGGCCGAACCCCCCCCCTTGCTCCTTTATATACGGGGGCAGGGGGCACCTCTAGACACACAATTGATCATTGATCTCTTAGCCGTGTGCGGTGCCCCCCTCCACCATATTACACCTCGATAATATCGTAGCGGTGCTTAGGCGAAGCCCTGCGTCGGTAGAACATCAACATTGTCACCACGCCGTCGTGCTGACGAAACTCTCCCTCAACACTCGGCTGGATCGGAGTTCGAGGGACGTCATCGAGCTGAACGTGTGCTGAACTCGGAGGTGCCGTGCGTTCGGTACTTGATCGGTCGGATCGTGAAGACGTACGACTACATCAACCGCGTTGTGTTAAACGCTTCCGCTATCGGTCTACGAGGGTACGTGGACAACACTCTCCCCTCTCGTTGCTATGCATCACCATGATCTTGCGTGTGCGTAGAATTTTTTTGAAATTACTACGTTCCCCAACAGTGGCATCCGAGCCTGGTTTTATGCGTTGATGTTATGCACGAGTAGAACACAAGTGAGTTGTGGGCGATATAAGTCATACTGCTTACCAGCATGTCATACTTTGGTTCGGCGGTATTGTGAGATGAAGCGGCCCGGACCGACATTACGCGTACGCTTACGCGAGACTGGTTTCACCGTTGCGAGCACTCGTTGCTTAAAGGTGACTGGCGGGTGTCTGTCTCTCTCACTTTAGTTGAACCGAGTGTGGCTACGCCCGGTCCTTGCGAAGGTTAAAACAGCACCAACTTGACAAACTATCGTTGTGGTTTTGATGCGTAGGTAAGAACGGTTCTTGCTAAGCCCGTAGCAGCCACGTAAAACTTGCAACAACAAAGTAGAGGACGTCTAACTTGTTTTTGCAGGGCATGTTGTGATGTGATATGGTCAAGACGTGATGCTATATTTTATTGTATGAGATGATCATGTTTTGTAACCGAGTTATCGGCAACTGGCAGGAGCCATATGGTTGTCGCTTTATTGTATGCAATGCAATCGCCATGTAATTGTTTTACTTTATCACTAAGCGGTAGCGATAGTCGTAAAAGCAATAGTTGGCGAGACGACAATGATGCTACGATGGAGATCAAGGTGTCGCGCCGGTGACGATGGTGATCATGACGGTGCTTCGGAGATGGAGATCACAAGCACAAGATGATGATGGCCATATCATATCACTTATATTGATTGCATGTGATGTTTATCTTTTATGCATATTATCTTGCTTTGATTGACGGTAGCATTATAAGATGATCTCTCACTAAAATTTCAAGATAAAAGTGTTCTCCCTGAGTATGCACCGTTGCCAAAGTTCGTCGTGCCCAGACACCACGTGATGATCGGGTGTGATAAGCTCTACGTCCATCTACAACGGGTGAAAGCTAGTTTTGCACACGCAGAATACTCAGGTTAAACTTGACAAGCCTAGCATATGCAGATATGGCCTTGGAACACTGAGACCGAAAGGTCGAGCGTTAATCATATAGTAGATATGATCAACATAGTGATGTTCACCATTGAAAACTACTCCATTTCACGTGATGATCGGTTATGGTTTAGTTGATTTGGATCACGTAATTACTTAGATGATTAGAGGGATGTCTGTCTAAGTGGGAGTTCTTAAGTAATATGATTAATAGAACTTAAATTTATCATGAACTTAGTACCTGATAGTATCTTGCTTGTCTATGTTAATTGTAGATAGATGGCCCGTGTTGTTGTTCCGTTGGATTTTAATGCGTTCCTTGAGAAAGCAAAGTTGAAAGATGATGGTAGCAATTACACGGACTGGGTCCGTAACTTGAGGATTATCCTCATTGCTGCACAGAAGAATTACGTCCTGGAAGCACTGCTGGGTGCCAGGCCTGCTGCAAGAGCAACACCAGAAGTTATGAACGTCTGGCAGAGCAAAGCTGATGACTACTCGATAGTTCAGTGTGCCATGCTTTACGGCTTAGAACCGGGTCTTCAACGACGTTTTGAACGTCATGGAGCATATGAGATGTTCCAGGAGTTGAAGTTAATATTTCAAGCAAATGCCCGGATTGAGAGATATGAAGTCTCCAATAAGTTCTACAGCTGCAAGATGGAAGAGAATAGTTCTGTCAGTGAGCATATACTCAAAATGTCTGGGTATAATAATCACTTGATTCAACTGGGAGTTAATCTTCCGGATGATAGCGTCATTGACAGAATTCTTCAATCACTGCCACCGAGCTACAAGAGCTTCGTGATGAACTATAACATGCAAGGGATGAACAAGACAATTCCCGAGCTCTTCGCAATGCTAAAGGCAGCGGAGGTAGAAATCAAAAAGGAGCATCAAGTGTTGATGGTCAATAAGACCACTAGTTTCAAGAAAAAGGGCAAAGGGAAGAAGAAGGGGAACTTCAAGAAGAACAGCAAGCAAGTTGCTGTTCAGGAGAAGAAACCCAAATCTGGACCTAAGCCTGAGACTGAGTGCTTCTACTGCAAGTAGACTGGTCACTGGAAGGGGAACTGCCCCAAGTATTTGGAGGATAAGAAGGATGGCAAGGTGAACAAAGGTATATGTGATATACATGTTATTGATGTGTACCTTACCAGAGCTCGCAGTAGCACCTGGGTATTTGATACTGGTTCTGTTGCTAATACTTGCAACTCGAAACAGGGACTACGGATTAAGCGAACACTGGCCAAGGACGAGGTGACGATGCGCGTGGGAAACGGTTCCAAAGTCGATGTGATCGCCGTCGGCACGCTACCTCTACATCTACCTTCGGGATTAGTATTAGACCTAAATAATTGTTATTTGGTGCCAGCGTTGAGCATGAACATTATATCTGGATCTTGTTTGATGCGAGACGGCTATTCATTTAAATCAGAGAATAATGGTTGTTCTATTTATATGAGTAATATCTTTTATGGTCATGCACCCTTGAAGAGTGGTCTATTTTTAATCAATCTCGGTAGTAGTAACACACATATTCATAATGTCGAAGCCAAAAGATGCAGAGTTGATAATGATAGTGCAACTTATTTGTGGCACGGCCGTTTAGGTCATATCGGTGTAAAGCGCATGAATAAACTCCATAATGATGGACTTTTGGAATCACTTGATTATGAATCACTTGGTACTTGCGAACCGTGTCTCATGGGCAAGATGACTAAAACACCGTTCTCCGGAACTATGGAGAGAGCAACTGATTTGTTGGAAATCATACATATAGATGTATGTGGTCCGATGAATATTGAGGCTCGTGGTGGATATCGTTATTTTCTCACCTTCACAGATGATTTGAGCAGATATGGGTATATCTACTTAATGAAACATAAGTCTGAAACATTTGAAAAGTTCAAAGAATTTCAGAGCGAAGTTGAAAATCATCGTAACAAGAAAATAAAGTTTCTACGATCAGATCGTGGAGGAGAATATTTGAGTTACGAGTTTGGCCTACATTTGAAACAATGCGGAATAGTTTCGCAACTCACGCCACCCGGAACACCACAACGTAATGGTGTGTCCGAACGTCGTAATCGTACTTTACTAGATATGGTGCGATCTATGATGTCTCTTACTGATTTACCGCTATCGTTTTGGGGTTATGCTTTAGAGACGGCTGCATTCACTCTAAATAGGGCACCATCAAAATCCGTTGAGACGACGCCTTATGAACTATGGTTTGGCAAGAAACCAAAGTTGTCGTTTCTTAAAGTTTTGGGTTGCGATGCTTATGTGAAGAAACTTCAACCTGATAAGCTCGAACCTAAATCGGAGAAATGTGTCTTCATAGGATACCCAAAGGAGACTATTGGGTACACCTTCTATCACAGATCCGAAGGCAAGACATTCATTGCTAAGAATGGATCCTTTCTAGAGAAGGAGTTTCTCTCAAAAGAAGTGAGTGGGAGGAAAGTAGAACTTGATGAGGTAACTGTACCTGCTCCCTTATTGGAAAGTAGATCATCACAGAAACCAGTTTCTGCGACACCTACACCAATTAGTGGGGAAGTTAATGATAATGATCATGAAACTTCAGATCAAGTTATTACTGAACCTCGTAGGTCAAACAGATTAAGATCCGCACCAGAGTGGTACGGTAATCCTGTTCTGGACGTTATGTTATTAGACCATGACGAACCTACGAACTATGAAGAAGCGATGGTGAGCCCAGATTTCGCAAAATGGCTTGAAGCCATGAAATCCGAGATGGGATCCATGTATGAGAACAAAGTATGGACTTTGGTTGACTTGCTCGATGATCGGCAAGCCATTGAAAATAAATGGATCTTCAAGAAGAAGACTGACGCTGACGGTAATGTTACTGTCTATAAAGCTCGACTTGTTGCCAAAGGTTTTTGACAAGTTCAAGGGATTGACTACGACGAGACTTTCTCACCCGTAGCGATGCTCAAGTCTGTCCGAATCATGTTAGCAATTGCCGCATTTTATGATTATGAAATTTGGCAAATGGATGTCAAAACTGCATTCCTGAATGGATTTCTGGAAGAAGAGTTGTATATGATGCAACCGGAAGGTTTTGTCGATCCAAAGGGAGCTAACAAAGTGTGCAAGCTCTAGCGATCCATTTATGGACTGGTGCAAGCCTCTCGGAGTTGGAATAAATTTTTTGATAGTGTGATCAAAGCATTTGGTTTTATACAGACTTTTGGAGAAGCCTGTATTTACAAGAAAGTGAGTGGGAGCTCAGTAGCATTTCTGATATTATATGTGGATGACATATTGCTAATTGGAAATGATATAGAATTTCTGGATAGCATAAAGGGATACTTGAATAAGAGTTTTTCAATGAAAGACCTCGGTGAAGCTGCATATATATTAGGCATCAAGATCTATAGAGATAGATCAAGACGCTTAATTGGACTTTCACAAAGCACATACCTTGACAAAGTTTTGAAGAAGTTCAAAATGGATCAAGCAAAGAAAGGGTTCTTGCCTGTACTACAAGGTGTGAGATTGAGTAAGACTCAATGCCCAACCACTGCAGAAGATAGAGAGAAGATGAAAGATGTTCCCTATGCTTCAGCCATAGGCTCTATCATGTATGCAATGCTGTGTACCAGACCTGATGTGTGCCTTGCTATAAGTTTAGCAGGGAGGTACCAAAGTAATCCAGGAGTGGATCACTGGACAGCGGTCAAGAACATCCTGAAATACCTGAAAAGGACTAAGGATATGTTTCTCGTTTATGGAGGTGACAAAGAGCTCATCGTAAATGGTTACGTTGATGCAAGCTTTGACACTGATCCGGACGATTCTAAATCGCAAACCTGATACGTGTTTACATTGAACGGTGGAGCTGTCAGTTGGTGCAGTTCTAAGCAAAGTGTCGTGGCGGGATCTACGTGTGAAGCTGAGTACATAGCTCCTTCGGAAGCAGGAAATGAAGGAGTCTGGATGAAGGAGTTCATATCCGATCTAGGTGTCATACCTAGTGCATCGGGTCCAATGAAAATCTTTTGTGACAATACTGGTGCAATTGCCTTAGCAAAGGAATCCAGATTTCACAAAAGAACCAAGCACATCAAAAGACGCTTCAATTCCATCCGGGATTTAGTCCAGGTGGGAGACATAGAAATTTGCAAGATACATACGGATCTGAATGTTGCAGACCCATTGACGAAGCCTCTTCCACGAGCAAAACATGATCAGCACCAAGACTCCATGGGTGTAAGAATCATTACTGTGTAATCTAGATTATTGACTCTAGTGCAAGTGGGAGACTGAAGGAAATATGCCCTAGAGGCAATAATAAAGTTATTATTTATTTCCTTATATCATGATAAATGTTTATTATTCATGCTAGAATTGTATTAACCGGAAACATAATACATGTGTGAATACATAGACAAACAGAGTGTCACTAGTATGCCTCTACTTGACTAGCTCGTTGATCAAAGATGGTTATGTTTCCTAGCCATAGACATGAGTTGTCATTTGATTAACGGGATCACATCATTAGGAGAATGATGTGATTGACTTGACCCATTCCGTTAGCTTAGCACTCGATCGTTTAGTATGTTGCTATTGCTTTCTTCATGACTTATACATGTTCCTATGACTATGAGATTATGCAACTCCCGTTTACCGGAGGAACACTTTGTGTGCTACCAAACGTCACAATGTAACTGGGTGATTATAAAGGTGCTCTACATGTGTCTCCAAAGGTACTTGTTGGGTTGGCATATTTCGAGATTAGGATTTGTCACTCCGATTGTCGGAGAGGTATCTCTGGGCCCACTCAGTAATACACATCACTATAAGCCTTGCAAGCATTGTGACTAATGAGTTAGTTGCGGGATGATGTATTACGGAACGAGTAAAGAGACTTGCCGGTAATGATATTGAACTAGGTATCGAGATACCGACGATCGAATCTCGGGCAAGTAACATACCAATGACAAAGGGAACAACATATGTTGTTATGCGGTCTGACCGATAAAGATCTTCGTAGAATATGTAGGAACCAATATGAGCATCCAGGTTTCGCTATTGGTTATTGACCGGAGAGGTGTCTCGGTCATGTCTACATAGTTCTCGAACCCGTAGGGTCCGCACGCTTAACGTTATGATGACAGTTATATTATGAGTTTATATGTTTTGATGTACCGAAGGTTGTTCGGAGTCCCGGATGTGATCACGAACATGACGAGGAGTCTCGAAATGGTCGAGACATAAAGATTGATATATTGGAAGCCTATGTTTGGACATCGGAAGTGTTCCGGGTGAAATCGGGATTTTTCCGGAGTACCGGGAGGTTACCGGAACCCCCCCCCCCGGTAACTTAATGGGCCTTAGTGGGCCTAGGTGGAAGAGAGGAGAGGAGGCCAGGGCAGGGCCGCGTGCCCCTCCCCCCCCAGTCCGAATAGGACAAGGAGAGGGGGGCGGCGCCCCCCTTCCTTCCTCCCCTCCACCTCTTCCCCCTTTCTATCCTAGTCCAACATGGAAAAGGGGGGAGTCCTACTCCCGGTAGGAGTAGGACTCCTCCTGGCGCGCCTCTCCTCTAGGCCGGCCAAACCCCCCCCCTTGCTCCTTTATATACGGGGCAGGCGGGCACCTCTAGACACACAATTGATCATTGATCTCTTAGCCGTGTGCGGTGCCCCCCTCCACCATATTACACCTCGATAATATCGTAGCGGAGCTTAGGCGAAGCCCTGCGTCGGTAGAACATCAACATTGTCACCACGCCGTCGTGCTGACGAAACTCTCCCTCAACACTCGGCTGGCTCGGAGTTCGAGGGACGTCATCGAGTTGAACGTGTGCTGAACTCAGAGGTGCCGTGCGTTCGGTACTTGATCGGTCGGATCGTGAAGACGTACGACTACATCAACCGCGTTGTGTTAAACGCTTCCGCTATCGGTCTACGAGGGTACGTGGACAACACTCTCCCCTCTCGTTGCTATGCATCACCATGATCTTGCGTGTGCGTAGAAATTTTTTGAAATTACTACGTTCCCCAACAAATATCAGGTATTTATCGGAGTACCGGGGGGGTTACTGGAACCTCCGGGGGAAAGATATGTGCCATATGGGCCATAGGAGGGGAGCACACCAGCCCACAAGGGGTGGCGCGCCCCCTAAGGAAGGAGGCCGAATAGGAGAAGGGAAAGAGGGGGTTCGCCCCCCCCCCCCCCCCCGCTCTTTCCTTCTCTCCCTCCTCTTCCCTTCCCCCCCTCCGGAAATAAGGAAGGGGGGAGGCTGAATTGGGATAGGCCCCCAAGTAGGATTCCTCCTACTTGGGGCGCCCCAAGGCTGCTCCCCTCCCCCTCCCACCTATATATACGTGGGGAGGGGGCGCCTAGAACACACACCAACAATTGTTAGCCGTGTGCGGCGCCCCCCTCCATAGTTTACGCCTCCGGTCATATCTTCGTAGTGCTTAGGCGAAGCCCTGCGCGGATCACTTCACCATCACCATCACCACGCCGTCATGCTGATGGAACTCATCTTCTTCCTCGACACCTTTGCTAGATCAAGAGGACGAGGGACGTCATCGAGCTGAACGTGTGCAGAACTCGGAGGTGCCGTACGTTCGGTGCTTGACCGGTCGGATCTAGAAGAAGTTCGACTACATCAACTGCGTTGTCAAACGCTTTCGCTTTCGGTCTACAAGGGTACGTGGACACACTCTCCCCCTCTCGTTGCTATGCATCGCCTAGATAGACCTTGCGTGAGCGTAGGAATTTTTTTGAAATTGCATGTTATGTTCCCCAACAGGCTCCCCCTTGCACGCCACAGTCGCCTCCTCAGCGCCGCCGTCTTGGGCCATATGGTGCGCCACGACTAGCGATGCTCGGCAGACGAGCGCGTTGGACTTCGTCCGCCATCGCGCTGCTCCATGGCCGGCGAGCCTCGAGCATCGCCGCGCTCGCCTCCCTCTTTGGGTGAGCGTGGAAATAGGGGAAGATGTGGAGAAATGAAGCTAGGGTTCGCGCGGGCCGTTGTTTTTTTTTCATCTGGGTCGATCCAGGCCATTGTATCGTCAAAAGGCTGTGATCGAGGCTCGGCTACGAACAGTTCGTCATCAATCTTCCGCATAAATTCTGCGTACTTTTTCTGAATATAAAATGGAACCAACGGAAAATTTTATTTGGAAAATTTAATGTGATATTGAAGTTGACGTCATATTTTTATGATGATACCCTTTCAAGTATTATTTCAATGATGAAATTCATGTTATAAAATGATATTAATATTGAACACAAAGTATGAATCATCACTAGAGTTCCTGAATGTTTTATTCGAAATATCAGGTATGAAGTTAATATGATATTTTTAAATAATGTAATTAGTGGCCACCTAACGAAAAATGCTCATGAGTGGTGTGGTTTCCACGCCGTGCTATGCATCTAATAATGTTGGGCAAGTGTGCCCATTGGCCAATTCTAAGATTTATGTCAGAACATTTTCTATTGTATAATTAGGATATGCACTACTGAAATAAGCATAATGGATCAAAATGATGTTGATAAAATTATGGTTGATTCTGTAAACAAATAAAAATATATTAAAGAATTTTATGTGATTGTAATATCCTGGGTATGACATTTTTATGAAATCAATCCAAAGTACATGCTGCCATTTAATTGACCATTAGAATTTACAAAATATTATTATTTAGTAAATCCTCATGTAATTTGGTCTCCAAATTTATGTGTTGGGAAAATATTATGATATCTTCACGATAATATTAATGTCATTTTCACTGCGAATGTCAATTTTAATGTTTACTCGAGGGCAGTGACACTTATACTTTTATGTTAATTCTAATGTTATTTTCATTATATGTCATTGAGATTTTTAGTGATAATTTTGAAACTTATGTTCAATGTCATCATCGGTGTCAACTTTACTGTAAAAGGTATCATTATGTATGATGGCAAACATGGTTAGATTATTTTGTTCCTTTATATTAATGTTGGCTATTAATTTAGCCAAAGTTATTGCTCGTCATTATATGATTTTATGTATCTCTAATAAAAATGAAACCACCGAGAAGTTTTGATTAGAGATTTAATAAAAATAAAGTTATGATGGTATTGTGACCAACGTTGATTATTTTCATTTGTCATTTATGAATAAACTAGTTAAATACCCGTGAGTTGCTACAGGCAATAATGCAGGCTAAATAAACATATGATTAGATTGGAGCATCTACAACTCGACCCCATATAAGCCCCAACCTCTCGGACGCCAAAATGCCACCCAACCGGCCTCCCCATAGCCGTCCCAAACGCCCGGACTGACCGGCACTCCCCATATCCGGCCGTGGGGCCGTCTTACATTTTCCTGCAATCAACCAGATGATTTGTAATAGGCCCTGGGTTATAATCCCCCCCCCCCCACGCGCGCGAACTCACAGGACTGGTGCTGGCAATTCCATAAGTAAACCAAACATTTCACTATCTGTACCATATGACCATAGTGTACTGGCGTATGGTCAGTTGCTTGATCATAAGCTTTCACTTGTCTCACTGTCTCGCTCGATTACCTTTGCTCCAATGAATTGATGTACATACATATACTGATATGTGCACATAGGAATCCTATAGCACAAACGTCGTCGTCACCACGATGGGGCTCCTGACCGTGTACTTGTCGTTGTCGTCCACCCACGTCAACGATCCATGCAGCACTATCTCGGGCATTAGCTCGTCCCGCACCTGAATCACGCTCGTGTATCTCTACTTCTCGTGCTTCCAGCCGAACACCACCCTGTTGGGCACGATGCTAACCTTCAACCCGTGCAGTCCCTCCACCATAGCGCTATACCTCGCCGGCCCATCGCGCACATTGATTACGGTCCTGTCGAACGTCTTCTCCCCGGTCGTGTCAAAGTACGCGATGAAGGACGGGTAGTTGAGATCGAGCGATGCACCGATGCAGTCCACGGGGACAGACGACTGCGCCAAGGTCTTGATCTGCGTCGTTGTGTAGTTCATGGCGCACATGAGCTTGAATGCTTGATGTAGTCGTACGGCCCGGCTTTGTAGACTAGGCCCGGGGCCAGGGCGCGGTTCAACGGGGGGCTGACGACCGGGCCACGGCCCTGGCGAAATTAGCCATGCATTTGTTCTTTTTTGTGTCTGCTTGATCGCTGGTAGGTACAAAAATTGTTGGGGTAGGGGGCCTTGCCCCCTCCCACCCCTACCCAACTTGGATTCGTCCCTAAAGTTAGGTTAGAGATGGACAGTGAGAGAGATAAGGGAAAGTTGTCTCTCATCTCATTTCTATAAATTGAACGAAATATATAAGCATAGTCTATTGGCAAACAGTCATTTGTTCGATCGCAAGCCTCATTGTTGAGGGAGTCCTGGACTAAAGGGTCCTCGGGCGTCCGGCATGTTAGCCATGGGCCGGACTGATGGGCTGTGAAGATACGAAGACTAAAGACTGCATCCGTGTCCAGATGGGACTCTCCTTGGCGTGGAAGGCAAGCTTGGTGACCGAATATGTAGATTCCTTTCTTTGTAACCGACCTTGTGTAACCCTAAATCCTCCAAGTGTCGATATAAACCGGAGGACTTAGTCCGGAAAGGCATATACTCATTACCATATTCATACATGCTAGACTTCTAGGGTTTAGCCATTACAAACTCATGGTAGATCATCTCTTGTAATACCCATATCCATCAAGATCAATCAAGCAGGAAGTAGGGTATTACCTCCATAGAGAGGGCCTGAACCTGGGTAAACGTCGTGTCCCCTGTCTCCTGTTGTCGGTGTCAAAACCGGCGGATCTCGGGTAGGGGGTCCCGAACTGTGCGTCTAAGGCGGATGGTAACAGGAGGCGGGGGACACAATGTTTACCCAGGTTCGGGCCCTCTCGATGGAGGTAATACCCTACTTCCTGCTTGATTGATCTTGATTATATGAGTATTACAAGAGTTGATCTACCATGAGATTGTAGAGGCTAAACCCTAGAAGCTAGCCTATGATTATGAGTGTTCTTGTCCTACAGACTAAACCCTCCGGTTTGTATAGACACCGGAGGGGGCTAGGGTTACACAGAGTCGGTTACAAGGGAGGAGATCTACATATCCGAATTGCCAAGCTTGCCTTCCACGCAAAGGAGAGTCCCACCCGGACACGGGACGAAGTCTTCAATCTTGTATCTTCATAGTCCAACAGTCCGGCCAAAGTATATAGGCCGGCTGTCCGAGGACCCCCTAATCCAGGACTCCCTCAGTAGCCCCTGAACCAGGCTTCAATGACGATGAGTCCGGCGCGCAGATTGTCTTCGGCATTGCAAGGCGGGTTCTTCTCCAAATTCCGAGTACCTATCGAGTAGTGTCCGGCTTCCCATGAATGTTGCACTCCTCGGCTTCTGCGCCTAATAATGGCTATCTTCCACGTGTCGAGCGAATGCGTGAAGTCAGGGCATTTTTACACTTGCCACCCTAACCATGTGAGTAAATCGTCTATTTAAAGAGACAGGGATCCTCAGATCCAGATCACACCATCCTCCCACAGCGAGTATCCATCGGAGCGCGCCCGAAAAAGCCCATCCCATCATGGCCGGTCATCGCAGCTCCTCCTCTCGCTCCCGTAGCACTAAGCCAGGTAATTGGTAGAAGTGTTCCGTCCCCCACAACCAATTAGTAGAGTTACAGACCCAGGGGTTTCTCCCTCCTACGTATATGGTCCCCGTCTGAGCCGGACTAGCCACTTACAATGGCGGGGGGCAAGCAGAGAGCTTTCCCAACACATCCATGGGGGAGCGGGTATGCCTTGTCCCTTACTTATTAAGGGGACTCGGATTTCCAATCCATCCGTTCCTCCGCGGGCTCGTGGAGTTCACGGTCTCCAGCTGCACAACTTTACTCCCGCCTCCATATTACAAATTGCTGGCTACGTCGCCTTTTGTGAGCTGTTTCTGGGCTGCGAAGCTCATTTCGAGCTATGGAAGAGGCTATTCTGCCTCGTACCCCGTACACAGGAGGGGTCAATATATCAAGTGGGCGGAGCCGAAATATGGCGCATCGCTGGGACCGGTTACCTGTCCGGTACTCCGAAGAAGACATCCGAAGACTGGCCTTCGGAGTGGTTTTATATGGAGGACGTCCCCCTTCCGGACCCTATTCGGATGGGCCTTCCTGAGTTTAATAACGCCCCTTTGAAGAAACGCTGCAGTTGGCGCCCTCGGAGCCCCCAGGAGGAAGATAACAGAGAGGTCTTTTACCTGATGGGCCGGATAAAAACGCTGGCCGAATCAGGACTGACAATAGTCGAGGTTATGTCAATATGTATAATGCGGGGGGTGCAGCCAGTTCAATATCGGGGACAACCCATGTGGCACTTCAATGGAGAAGACGATGCCACCCGCTGCGGCCATAAAGGTCCGGACTCCGCCGCTGCTCTAGCGAAAATACTGTCCGATTTATATAAAGGAGAGGAAGAGGAGTTCATCCGCATTAAGCCACGGGATGGATTCTCCATGTACAACCCCCCCAAACTGGGTGAGCTGCTACTTTTTACTCCAGACCTTCCCGCATTCTTCGTCATAAATATTTACCTTGCTATTTCATAGCAGGAACTGCGAAAAGCTGTGAGGGAGGTCCACAGCCCGTCTCCACAGCCAGAGGACCCTGACCGGGCCCTCGACCCCGGACTCGAAGAAGATCCGGACATATTTGTGGAGCTTATCGACAGGACGTTCTATCAGTTAAGCTGCGACGGTGCCTTGGTGGCCATCATAGCCGATTATCCTGGACTGCTCCCTGCATCGCATGTAAGTAAAACCGGAGTCCCGACTTCGAAGAAGGATACCTTTTTTGCACTTCACCCACCGCACACATATGGTGTCTTACAGGGAAGGCCCTCGGGATGCCATGCTGAACCTGCGGTGACTCACCAATAAGGGGCACCGAAGCCGGGTAGGCTTAAAAGGAAGGCGGTCAGGACTGAGATGCCGTCGCAGAGGTATGAAAAATAGAGGATGCGGATAGGCTGTCCGCTATGAATTCCGAAGTGGAGAGTGCCATAAATCATAGGCGTCGCCGGGCCGTACACCGCGACCCTGGTTTCTCTGAAGAGGCGTTCGATGCCTTCAACTCAGGAGACGCGTACATCCGAGCTGCTCAAAATGGTCTTGCCAGAGCCACGGACCAGTATGTAAAGGATATACGGGTAAGAAAATCTGATAATTATGTGTATCAGTAGCCCCTGAGACTTGAAACAGTTGGCACAACTGATTTAAGGATCATTATTTGCGTATGTTCTTATGGAGAAGAATACCCAGTTGTCTCAAGAGCTGGAGGAGTGCAAAGCCTAGCTACGGGCCGCAGTTGCCGCAATGAAGGAGTCCAAGAAGGCCCCATCTGGTAACACTTGTTCCTATCGAAAAGAATGACATATACCAGTTAGTATTCAGCATGCATGCAAATCTAACAATAGATTCTGCAGATGATCCCGGAGTGAATCCGAAGGTCGTGTGAGGGGATGAGCAACATGCTCAACGACAGCTAGAGGCTGGCGAGCGCGTGCTTACGCAGGTTAGGAGGGAGAAAAACGATCTCCAAGATGCCAATACCCGGCTGGGTGTTGAACTGAAAGATGTTTGGGCCCAGCTAGCTGACTCCGTAAAGGAGAATAAGGAGCTTCGACGCGGCATTTTTAGTAAGTGCTTGAACGAACTTTTATAGAGTTCGGCGAAGAAACCGGCTAACAGAGTTATATCTGTAGGTATGCTAACGGGTCGTCCGGAGAGGATATGCCCGGGTCTGCGAGTGATCTTCTGCCAGAGCTCTCACAACTGCACGAAGAAGTTCGGCAGGTGATGCAGGGCATTGCCCAGGCCTTGTGGCCATCCGCCTCCCTGCCAGGAGGCATGGGGGAGCTCGTAGAGATGCTCAAGGGAGTGTCGTGGCGCTTCCGATTATGGAAGATATCTGCCTGCCGACAAGGTGCAAGGGAAGCCTGGGCCATGGTGAAGACTCGATATACCAAGGCTGACCCGAACCACATGGCCGAGGTCGGACCTGTGGGGTCTGATGGGAAAGAGATTCCCGCCAGTTTGGTGTATGACCAGGTGAAATTAGCCGCAAAGTATTCCCAACAAGATTGTAGGCTAGACAGCCTGTTGGATGGTATAGAAGAAGAATTTAGTCAGTCTAAGTGGCTGTGTACTTCAAGTGACATATATTATCCCTAGCCGGATTGTCAATCATTTGTCACGGCGGACCTTTTCGCTTCAACCTCCGGACTCGACAGTTCGGAGTGTATCCGAATACCCGCTCAGTTATGTAAAAAACGGGGTATGCGTGGAAACTAGGCGTAGGGGTCATAAGTGCTTGAACAGACAAGTACCCAACTAGCTATGTTATATTACATGGATAGTAAGAAACATCTTCCAGGGAGAATAGTTCCGTTAAGGGTTCCTTTCCCTGGGTACGCATGCATTAATGTGCATGTCCGAACTGCAAAAAGAGACGTGGGATATAAACATCTGGGGGCATGTATTGTAATAAGTAAAAGTCATCTTTTGTTCACCGACCGAATATTCCCTTAAGAACGCTAGCTTTCGGCTTCACCCAGTCTGAGGTACACATCCGGCTGACCAGGCAGTAACAATCGCAGAGGTGCTCCCCTTATGCCCTAGCCGAATTAACGGGAACGTAGGGCATAGACACAAGAGCCAGGCAACCCAGCTTGGCCAAAAATTAGGTCATATTGATGCATATAATGGCGAAGAAAAGGTACATGTGGAAAAGTAACACATGTGCAGGGGGCATAGAGCCCGTAACATAATTATATTAAGCTTCTGTATAAGAAGCCCCCAGGTATAATGAGCACGCCTGGCGCGTCAAGATTTTGTAGTCAAGACACATTTTAACCTTTTAAGGCCGTGAAGAAAAAGGGAAGAAAGAAACAAAGAAAGACCGATAGCGGATAAATATAAAAAAACAAAAAATTGACGGAGGTAAGGAGACGAACACAGAGTCCGGCATTAGGCATAGAACCTTCGGAGTTTGGCCGCGTTCCATGGGTTTGGCTCAAGTCGATTGTCCGATGCATCCCGCAGACGGTACGCTCCACCGGTTAGAACTTTGTCAATAACGAAGGGACCTTCCCAGTTGGGTTGAGCTTGTCCTTTTTCTTCTCTAGTACGCGTAGAACGAGTTCGCCAACGTTATAAGTTTTGGCCCGTACTTCTCTGCTTTGATACCATCAAGCCTGTTGTTGATAGAATGCGGAGCGGGCTTTTGCCACGTCACGCTCCTCCTCCAGGGCGTCCAAACTATCCTGCCGATCAAGCTCGGCTTCTTTCTCTTCGTACATGCGCACTCGAGGTGAGTCATGAATGATGTCGCAGGGCAGTACCGCCTCTGCGCCGTACACCATAAAAAACGGTGTGTATCCGGTAGTGCGATTCGGCGTGGTCCGCAGCCCCCATAGTACGGAGCCGAGCTCCTCGACCTAGTGCATATCTGATTCCTTCAAGGATCGCACTAATCTGGGTTCAATGCCGCTCATAATAAGACCATTTGCTCGCTCGACTTGACCGTTTGTTTGGGGGTGATAGACGGAGGCATAATCGAGCTTAGTGCCCATGTTGCCACACCAAGTTTTTACCTCGTCGGCTATAAAGTTCGAGCCGTTATCGGTGATGATGTTGTGGGGGACACCATAACGGTGTACAACCCCGGATATGAAGTCTATCACTGGTCCGGACTCGGCCGTTTTAACTGGTTTGGCTTCTATCCATTTGGTGAATTTATCCACCATGACCAATAGGTCCTTTTTCTTATGGCTTCCTCCTTTAAGGGGTCCGACCATATCAAGCCCCCAGACCGCAAAGGGCCAAGTAATGGGGATTGTTTGGAGAGCGGTAGGTGGCATATGGCTTTGGTTTGCAAAAAGCTGGCAACCGACGCAATGTTGGACGAGGTCCTGTGCCTCTGCTCGGGCCGTCGGCCAGTAAAAACCTGTACGGAAGGCCTTGCTTACAAGGGCCCGAGCTGCGGCGTGGTGGCCGCCAAGTCCAGCATGAATTTCTGCCAAAAGTTGCCGTCCTTCCTCATCGGTGATGCACCTTTGAAGTACTCCGGTAGCGCTTTTCTTATACAGCTCTCCCTCGTGGACTTTGTAGGCTTTAGACCGCCGCACAATGCAACGTGCCTCGTTTGGGTCCTCAGGGAGTTCTTGCCTAGCTAGGTAAGCCAAGAAGGGTTCTGTCCACGGGGCGATGACAACCATAATCACGTGGGCCGAAGGTGTTATTTCGGTGGCAGAGCCTCCGATTACGTCAGACTATTCGGGATCTGGCGTTGTGGCCGGATCCGGATTGTTGTTGCCGGTCTCCCCTTCCCACACCACGGATGGCATAAACAGCCTTTCCAAGAAGATATTAGGTGGGACAGGGTCGCGCTTAGCGCCGATGCGGGCGAGGATATCCGCCGCTTGATTGTTTTCTCGGACCACATGCTGGAATTCGAGCCCCTCGAACCGAGCTGGCATTTTGAGGACGGCGTTGCGGTAAGCCGCCATTTTTGGGTCCTTGGCGTCAAAGTCTCCATTTATTTGAGATATTGCGAGGTTCGAATCCCCACGCACCTCGAGGCGTTGAATGCCCATGGAGACTGCCATCCGGAGACCATGCAACAGGGCCTCATATTCTGCTTCATTGTTGGAGTCTGTGTATAATATTTGGAGTACGTATTGGACTGTATCTCTGGTGGGGGATGTCAGGACGACGCCTGCCCCCAGACCAGCCAGCATCTTAGAGCCGTCAAAGTGTATGATCCAATTGGAGTACGCGCCGTACTCTTTAGGGAGTTCGGCTTCTGTCCATTCGGCGATGAAATCAGCCAGTACTTGTGACTTAATGGCTCGCCGTGGTTTGTATGTTATGTCGAACGGGAGGAGCTCAATAGCCCATTTAGCAATCCGGCCCATGGCATCGCGGTTATTTATTATGTCGTTGAGTGGTACTTCAGAGGCCACCGTAATTGAATACTCTTGAAAGTAGTGTCGTAGTTTCCGGGATGCCATGAAGACCGCGCATGCTATCTTTTGATAATGTGGGTACCGTGATTTGCATGGAGTGAGGACAGTGGATACGTAGTATACCGGCTTTTGAAGCGGGAACTTATGTCCGTCCGTCTCTCATTCGACGACGAGCACTGCGCTTACAACTTGGTGTGTTGCCGCTATATATAACAGCATTGGTTCGCCGATATTTCGCGCGGCCAAGATTGGGTTGCTGGCCAAGAGGGCTTTTATTTCTTCCAATCCGGTCGTGGCCGCATCCGTCCACTTGAAGTGTTCGGTGCGTCGGAGAAGGCGACAAAGAGGTAGTGCCTTTTCTCCCAATCGGGAGATAAAGCGGCTTAAGGCAGCCACGCATCCAGTTAATTTCTGGATTTTCTTGAGGTCTGTTGGGATAGCCAACTGTGACAGATCTCGGATTTTAGCCGGATTTGCTTCAATTCCTCTATTGGAAACGATGAAGCCCAAGAGCTTTCCGGCGGGCATGCCGAATACGCATTTTTCGGATTGAGCTTGATGTCATATGTTCGGAGATTGTCGAACGTGAGCCTCAAGTCGTCTATTAAGGATTCAACGTGTCTGGTTTTAATGACCACATCGTCTACGTATGCCTCCACTGTTTTGCCGATTTGTGTTTCCAGGCATGTCTGAATCATGCGTTGATAGGTTGCACCGGCGTTTTTGAGCCCGAAAGGCATGGTGTTAAAACATAAGGGGGCGTATGGAGTGATGAATGCCGTTGCGGCTTGATCGGACTCCGCCATCTTAATTTGATGGTATCCGGAGTATGCGTCGAGGAAACACAATGAGTCGTGACCTGCGGTAGCATCGATAATTTGATCGATGCGGGGGACGGGGAAGGGATCCTTGGGACAAGCCTTGTTAAGGTCCTTGAAATCGACACACAGGCGCCAGGATTTGTCCTTCTTTGGTACCATTACCAGGTTTGCTAGCCAGTCCGGGTGTTTTATTTCTCTAATGAATCCGGCCTCGAGTAACTTGGCTAGCTCCTCTCCCATGGCTTGTTGCTTAGGCTCTAAGAAACGCCGAAGAGTCTGCTTGACCGGCTTGTATCCCTTTAGAATGTTTAGGCTATGCTCGGCCAGCCTGCGTGGGATTCCTGGTATGTCTGAAGGATGCCAAGCGAAGATGTCCCAATTCTCGCGCAAGAACTCCCGCAGTGCGGCGTCTGTTGTGGGGTTCAGCTGTGCCCCGATGGATGCTGTTTTGTAGGGTCCGTTCGGTGGACCTGGAATTTGACTATTCGTCTGCTGGTTTAAAAGAGGTGGACTTGGGTCTTTTGTCGAGTATCACATCGTCCCTGTCCACTGTGGAGCGCAGCGTAGTTAGTTCTTCGGCCGCAAGGGCTTCGGATAACGCCTCGAGGGCCAGTGCGGCAGTTTTATTTTCAGCGTGGAGTGCTATGTCCGGATCACTAGCTAGAGTGATGATTCCATTGGGCCCGGGCATTTTGAGCTTCATGTACCCGTAATGGGGTATAGCTTGGAAGATCGTGAATGCCTCCCGCCCTAAAAGGGCGTGGTATCCGCTACTGAACGGGGCCACTTGGAATGTGATTTCTTCGGACCTATAATTCTCCGGCGTGCCGAATACCACATCTAGTGTGATTTTTCCCGCACATCGTGCCTCCCGACTAGGGATGATTCCTCTAAAGGTCGTGTTGCTTTGCTCAATGCGGCTCTTGTCTATTTCCATTTTGCTAAGAGTCTCCTCGTAGATGAGGTTTAATCCGCTGCCACCCTCCATGAGCACTTTAGTAAGCCGGAAGCCGTCCACAATTGGACTAAGGACCAAAGTGGCTGGTGCTCGGGCTGTTCGGAATTGAGGTTCGTCACTGGCATTGAAGGTTATGGCCGTATCGTTCCATGGATTTATTGTTGCAACGTGGTAGACTTCGGCAAGGCTGCGGAGTGCTCGCTTGCGCCTATTATTTGAGGCGAAGGTCTCGAAGACTGTTAATACTGTATAGTTATTTTCCATGGGATGGTGCTCTGTGGTATTGTTGATGAGGAGATCCTCGCTGCTCTTGGCCACCTGCCGGAGTATCCAACATGCTCTAAGGCTGTGTGTTCGCATGGTATCCGGTGTACTGTGAATTTTGCATGGCCCATTGAGCCATCCCTCCAATATAGTTCCACGCCCTGTAGTGGGCTTTGGTTTCTTTGTAATTAGATCGGGTGACTTACGAGAGTACACCCTTTTAGTTCGGACGGGGGGTTTAGTGAGAGCCGGAGGATCCCAGAACTTTGTTTGAGTTTTCCAGGCGCTTTTCCATCGCACAGTACTTCTGTACTATTCCCTTGTCCGTGCAATTTTTGCAAAAGAATGAAATTGCGTCTTCCTCGCGACAGTCCTTGACCTTGCTCATTACAAGGAGGAATCTGGCCCAATAGTGATGTGCTGTCTCTTGGGGCTCTTGTCTAATGTGGGAAAGATCACTTATGTCTGGGTGGGTGGGTGGGTAGATTTAGGTCCAAACCCTGACCCGATCTGAGACCCAGGGGCCGAGGAGTTTCCGAACTTGGCAGTTCGGGCTCCGGGATGTTGCCCAATAGTTCTGGCCCGCTGTCTGATTCTAGGTTCGAAGCTTGGGCCATGTCCTCCCGTGGACGGGTATCCGACTCGGAGAGCTCGGGAATCCGGACATAGTTTGTCCTCAAAATAGAGGAAGAATCGCTACATTGCTCCTCCACCACCGCTATCTGATTGGTGACCGGCGGAGAGTTAATCTCCCTTTGGTCGGGTTTAAGCCCGATCCGATCATAGTCCGTAGCGACTCCCAAGGCGGCGATGCGATCCAAGAGCTCGTTCAAGGAAGAGAGCTCCATTGGATCCATCTGCTCGGCGAATCCCAAGCCGGCGTGGAGGCTGTTTTTGATGACCCGAGAAGTCATCGTCGGCGCGACGGCCGAACGGGCGGTCATGACGAAGCCGCCTAGTCGGATAGTTTGGCCTACAGCCAGGGCTCCCCCAGAGGTAATGTTGTCCTTGACAACAAGACGAGCCATCAAGCCTTATCGTAACGGCACAGTGGAACTCTCAATGAAAGCACCAATGTCGGTGTCAAAATCGGCGGATCTCGGGTAGGGGGTCCCGAACTGTGCGTCTAAGGTGGATGGTAACAGGAGGCGGGGGACACAATGTTTACCAAGGTTCGGGCCCTCTCGATGGAGGTAATACCCTACTTCCTGCTTGATTGATCTTGATGATATGAGTATTACAAGAGTTGATCTACCACGAGATCGTAGAGGCTAAACCCTAGAAGCTAGCCTATGATTATGATTGTTGTTGTCCTACGGACTAAACCCTCCGGTTTATATAGACACCGGAGGAGGCTAGGGTTACACAGAGTCGGCTACAAGGGAGGAGATCTACATATCCGAATTGCCAAGCTTGCCTTCCACGCAAAGGAGAGTCCCACCCGGACACGGGATGAAGTCTTCAATCTTGTATCTTCATAGTCCAACAGTCCGGCCAAAGTATATAGTCCGGCCGTCCGAGGACCCCCTAATCCAGGACTCCCTCACCTGTCACCATCAACCTTAGACGCACAGTTCGGGACCCCCTACCCGAGATCCGCCGGTTTTGACACCGACATTGGTGCTTTCATTGAGAGTTCCATTGTGCCGTCGAGGAGAGGTTCGATGGCCCCTTCAACCGTCGATAGTGACGATGTCCAAGGAGAAACCTTCCTCCCCGGACAGATCTTCGTGTTCGGCGGCTTTGCACGGCGGGCCAACTCATTTGGCCACCTGGAGCAGATCGATAGCTACGCCCCTGGCCATCAGGTTAGATTTGGGAGTTTGAACTACGTTGTGGACATCCGTGGAGATTTGATCTTCGCCGGATTCGAGACCGCGGCGACCGCTCCCGGCCACCTTGACGAACATGACCTAAATCTGTCGTCAGACCGCATCCAGGAGATAGCTCATGTGACCACTCCGGCCTTAGATCCAGAGCACACTACAACATCCAAGGATTGGAGGTTCAACCCCACCACGGAAGCCACAGATTCCTCGGCGTTGGAGCCGCACATGGACTTAACCTCATGCAATACTCGTGTCACCGGAACTCCGGACTCTTCTCCTGGTATAAGTTCCGAACCATGTGAGTCCGCGGATACCGAACTTGATCGCTTATCGATCTTCGAGTTCAGCGCCGCAGACATCTTCCATAACTCGCCCGTGGGCGATGTGCTAAACTCATTAAAGAACTTGTCCTTGGCAGAGGACTCACAACCGAACTATGTACGGTTCGAACTGGAGGCTGGTGATGGGGAATTTCGCTTCCCACCCGCCACCCACTTCATAGCCACTGTCGAGGACTTAACCGACATGCTTGACTACGGCTCCGAAGACATCGTCAGTACAGACGATGATGCCGACAAGGAGCAAGGCCAAAACCCGCCATTCACTAGACGACGGATGGCCACTCCTTCCTACGACGTATACATGGTGGACATGCCTGAAAAAACTAACGACGATGACAGAGAGGATCCATTTGAGGATAAACCTCCTTAGAGACAGCCCAAGCACCAGCTTCCTCGACGCCACTCTAAGTCACCTCGTTTCAAAGATTGCAATACGGGCACCGGAAAAATAATATTCCGGACGATGCCGAAAACAATGAAGACCCCGTCAAGGTAACCTCCGAACAGGAGGAACGGGAAAATGGGCAAGTTAGCCCTGATGAACAGGCCATACACGGAGACTCGGAGGACAGTAATTATCTTCCGCTCTTCGAGGAAGAGGAGAGCCTCGGCAACGAGGATTTCATCATGCCTGAGGAACCTCTCGAGCAGGAGCGCTTCAAACGCCGGCTAATAGCCACTGCAAGAAGCCTGAAAATGAAGCAGCTGCAGCTTCAAGCGGACCAAGATCTGCTCAATGATAGATGGACCGAAGTCCTGGCCGCCGAAGAATACGACCTTAGTGGCCCAGCCAAAAGCTACCCGAAGCGTAGATTGCCACCTCAGTTCGATGACGAGGCACTGAAGCCCGTACCATCATCGCACAATGCGGCAGGCCCACCACAACTTGCCTCGGATAAAGCGGGAACTCAAGCCGAACACCAGTCCGCCCCACCTCGCCGTAAAGGCAAGAATAAAAAAGCTCGGGGTTGTACATACGACCTTCGACGGGACTGGGACAGTAGAGCAGGACACGCAGGATCGATCTACGGATCGCGAGGACGTGCCTCGACACGCGACGACGGCTACCTATTCAGACGTGACAAACCTAGCCACGCCCGGGCTGAAAACTGCAAATGGACTCTATCGGAGGTACGTCGCAGTGTGGCCCAACATAGAGGCACCGCACACCCTCTTTGCTTCACAGACGAAGTAATGGAGCATGAATTCCCAGACGGGTTCAAACCCATGAATATCAAATCATACGACGAAACAACGGATCCCGCGGTATGGATCGAGGACTTCCTCCTCCATATCCACATGGCTCGCGGAGATGACCCTCATGCCATCAAATACCTACCACTAAAACTCAAAGGACCAGCTCGGTACTGGTTAAACAGTCTGCCAAAAAATTATATTGGCAGCTGGGAAGATTTGGAAGACGCCTTTCGTGACAACTTCCAAAGAACATATGTCCGGCCACCGGATGCCAATGACTTAAGTCACATTGTCCAGCAGCCCGGAGAGTCAGCCAGGAAGCTCTGGACTAGGTTCTTAGTTAAAAAGAACCAAATCGTCCACTGTCCGGACGCAGAAGCCCTCGCGGCCTTCAAACACAGCGTCCGGGATGAATGGCTTGCACGCCACCTCGGTCAAGAAGGACCTAAATCCATGACAGCCCTTACCGCTCTAATGACCCGCTTTTGCACGGGAGAAGACAGCTGTCGGTGTCAAAACCAGCGGATCTCGGGTAGGGGGTCCCGAACTGTGCGTCTAAGGTCGATGGTTACAGGAGACGGGGGACACGATGTTTACCCAGGTTCGGGCCCTCTCTACGGAGGTAATACCCTACTTCCTGCTTGATTGATCTTGATGAATATGAGTATTACAAGAGTTGATCTACCACGAGATCGTAATGGCTAAACCCTAGAAGCCTAGCCTGTATGACTATGGTAATGAGTATATACTTTCCGGACTACAGCCTCCGGTTTATATAGACACCGGGGGGATCTAGGGTTACATAGAGTCGGTTACATAAGAAGGAATCTTCATAGTTGGTCGCCAAGCTTGCCTTCCACGCCAAGGAGAGTCCTATCCGGACACGGGTACAGTCTTCGGCCTTCATGTCTTCACTGCCCACCAGTCCGGCCCATGGATAACAAGTCGGATGCCCGAGGACCCCTTAGTCCAGGACTCCCTCAGTAGCCCCTGAACCTGGCTTCAATGACGAGGAGTCCGGCGTGTAGATTGTCTTCGGCTTTGCAAGGCGGGTTCCCCTTTCTGAACTCCAAGATAGTCTTCAGATGTAATGATTGTATCCGGACTTGTATACACAACTGCAGAGGATATAATATTTCACGAGTCCAATCCGCTGACAACTTTTTGGTAATATGACATCACGCCTGCTCGGCCATTATTTTCGAACCGTTAGCTAGCCCGTCGTCCCATGTCTCGAGACGTGGTTTTATTGGCATGTCTTATCCAAGCGGAGATCGTGTCTCCCTTTTTTAAGGGATTCTTATCAACCCGGATGTGGGTCGCCCAACCGTCGCTTGGGACAACTCCTTGGGAATAGGCAAGTTTTAAGGTCCAGGAGGAGACGTTCGATATTCGCGGCCTTTATATAGGGGTACAGACCCGTCTTTTTTCTTTCACGCTTGCTTCTTCCTCAACCCTTGCTACCCCAAGTTCCAACACCCGGGTTTCAATAGCCACAAGCTCCAATCATGTCTGGATCCAGCCGTCAAGGCCAGTGGGTGGCTTCTTCTAACATGGAGGGAGATATTGCAAAGCTTCGGGCGGTGAGGTATCTGACCACAGAAATCCTTCATCGGCTTCCTGCCGAGGGGCAGGTTATTCCGACCCCCAGATCCGGCGAGAGGGTCGTGTTCGTATCCCACTTCTTCCACGGGTTAGGGTTTGCACTTAATCCCTTCGTATGAGGGCTCATGTTTTATTATGGGCAAGATTTTCACGATCTGGCCCCGGACTCTATTCTTCTTATCTTGGCGTTTATCTTCACGTGCGAAGCCTTCCTCCGAACTCCTCCGCACTTCGGCTTGTGGCTCAAGACCTTCGATGTGAAGCCGCAAGTGATAGAGGGGGAGCAGGCAGAGTGCGGTGGTGCCATAGTGAGCAAGCTTGCTAGCGTTGTTTGGCTGAAAGGATCCTTTGCCAAATCTTCTGATTTATGGCAGCAGGGGTGGTTCTATATCACCGAGCCCCGTGGCTCCAAGTGGGCAGCTGCGCCCGCATTTCGATCCAGCCCCCCAATTCAGCTTGCATCATGGATTAATAAGGGGTTGGACTGGGGATCAACGGAGGAGGTGCGGGCTTTGCAAAGTCGCATCCGAAGCCTCATTGAGAGGGACATCAATATCGTCAACGTTGTTCAAGTAATGCTAGCCCGCCGGACCCTGCCGTGCCAGCGACGGCCTCTCTGCATGTGGGAGTTCAATCCAGAAGGGTCGCGGACTCTTCAGCACTTCTTCGGCACTACGCACGAAGGAATGTGGAGATTATTTTTCGGGAAACGAAAGCAATGGCCGGACACCACTGAAGATATCGGCCTAGACTGTAACCATCCGGACACCTCGGTAAGTACCCATTCGCCGAACACCTCATAATCAGACACCCAGTGGTAAGACACTGACCGAATCAATCTTTTTCAGGGCTAGATAAAGAAAGTGGAACGGATTAGGTGTCCGGCTCCCCTTCCCGAAGACTCAGCTAATCCTATGTCAACAAGGATGCTGGCCTCGGCACCATACCAGGAGCCGGCAAGGGAGGGTAAAGAGGAGAGTGAGAAGACCCGAGATGACCTTTCTTCCGGAGGTAAGTCGGATACTGAGTCCGGAGAAATCGACCTTTCCTCGCCTGAAGACAGGGGCGAAAGAGGACCTAGTATCCCTTCTCCGAGCAGGAGGAAAAGGGCCGCCTCCGAAGGTTGGGAGGGGCGGTCTCCCAAGAGGGGCAAGATGCCACCGTCGAGCGGCTTAGGTTTGGAAAGTGACGCCGTTAAACAGCTCCAACATGGGGACAAGCCCTCAACCAAACCGTAAGTGAATCTGGGGTACTTTGATAGCGTCCTGCTCCTTTGCCGTTACCGAAGATATACGTAACGTGTCCATGCATTTTTACAGGTCGGCACCGAGTTTTTCTGGGCAATCCTCTTCTTTAGGAGGTCTCCTCCCAGAGATGATGGAGAGCGAGACGCCTCCCCCAACCTCCTCGCCTAATAAGGCGAACGACTCTGAAGTGTCATCGCGGAGGGTTTTTCTTGATCAACAAGCTACGCAGGGGATAAAAGAGGCAGTACCCGAAGGTGGATCTCTGACCGTCCGGGATTCTGGGGCTGGCAATAAAGGCCCCGGACTGTCTGGCCACAGCCGACGGTGATTCTAGAGATGGGTGAACGGATTCCTTCAAAGGATGGTTGTGCTCCTAGAGCGGCTTCCGGAGACCCGGAGGCTCCGGATATATTGCAAGACATGTTGCGAAAAGCATCTGTCTCGGGGGAACAGCGTACCTTGATGGGTACAGTGGTTGAGAAGATTTTGTCCGCGAAGAGCGGATTGAATGAAGCCTTCTTGAGCCTGCTAAAAGGTTTTGAGGTTTGTGATATAATGTTTTCAGCTATGTTTTATTTGCAAAGATGCACCTGCGTATAGGTAGTAGCCCCTGAGACTCGGGTTGGCTTCCACTGGGAAGCGAACGGAGGATCGAAAAGAATTACTCAAGGACTGGTCTGATGAACTTGAACGCAGGTTGTTTCCCCCTTAGCTACTTCCCAGACTATGGATATTGCCGAGCTGCAGCGGAAGCTTGATGTAGCAGGGGATGACCTTGTGTTAATCAATATGCGTCTTAACGAGTTGCAAGGTATGTATTCGGGGCAATCCCCATACATGTTTTGTGGTATAAGCATGATGTTTAAATCTATATGCTGGAATATGCATGGCTGCAAATGGTGCTGCCGCTGTTGAAGTTCTTCGAGTGGAGCTGGCCCGGGCCAAGGAGCGGGCCCGGTGTAGCCATGTGGCTGCCAAAAAGGCATCGGCTGAGTTAAAAGCCGAACAAGCTGCACGGCGCCAAGACGAGGAGAAGATATCTACGATGGCGCTCGAACTAAAAAATTCTACTGGCCGCTGTGAATTTCTGGAGGAGGAGAATGAAGCCAAAACGGCTTAACAGGACAAGGCCTTACAAGAGGCGAGAGAAGCGCGGTCGGAATCCAGAGCAGCCCGTGAGGAGATCCGGCAAGCTGGGGAGATTGCGGCTGGTAAACCCTTTCTGCTACAGACTAAGTTCGGCGATCCGAACTATGCTCAGCTTGACCGAGTGTGGAGTTTTTCGGACGAGTTTTTAGACTTGCCGAAGAGTTCTTCCAATGCGGCGCAGTATTATCAAGCGCGAGAGGGGTACGCAATGAAGAAGCTTTTCTGGTCATAGTTTGGCGCATCAAAGCGCCCTCAGTTGCTGAATGAACAGATGTCCCAATGGGTCGAGCTTCATAGGATATCCGGCGCTGCCATGAAGAACGTCATAATCCGGTTGTGGCCAACCGAGCATGTTCCGAATAGCTACTTAGGTTTGGTGCAAAGGCTTGTTGACGCGGTGCCGCGTATCGACGCTGTGAAGCGGTCGACGTGCATTGAGGGTGCACGGATGACTTTTACCCGAGTCAAGACATTCTGGGGGAAGATGAAGGCCATCGATGTTGCGGCGAAGAGTCCACCCAAGGGCAAGGACCGTCCTGAACCGGAGCATTATTTTGAAGACGTCCTAGAGGCCGCCCGCTTGATAGAGGGTCAGTGCTCAAAAGACATAATGTTCGAGTGAGGTGTATGAGAATTGTAAAAGACAATTTTATAGTTAATCTATTTTTTATGTTTTGCTTGAAAGCTTGTATTCCTCCTGTGCGGCCATTTTAATATAATTTGAAAGTTTTCCAGTCGTCAGCTTCAGCCCCCTCGTAGGAAGTACGGGGGTGTTCGGAAAAGCATTTAATCACTCTTTATCCAACGTCTTGGTCCATGAAGGAGGTGATAATGCGGCGAACCAGGCAATCGGACTATAGGGCATTAACACTTTCACTTAGCCATAGGAGTTTTATGGTGGGGCTACGACATAGCCCCTGGTATGTATGCGGCGTATTATAATATGGTGCCTTACATATTTGATCTGAAAAAGATCCCTCGTGTGACACGGAGAATCGCTAAAGATTCCAATAAGTCGTCAAGTGGTTGACCAGCTCTCGCCGCATCATGACAGTCAGTATTCGGCTTTCTCTACTGAGGTACTTGACCAGATGAACCGGCAGCACAATCACAGTAGTTCTCCCTTTACTACCCTAGCCGATGGAGCGGAACGTAGGGTAGCAAGCACAGGAGCCGGGCAACCCAACTATTGACCCAAGACAATGATTCGGAGCTGATGCATATAAGGCCAAACTTGTGACGCCAAAGTACGCTATAGAGCTGTTCGGACTTTTGCTGGCAACTCATTTGTTCCCATACCGAGCCCCTGGTAGGTTATGCTAAGGTATATCTGTGAAACAACCATAGGAGCCATATTCATTGGCGAAACAGCACGGATGATTAATTCGGATACTGTTTACTGGGACTTGAAAGATATGCCAATGATTACTTTATATATATAAAGACCACAACCCCGGCTATTTGACATGCTCGGGGTCGGAGGCGGAGGAAGAGGCATAGTACAGGCTCGAAATAAAGAGTGCGGTCTACAAAAAGTTATTTTGGACCTCCTGTCGCACGTCTGCCGCCTGTCCTCGGCGAGGGGAATCCTTGATGGAAGTAGCCCCTTAGCTGAGTGTATGGATCCGAACTCCGATAGAGTCAGTTTTAGATGTTTGCCCTGTTCGTCACCTATTTTTAAGAGATAGTGAAGGAAGAAATAAAAAGAAAATAGATAAAAAGTGTTACGGGAATGCTTGCAGGCTTGTCCGTAGTGTGCTTCCACCAATGCCCAAGGTATCTTGAGTGCGTAGTGATGTATGCGCGGTACAAATTTTGCAGGTGTACGAGGTGGGCGGCGGAAGCCGGACTGCTATTTTCGCTCCGGGAGTAGTCGATCCTCGGGTGGAAATTGCTTCTGACCCCCGGTATTTCATTGCTGAACCTCTCTGTCGTCCCTGTCGCCTGGCGGCCTCCTCCCCTTGTGTTCAGCGTTGAGCTTGCCGGCCTGCTTAAAGACCCAGCAGTTTCTGTTAGTATGATTAGCTGGTTTATCGGGGTGGCCGTGAATCTGGCAGGGTCGGTCCAATATCCTGTCTAGGTTGGATGGTTCGTCTCAGTTCGCCTTGAATGGCTTCTTCCGTTGATCGGGCTTGGGATTGCTGAATCCGGCCTTGACCGCTGTGTCACATGATCTTTCCTTATCATTGCGACTGTTGTGTTTGCTTCGTCGTGGCTTGCCGTTGCCGTCTCGGATTTCGGAAGTGCCCGGGTCGCTGGCGCTGTTGCTTCTACGAGCGAGCCAGATGTCTTCTCCCGCGCAAAAGCGGGTCATTAGAGCAGTAAGGGCTGTCATGGATTTAGGTCCTTCTTGACCGAGGTGGCGTGCAAGCCATTCATCACGGACGCTGTGTCTGAAGGCTGCGAGGGCTTCTGCGTCCGGACAGTCGACGATTTGGTTCTTTTTTACTAAGAACCGAGTCCAGAGCTTCCTGGCTGACTCTCTGGGCTGCTAGACAATGTGAATTAGGTAATTAGCATCCGGTGGCCGGACATATGTTCCATGGAAGTTGTCAAGGAAGACTTCTTCCAAGTCTTCCCAGCTGCCTATGGAATTTTCAGGCAGGCTGTTTAACCAGTGCCGAGCTGGCCCTTTTAGCTTTAGTGGGAGGTATTTAATGGCGTGGAGGTCGTCTCCACGGGCCATATGGATGTGGAGGATAAAATCTTCTATCCATACCGCGGGATCGGTTGTTCCGTCGTATGATTCAATATTGACGGGTTTGAATCCTTCGGGGAATTCATGATCCATTACTTCATCAGTGAAGCAAAG
Organism: Triticum aestivum; assembly: GCF_018294505.1. NCBI lineage: Eukaryota > Viridiplantae > Streptophyta > Magnoliopsida > Poales > Poaceae > Triticum > Triticum aestivum. The sequence goes on along the minus strand of NC_057796.1, from coordinate 369,129,942 downwards.
AGGGTGTGCGGCGCCTCTATGTACGGCCACACTGCGGTGTAACTCCGAAGGAGTCCATTTGCGGTTTTCGGCTCGGGCGTGGCCAGGTTTGTCACGTCCGAATAGGTAGCCATCGTCGCGTGTCGAGGCATGCCCTCGCGATCAATAGATCGATCTTGCGTGTCCTGCTCTACTGTCCAAGTCCCATCGAAGGTCGTCTGTACAACCATGAGTTGTGTTATTCTTGCCTTTACGGTGAGGTGGGGCGGCCTGGTGTTCGGTTTGAGTTGCCTCTTTATCCGGACAGAGTTGTCGATGACCTGCCGCATTGTGTGATGATGGTACGGGCTCCAACGCCTCGTCATCGAACTGCGGTAGCAATCTATGCTTCGGGGAGCTTTTGGCTGGGCCACTAAGGCCGTATTCTTCGGCGGCCAGGACTTCGGTCCATATATCGTTGAGTAGGTCTTGGTCAGCCTGAAGATGCTGCTGCTTCTTTTTCAGGCTCCTTGCAGTAGCTATTAGCCTGCTCTTGAAGCGCTCCTGCTCGAGGGGTTCTTCGGGTACGATGAAGTCTTCATCGAGGCTTACCTCATCTTCGGAGAGTGGAAGGTAGTTGTCGTCCTCCGAATTGTCGCTGGGCAGGGCCTGTTCATCGGGGCTGGCTTGCCCGTTTTCTTGTTCCTCCTGTTCGGATCTTGCTCCAACAGGGTCTTCATTGTTTTCGGCGTCGTCCGGAGTACTATTTTCTCCGGTGCCAGCGTTGCTGCGATGTGACTTAGAGCGGCGTTTAGGGCGTCGGTACTTAGACTGTGTCTTAGGAGGTTTATTCTCAACTGGATCTTCTTTTTCATCATCGCTAGCTTTTTTAGGTGTATCAACCATGTACACGTCGTACGAAGAGGTGGCCGTCCCACGTGCCGTGAATGGCGGGTCTTGGCCTTGCTCCTTGTCGGCATCGTCGTCTATACCGTCGATGTCTTCAGAGCCATAATCAAGCATGTCGGTTAAGTCCTCGACAGTGGCTATGAAGTGGGTGGCGGGTGGGAAGCGAAATTCTCCATTTTCAGCCTCTAGCTCGAACCGGACATAGTTCGGCTGTGAGTCCCCCGCCAAGGACAGGCTTTTTAATGAATTTAGAACGTCGCCCAAGGGCGAGTGTTGGAAGATATCTGCGGCGCTGAACTCGAAGATCGATAACCGATCCAGCTCTGCGTCCGCAGGCGTGCGTGGTTCGGAACTTATAGCTGGAGACGAGTCCGGAATTCCGTTGACACAGACATTGCACGGTGCTGAGTCCATGTGTGGCTCCAACACCGCGGATTCTGCGGTTTCGGATGGCGCAATCCGCTTTGGATCTAAGGCCGTAGCAGTTATAGGAACCATCTCCTGAATATGGTCCGATGACAGATTTAAGTCATGTTCATTGGAGCGACGGGGAGCGATCGCCGTGGTCTCAAATCCGTTGAAGATCAAGTCTCCACGGATATCCGCGACGTAGTTCAAGCTTCCGAATCTGACCTGGTGGCCAGGGGCGTAGCTATCGATCTGTTCCAGATGGCCGAGCAAGTTGGCCCGCAGTACGAAGCCGCCGAATGCGAAAATCCGTCCGGGGAGGAAGGTTTCTCCTTGGACAGCGTCACTATCAACGATTGAAGGGGCCATCGAACCTTTCGTCGACGGCACAGTGGAACTCTCAATGAAAGCACCAATGTCGGTGTCAAAACCGGCGGATCTCGGGTAGGGGGTCCCGAGCTGTGCGTCTAAGGTCGATGGTTACAGGAGACGGGGGACACGATGTTTACCCAGGTTCGGGCCCTCTCTATGGAGGTAATACCCTACTTCCTACTTGATTGATCTTGATGAATATGAGTATTACAAGAGTTGATCTACCACGAGATCGTAATGGCTAAACCCTAGAAGCCTAGCCTCTATGACTATGGTAATGAGTATATACTTTCCGTACTACACCCTTCAGTTTATATAGACACCGGGGGGTCTAGGGTTACATAGAGTCGGTTACATAGGAAGGAATCTTCATAGTTGGTCGCCAAGCTTGCCTTCCACGCCAAGGAGAGTCCTATCCGGACACGGGTACAATCTTCGGCCTTCATGTCTTCACAGCCCACCAGTTCGGCCCATGGATAACAGGCCGAACGCCCGAGGACCCCTTAGTCCAGGACTCCCTCAACAGCTGGCTCGCTCGTAGAAGCAATAGTGCCAGCGACTCGGGCACTTCCAAAATCCGAGATGGCAATGGCAAGCCACGACGAAGCAAACACAACAGTCGCAATGATAATGAAACATCACACGACACAGCGGTCAACGCCGGATTCAGCAATCCCAAACCCGGACAACAGAAAAAGCCATTCAAGGCGAACCGAGACGGACCATCCAACCTAGACAAGATATTGGACCGACCTTGCCAGATTCACGGCCACCCTGATAAACCAGCTAATCATACCAACAGAAGTTGTTGGGTGTTCAAGCAGGCGGGCAAGCTCAACGCCGAACACAAGGGGAGGAGGCTGCTAGGCGACAGGGACGACGGACAGGTTCGCCAACCAAATACCGGGGGTCAGAAGCACTTTCCCCCCGAGGATCGACTGTCGGTGTCAAAACCGGCGGATCTCGGGTAGGGGGTCCCGAACTGTGCGTCTAGGATCGATGGTAATAGGAGACGGGGGACACGATGTTTACCCAGGTTCGGGCCCTCTCTATGGAGGTAATACCCTACTTCCTGCTTGATTGATATTGATGAATATGAGTGTTACAAGAGTTGATCTACCATGAGATCGTAATGGCTAAACCCTAGAAGTCTAGCCTATGTGAATATGGTAATGATTCTATCCTATCCGGACTATGCTCTCCGGTTTATATAGACACCGGAGAGATCTAGGGTTAAATGAGGTCGGCTACATAGGAGGAAATCTTCATAATAGGTTGCCGAGCCTGCCTTCCACGCTAAGTAGAGTCCAATCCGGACACGGGTATTGTCTTCGGCCTTCGTATCTTCACAGCCCATCAGTCCGGCCCATGGATAACAGGCCGGACGCCCGAGGACCCCTTAGTCCAGGACTCCCTCATCGACCAATCCCGGAGCGGAAATAGCAGTTCGGCTTCCACCGCCCACCTCATATACCCGCAAAATTTGTACCGCGCATACATCACTACGCACTTAAGATACCATGGGCATTGGCAGAAGCACAATACGGACAAGCCTGCAAGCACTCCCGTAACATTTTTTATCTACTTTCCTTTTTCTTTCTTCATTATCTCTTACAAACAGGTGACACAAAGGACAAACATCTAAAACTGACTCTATCGGAGTTCGGATCCGTACACTCACCTAAGGGGCTACTTCCGTCAAGGATTCCCCTCGTCGAGGACAGGCGGCGCAGACGTGCGACAGGAGGTCCAAAATAACTTTTTGTAGACCGCACTCTTTATTTCGAGCCTGTAATATGCCTTTTTCCTCCGCCTTCGACCCCGGGCATGTCAAATAGCCGGGGTTGTGGTCTTTATATATATAAAGTAATCATTGGCATATCGCTCAGGTCCCAGTAAATATAATCCGCATTAATCATTCGTTTCTTTTTCAAAAATGAATTTGGCCCCTATAGCTGTTTTACAGCCATACCTCGGCACAACCTGCCAGGGGCTCGGTATGGGAACAAATGAGTTGCCAACAAATTCCGAACAGCTTTATAAGCATACTTCGGCGTCGCGAGTTTGGCCTTATATGCATCAGCTCTGAATCATGTCTTGGGTCAATGGTTGGGTTGCCCGACTCTTGTGATTGCTACCTTACGTTCCGCTCTATCGGCTAGGGTAGTAAAGGGAGAACTACTGCGATTGTGCTTCCGGTTCATCTGGTCAAGCACCTCAGTAGAGAAAGCTGAAAACCGATTGTCATGATGCTACGAGAGCTGGTCAACCACTCGATGACTTATCGTAATCTGTCGCGATTCCCTCCGTGTCACACGAAGGACCTTTTTTCTTCAGGTCATATATGTAACGCACCATATTGGAATAAGTCGTACACATACCAGGGGCTATATCGTAGTCCCCCCTATAAAACTCCTATGGCTAAGTGAACGCCCTATAGTCTGATTGCCTGGTTCGCCGCATTATCACCTCCTTCATGGACCAAGACGTTGGATCAAGAGTGATTAAAAGCTTTTCCGAACAACCCCGTACTTCCTACGAGGGGGCTGAAGCCGACGACTGGAAAACTTTCAGATTATATAAAAACGGCCGCAGAAGAGGAACACAAGCTTTCGAGCAAAACATAAAAATAGATTAACTATAAAATTGTCTTTTACAATTCTCATGCACCTCACTCGAACATTATGTCTTTCGAGAATTGACCCTCTATCAAGCGAGCGGCCTCTAGGACGTCTTCAAAATAATGCTCCGGTTCGTAACGGTCCTTGCCCTTGGGTGGACTCTTCGCCGCATCATCGAGGCCTTCATCTTCCCCCAGAATGTCTTGACTCGGGCAAAGGCCATCCATGCACCCTCAATGCACACCGACCGCTTCACAGCATCGATACGTGGCACCGCATTAACAAGCCGCTGCACCAAGCAGAAGTAGCTATTCGGAACAGGCTCAGTTGGCCACAACCGGATTATGATGTTCTTCATGGCAGCGTCGGATATCCTATGAAGCTCGGTCCATTGGGACATCTGTTCATTCAACAACAGAGGGCGCTTCGACACACCAAATTGTGACTAGAGAAGCTTCTCTGTTGCATACCCCTCTCGCGCCTGGTAAAACCGCGCTGCATTGGAAGAACTCTTCGGCAAGTCTAAAAACTCGTCTGGAGAACTCCACACTTGATTAAGCTGAGCATAGTTCAGACCGCCGAACTTAGTCTGTAGTAAAAAGGGCCTCCCGGCCGCAATCTCCCCAGCTTGCCGGATCTCCTCACGGGCTGCTCTGGATTCAGACCGCGCTTCTCTCGCCTCTCGTAAGGCCTTGTCAAGTTCAGCCGTTTTGGCTTCATTCTCCTTCTCAAGAAGGACACAGCGGCTAGCAGCATTTTTTAGTTCGAGCGCCATCATGGATATCTTCTCCTCGTCTTGGTGCCGAGCAGCTTGTTCGGCTTTTAACTCAGCCGATGCCTTTTCGGCAGCCGCATTACTAAAACGGGCCTGTTCCTTGGCCCGGGCCAGCTCCGTCCGAAGAATCTCAACGGCGGCAGCACCATCTGCAGTCATGCATATCCCAGTATATAACTTTCAGCGTCATGCTTCTATTACAAAATGTATGTGAAAGGACTGCTTCGAATACATACCTTGCGACTCGTCAAGACGCATATTGATTAACGCAATGTCATCCCCTGCCACATTAAGCTTCCGCTGCAGCTCGGCAATATCCGTAGTACGGGAAGTAACCAGGGGGGAAGCGGCCTGTATTCCAATTAATAAGATTAGTCCTTGAGCATTTCTTCTTGATCCTCCGTTCGCCTCCCTTGGGAAGCCAACCCGAGTCTCAGGGGCTACTACCTATACACAGGTGCATCTTTGCAAATACAATAGTTGAAAAATATTACATCACAAACCTCGAAGCCTCTTAGCAGGCTCATGAAGGCTTCATTCAACCCGCTCTTCGCGGACAGAATCTTTTCAACCACCGTACCCATCAAGGTACGCTGTTCTTCCAAGACAGATGCTTTTTGCAGCATATCCCTCAACATATCCGGCGCCGCCGGGCCTCCGGAAGCCGCTATAGGAGCACGACCATCCTTTGAAGGATCCCGTTCACCTGTCTCCAGAATCATCGCTGGCTGAAAACCGGATAGTCCGGGGCCTTCATTATTGGCCCCCGAATCCCGGCCGATTGGAGGCCCACCTTCGGGTACCACCTTTTTCATCCCCTGTACCGCTTGTTGATCAAGAAAAACCCTCCGAGATGACACTTCGGAGTCGTCCGCCTTATTCGGCGAGGAGGTCGGGGGAGGCGTCTCGCTTTCCATCATCTCTGGGAGGAGATCTCCCGAAGAAGAGGATTGCCCAGAAAAACTCCGTGCCGAACTGTAAAAATACACAGGCACGTTACGTATCTCTTCGGTAACGGGAAAGGAGCGGGACGCTACCAAAGCACCCCGGATTCACTTACGGTTCGGTCGAGGGCTTGTCTCATGATGGAGTTGTTCAATGGTGTCACCTTGCAAACCTGAGCCGCTCGATGGTGGCATCTTGCCCCTCTTAGGAGACCGCCCCTCCCAACCTTCAGAGCGGCCCTTTTCCTCCTGAATGGAGAAGGGATACCGGTTCTCTTTTGCCTGTGTCTTCAGGCGAGGAAATGTCGATTTCTCCAGACTCAGTATGTGACTTACCTCCGGAACGAAGGTCATCCCGGGTCTTCTCACTCTCCTCTTTGCCCTCCCTCGCCGGCGCCTGGTACGGTGCCGGTGCCAGCATCCTTGTTAGCACGGGGTTAGCTGAGTCTTCGGGAAGAGGGGCCGGACACCTAATCCATTCCGCTTTCTTTATCCAGCCCTGAAAAAGGAAGGTTTGATCAGTGTCTTACCACTGGATACCTGATTATGAGGTGTTCGGCGGACGAGTACTTACCGGGGTGTCCGGATGGTTGCAGTCTAGGCAGGTATCTTCGGTGGTACCCGGCCATTGTTTTCGTTTCCCAAAGAATAAATTCCACATTGCTTCGTGCGTAGTGCCTAAGAAGTGCTGAAGAGTCCGTGGCCCTTCTGGGTTAAACTCCCACAAGCGGAGAGGCCGTCGCTGACACGGCAGGGTTCGGCGGACTAGCATTACCTGAATAACGTTGACAATATTGATATCCTTCTCAATGAGGCTTCGGATGCGACTTTGCAGAGTCCGCACCTCGTCAACTGATCCCCAGTCCAACCCCTTATTAATCCATGATGCAAGCTGAATTGGGGGGCTGGATCAAAACGCAGGCGCAGCTGCCCACTTGGAACCACGGGGCTCGGTGATATAAAACCACTCCTGCTGCCATAAGTCGGAAGATTCCTTGAAAGATCCTTTTAGCCAGATAGCGCTGGTAAGCTTGCTCACTGAGGCACCACCGCACTCCGCCGGTCCCCCCTCTATCATTTGCGGTTTCACATTGAAGTTCTTAAGCCACAAGCCGAAGTGTGGGGGAGTTCGGAGGAAGGCTTCGCACGTGACGATAAATGCCGAGATGAGAAGGACGGAGTTCGGGGCGAGATCGTGAAAATCTAATCCGTAATAGAACATGAGCCCCCGGACGAAGGGATGGAGGGCGAACCCCAATCCTTGGAGGATGTGGGAAACACGACCCTCTCGCCGGAACTGGGGGTAGGGATAACCTGCCCCTCCGCGGGAAGCCGGTGGAGGATTTCTGCGGTCAGGTATCTGGTCGCCCGAAGCTTTGCGACATCCTCCTCTGTGACAGAAGAAGCCACCCATCGGCCTTGACGGCTGGATCCGGACATGACTTAGGCTTACGGAGGGTGAGACCTTGGTGTTGGAACTCGAGGTAGTAAGAGTCGAAGAAGAAGCAAGCGTGGAGAGGAAAGGCGGGTCTGTGCCCCTTTATAAAGGCCGAGAATATCGAACGCCTCCTCCCGGGCCTTAAAATTCGCCTATTCCCAAGGAGTTGTACCCTAAGGACGGTTGGGTTACCCGCGTCTGTGTCGATAAAAGAATCCCTTAATAAGGGGACACGATCTGTGCTGGGATAAGACATGTCAATGACAACCACGTTTCGGAACGTGGAGCCGTGGGCGAAACAACGGTTCGAAATAACGAACGGACTGACATAATGTCGTATTGTAAAAAGTAGCCAGAGGATTGGATTCATAAATTATTATGCCCTCTGTGGAAGTATGTGCTGCTCGCCGAACTCGATCGTCCGAAGACCATTGTGGAGTATCCGGAAAGAAGGGAACCCGCCTTTCAATGCCGAAGACAAATCTGCGCGCCGGACTCCTCGTTATTGAAGCCAGGTTCAGGGGCTACTGAGGGAGTCCTGGACTAAGGGGTCCTCGGACGTCCGGCCTGTTAGCCATGGGCCGGACTTATGGGTTGTGAAGATACGAAGACCGAAGACTGCACCCGTGTCCGGATGGGACTCTCCTTGGCGTGGAAGGCAAGTTTGGTGACCGAATATGTAGATTCATTTCTTTGTAACCGACCTTGTGTAACCCTAGATCCTCCCGGTGTCTATATAAACCGGAGGACTTAGTCCGGAAAGGCATATACTCATTACCATAGTCATACAGGCTAGACTTCTAGGGTTTAGCCATTACGATCCCGTGGTAGATCAACTCTTGTAATACCCATATCCATCAAGATCAATCAAGCAGGAAGTAGGGTATTACCTTCATAGAGAGGGCCCGAACCTGGGTAAACATCGTGTCCCGTGTCTCCTGTTACCATCGACCTTAGACGCACAGTTCAGGACCCCCTACCCGAGATCCGCCGGTTTTGACACCGACATTGGTGCTTTCATTGAGAGTTCCACTGTGCCGTCCTCAAAAGGTTTGATGGCTTCTTCAATCATCTACAACAATGCTGTCCAAGGGGAAGTCTTCCTCCATCGACAATTGTTTCAAATTGATGTAAGTACATATACTGACATGTGCACATATCCTATAGCACAGACGTCGTCGTCACCACAATGGGGCTCCTCACCGTGTACTTGCCGTTGTCGTCCACCCACGTCAATGATCCATGCAGCACTACCTCGGGCATTAGCTCCTCCCGCACCTGAATCACGACCGTGTATCTCTGTTTCTCATGCTTCCCGCCAAACACCAGCCTATTCGGCACGACGCTCACCTTTAGTCCATCCAGTCCCTCCACCGTGGCGTTGTACCTCGCTGGCCCATCCCCCACATTGGTCACGGTCCTGGCGAACGTCTTCTCTCCGGTCGTGTCAAAGTACGCGATGAAGGACGGGTAGTTGAGATCCAACGACGCACCGACGCAGTCCACAGGGGCCGACGACTGTGTCACGGTCTTGATCTGCGCCGTCGTGTAGTTCATGGCGCACATGAGATTGATGTAGTCCCCCGGCCCGGCTTCGTAGACCAGGCCCGGGGCCAGGGCGCGGTTCGGGTCGATGTGGCCGGACCCCATTGCGAGCGGCGAGGCTGGCCCGTTCTGGTCGCCGCCGGACATGTCCTTGATGGGAGCGAAGGTGTTGTCCATAGCGCTAGCCGTCGTCATCATCGCCGACCGCACCGCCGCGGGGCTCCACTCCGGGTGGACGGCCTTGAGCAGCGCCGCCACGCCTGACGCGTGTGGGCACGACATGGACGTGCCGGAGATGATGTTGAACTTGCCGAACAGTGTCTGCTGCCCAACATTCGCGACGCTGACGTTCTCCGCCCACGATGCGAGGATGAGCGAGCCGGGCGCGAACAGGTCGGGCTTAAGCACCGTGGGGCAGCTCGCCGCCGGGCCGCGCGACGAGTAGGTCGCCAGCAGCGGCGCGGGCTTCGTGTCCACCACGGTCACCGCGAACTTGATCGAGGCCTTGGGCGTGCGGCTCCTCTGGATGTAATGCATCAGCGCGGGGGCGTCCTGGGGGCTCAGGATCACGCCCGGGAACACGAAGCTCTCCGAGAGCTCCCTGAACGGGTCGCTCGACAGGAACAGCGCGGCGCGCACCTTCGCGTTCTGCGCCGAGGATATCGCGGACCCGAGGGAGTCCGTGTCCGTGGCGTCGCAGAGCACGACCTTGTCGCGGTTCATGGAGAGCGACGTGTCGTTGTCGCACGTGCCGAGGAACACGAGCCCAGCGTTCCCGAGGCTGCTCGGGGTTCCTGGGTATAGCGATTCACCGACGAAGGTCGTGCCGTCGCCGAGCCTGACGACGCCGGAGAACTTCCTGTCCACCGTGCCCGACCCGACGGTGAGTACCCACGGCGAGCCGTTGTGGAGGTACCCGAGGTCCGGTCCATCGTTACCAGCCGAAGTTGACACGAAGACTCCGCGCTCCATCGCCGCGAACGCGCCAATGGCGACAGGGTCGTCGTATAACTGCCGGCCGTTCAGGCCAAGGGAGAGGGAGAGCACGTCGACGCCATCGGCGATGGCCTGGTCCATGGCGGCGAGTATGTCGGAAGCGTACGAGCCTTCGTCCCACAGGGCCTTGTACACCGCCACCCTGGCGCGGGGCGCCATGCCGCGAGCGATGCCTCGAGCGTAGCCGAAGAAGGACGCGCCCGACACGGGCGAGCCGGCGGCCGTGGACGACGTGTGCGTGCCGTGGCCGTCCGTGTCCCGCGGGGAGTCGACAGCGACGGTCACGTTGTTGGCGATGAGGCCCTTGTTGAACTTGCGCGCGCCGACGAGCTTCCGGTTGCACACCTTGGCGGCGTCGAACGCCGTGCCGGACTCGCAGAAGCCCTTCCACCGCGCCGGCACCGGGGGAAGCCCGTCGTCACGGAAGCTCGCGCTCTCGGGCCACACGCCCGTGTCGACCACGCCGATGATGACGTTCTCACCGTACTTGGACGCCTCCCATATCCCACCGGCCGCGCTGACGCCTAGGAACTCGGGCGTGTGCGTAGTATCACGCACCACCCTCGCGTCGTCGCGGTAGCACGAGACGAACCCCGGAGAGCGCCGGAGCCTGTCGAGCTCGTCCTCAGGGAGCCGCGCCGCGAAGCCGTGCATCGCGTGGTCGTAGACGTAGAACATTTCTGCCCCCGGGGCGGCCACCGCGAGCGTGGACTCGTACCAGCGCAGGTGGCTCGAGAACCCGCTCGGCATGGCCGACTTGTCCATGTGCACAATATAGGACGACGCCGCCACGGTATCGGCCGACGCGGCCGGCCGCACCCACAGCGCGACCAGCACCAACGCCACCCATGGCAACATTGTGCGATGTAGCTGCGTAAGTAGAGCGCCGGCGGCTATGGAGTACGACGGCCGGCGTCGTAAGCGGGTGACGCGGCTCCGGCAATGGCGCGCATGGCTATTTATCCTGCATGGGCGGTGGTCTTGGGAGTCCGACCCATTCGGTGGTTGCCGCGTCTCTGTTTGGACAAGCCACTGCAAGGCAAGCCAGCGGGCATGTGCCTCGTCGTTTGCTTCCTCCTGTGCGCCTCCCGGCTTGCGCATACGAACCATGACCATGAATGGTGCTGGGCGCTGTCGTGTACCACAGGGAAAGAGCATTTCGGCGGCGAATGATTTCCAAGTGTATGATAGGGTATCATGCAGCTACCATTAATCATGTGCGGTCTCTCTGTGGCCGATTCGCGTTACGATTGCAACCATTTGGTTAGCTCAATGTTAGTGGAATACGCGTAACTATTTGCTTGTGACGTGGGCAAGCTTTTAAATCTAAGCTGATGGGACCGATGTATATGCCGATATATTACCTTTGGGCTTCTACCGATATAAACATAACATATCTTTTCGTAAATATCATTTTCCAAACATATCATTCGATATGGACCGAAAAATCGACCGACACGGCCGATATCTAGCCCGATATGTCCACAGATATAGAATAATACGTAGATGACAATAATTCTTTATTAGAAAGCAGTGAAATAGCATTATGCACTTACAACTTCATCATATATTATCAAAGTCATGCACAATGTTTCGTACAAATGCATATAATATCGTATTGTTTTTAATCACAGAGTAAGGATTTTGTGAATCTTTTCTTAATAGTTTTTTAATCAACAAGTTAATAAACTAGGAATCAAGAATTGACACCATACATTTTGTTTTACTAAAAATACATGTTTTGACTTTTGAACAAGAATAGTAAAGAAAACCTAGGCATGTTTTCTTTGATATATCTACATATCGTCCGACATTCGATATGTCGAAGCCAAACCGATACAAACTCGATATCCGATATTTTGAAGCTTGGACGTGGCCATGTGGGTGTTAGAGATACGACAGCCAATAGAAACAACGAAGACAAATAAACACAGTCCGCCACACCGATGATCATCGCTCTCGCCTTACTTGGACGCCTGCCATATCCCGCCACCTGCGCTGACGCCGAGGAACTCGGGCGTGTGTGTCGTGTCGTGCGCCACCCTCGCGTCGTCGCGGTAGCACGACACGAATCCCGGAGATCGTCGGAGCCCATCGAGCTCTACCTCAGGGACCCGCAGTGTGAAGCCGTGCATCGCGTGGTCGTAGGCCGTAGAACATGTCTGCGCCCAGGGACGGCCGCGGGTCAAAACAGGTATAATAGTAGTAGGGGTGACCTAGATTGAAACAAATCCATACCGCGGGAGGGGGCCTTTGCCCCCCTCCTGTACACACATGATTATTGTAATGTCGTAAGAGTAGTTGTTTTATTAACCGCTTGGTGGGTCTATGTTAAACCTTGTTTCAAAAATGCCTTATTTCAGAAGAAAAAAAAAGTTCAATGTTAGTTGGTTTTGCTCGAAATGGTTCTGGGTATCTAGTACAAGAAGGTACATAGAATTGCTAGGTTCATCATTGGGAAGTGTAGTGTCAAGCCGATAAGTGACTATTTTAAGAGAACAAATCCAACGGACAAGTCAGGGCAATTGAGCCTTTTGTTTCTTAGCACACTCCCCCATGTTCCAATGCCTTGTGCATGGAATATCACATATGGTGATCACGAGGGAGAACAGGTTCAGCACGGGCACACAATTATCGTTGCCGACTAGCTTGCCTTTTTCGGTTCGAGCAGATGAATTCCGGGGCGAGTAACCGCAACGTGGCCTGTCTGTTCAATCATGTAATGATATGTCACGGAGCTCGGAATCAATCGGACAGCGATGGCTATCCAGCAGATATGGATGCATCCATAGTCCATGTTTCTTTCCACGATTTTTCTCGCTGGTGGGCATGCATAGAACTGTTGGAAGACCACTCGTGCAAGTATATACGGACCACAAGTCCACCATCACGCAGCAGACGACCCATGCAAGAACGCACGCTACGTGAACGGTTTTTTTTTTCTTCACATTCGATGTACAGCGCGACGGTACAGGCGTACAGTGCATGAACAGCATGTTTTTTGCGGCTGAGGGTATGAATAACACTGATTAAAATAGCCCCGGCAGGCAAGGCCATGCATGCGTCTCCGTCGTCTACGTACGTGCCCATTGCCAGCCTGAGTAGGGCGCCTTTGGTCTCGACGACGACGGGGTGGCGGCCGCCTTTTGGTCCTTGGCATGCACCCAGACACATCGTTCTCAGGGCGCACCGGTGGGTGAGTGGTGGTGACTACGTGCGGCTGTAACGCTTGAGAGTGACCTGCGATCGGCCGGTGACGCGCGCCCACGCGACAGGGGCGCCCGCATTCACCGGCTGTGGTGGATCGTGCGTCCGTGCGTCGCGCGGCCATTATCGCCGGCGGAGACGGGCCGTCGAAATCGCCTGGCTTCGAAAGCGCGCATTCCACCGGCCGCGCGCGCACGGCACACCCGACGGTCAATGCATCCTGCACCGGTGCTCTTTCCACTGTGGCGTTGGCTCGTGGTCATGGGTGCGGAAGTACCGTAACCCCAATCGCGGCGCCTCGTCGTTCCGTGGCGTTGCGCAGGGGGGCCATCCGCCATGTACCGCCACATTGCTCCGTGCTTGCCATTTTAGTGCTAAGTAGATAGTACGTTGCAAACAGGTTAGAGCATCTATAACGGACACCTCAAATTCAACCTATACCTTCGGGCTGACCCGGTCATGAAAATTCCATCCAACCGATCGGTCAAAAAAGGAGGGCGTATCGGTGACCGAATGGCTCCTGCGTCGTGCGATATCCCCTCCGCGTACCACCGCCACCGCCACCACCAGCCACCGCGCCACCAGCCACCACACCGCCCACCGCCGTCGACCTCCCCGCCGCTACCTCGTGCGAAGTGCTCCCCCTCAGCCCCTCCGCCTAATGGCGCGCAAGAGGACGCTTCGAGATCTCGAGGAAGAAATAATGGCGGAGGGAATGGTGCGGATGCGCATGGCGCGGACGATGCGGATCCCCATGAGAGGGGATTCGATCCAGAAACTCATCACGCGGATCTGCGTCGAGGCCACACCGGAGGAGATGGCCAGGATGCTGCCAGGAGATTCAGCTTCGCCAGAGGAAATCATCAGATGGGCTCGTGCGGAGATGGGTTCAGCGATTCCGGCGCAGTGGGTGAAGTGGAGGGCCTTCTGGTCCCTCCAGCCACCACCCCGGTGAGCTGGGTAGTGCGCGCCGTCAATTCGCCGTGCGAGGTGAGCCGCCGGGGAGACCGCACCATGGATTTGGGGCTGGACTCCCCCCTCTACAGAGCTGCGTTCCAATCCCCGCCTCGCGCTCAGCGTGGTGGGGGGAGAGATGGGGGAGGCAGAGCCGCCGGCAAACACCACCGGGGCGGGTGCTCGTCAGAGCCTGTCACCGTCGTAGGTGAGATCCCCTGCTTCGCCGGAGATGGATTCAGGCGACAGGGCCTACCTGGCGGTGAGAGGAAAAACAGGGCAGACAAAGCGCGGCGAGGAAAATCAAAAGCAGATGAGGTGGAAAGTAGCTCAAGCAAAAGCGAAGAGGAGGGCCTGATTGAGATATCTGGTCAGCTCTGGATCGAAGTAGAAGATGCAAACCCTAGCGGCGGGCCTATAAATCACCGATCGGTGCTGGTTTGGGTGAGGAGAGACCTTATCCCCAGCCGCAACTTCACCACGGAAGATTGCTTCCAGGCCCAGATCCAGATTGCTAGAGACCCTGTTTACAGCAAGGCGATTTCCGTCTCCATCTCGCAAAGCCGGTGGTCTGGTACACCTCCAGACCTCACCAAGCTCAGGGCCATGACGGATCGAGGAAGAGGCCAGGGGAGAGGCAAGAGAGCAGGTGACAGATCGCAGATCAACAACTCAGACACAGGTAACCAAACCCAGTGGGCTACACAATTCGACCCACAGTTTGGTCCTCCCCCTCCGCAATTCCCTTTTGGTTTTGGCTTCCAGGGAGGGCCTCCCCCTCCATGGTACCAGGGGCTATTCAACCCCCCTCCAGTGAACCAATGGAACAACCCACATACATGGGGGGTGGGGCAATCTTCTGGCATGCCTCAGGGGGGAAATCCTCTCTAGCAGATGCAGCCTGGCCCTCAGGGCAGCCAGTCGACCCAGAATCAAAATCAGGGCACCAGCCAGGGGGCTCAAAACTCTGGCAATGGGGGCACCCTAAACAATCTGACAGGAGCTATACCACAGCAACAGCAGCAGCAACAGTCTGTGCAAGGGCAAGTTGAAGGGAATAGAACCAACAATGTTGGAAACCAGCAAAGGAAAAGCAAGCCAGTTAAGAACAAAAGTACCTTCAAGAGCAAGGAGAATGCACCCCAAGAATATGCTGATGTGGTCTGCTATAGTTGTGGAGACCCTGGTCATCACAAGACTCAGTGCCAGCAGGCTCCTGCCTGTTTCATTTGCAAAATGGTAAACCACAAGGTTGAAGACTGCCCAGTGAGGAAAAAGCCAAGGAATGCTGCAAAATTTGTGGGCAGTGCAGCCACAGGACTGGGTTTCTTCCAAGTGGAGGTGCCTAATGTGAATGGGCAACATCTAGGAGCAGGGAAAAATGTAGGGATAGTGTACATAGAGGCTGGACAGGTGACTAAGGAGGAGATGGCTCATAACTTCTCTCTGATCTACAAAACCAACTAGCCTTGGCAAATTAGGAAGTTGGATGAATGGACCTACCTAGTCAAGTTCCCACCACATATACCAGTAGCCCAAGTGGCTGGCTACCCCAACTTTGGTTTACCAGAAATGGAAGGTGTTACAGTCAATGTGGAAGAGTGGAATGGTGAGATGGAACATGTGGCTGAGCTGCAAACAGTGTGGCTGCAGCTCACTGGAGTGGCGCCAAAGTGGGCTGAATGGGCGGTGCTGGAGCAAATCACCTCTGTAGTTGGTACACTTGTAGATGTAGATTGGCAAGGAAACTTCAAATCCTTTTTTGAAGTGGTCAGAGTCCAAATTAGATGCAAAGACTACACTAAAATTCCAACCAGCAGAATCTTTGGAGTAGGTACAAAGTTATACAAAATAGGCATTACTGTGGAGCCACCAAATGAGGAAAATCTAAGTGATGACTTACTAGATGACAGATCTGAGAGAGAAACAAACACAGGGGCCAATAGGGACACGACTGCCCCTGCTGGACACAATGAAGGGGGCACAAACAACCTGAACTCTACCTCTGGGTCAAACAGTAATGGAAAAACTAGTGGGAGTCACCAACATTCAAAACAAACTACCATGTCCTTCCTGCAAAATTTGCATGACACAGAGTTAGATGCTCATAGCTGCCAGCTGCTTCAAGAAATGGAGATAGAGGATGATGATGATGAGATCTTCAACAACCTAGTGGATACCTGTGAAGAGCCTCTTGCTGAAGAAGAAGTAGGTGTGATCTTCAGCCCCAATGCTGTCATCAAGGAGCAGGGGGGGAACTTACCTAAACAAGTGAAGATTTGGGGACCAGTGCAGGCTCAGAGGAAAAGCAGCAGGGTTGAGGTAGGTGAGAAGACTATGCTGGAAATTGCAGTTAACAAAAAGAAGATGCTCAACCTGGAGATGGAGAAGAATAGCTACAAAGGTACCCTCCTAAAGAATTCCTTTGAGTACTTTTCTGATCCTAATTTCATTAATACTGCTAGAAAAATAGGTATTGAAATATATAGACCTAATGTAGACAAAAATAGGCTAAAGAAGAGCATTGACAAAACCAAAGAGCCTGTGGGGCCCTCTGGTGTAGTGGATATCCTTAGGGATGATGCCTTTTTTAGCATAGATGATCATGATAGCTCCCCTCATACACCTGAAGGGTGTAATGTTGAGGCACATAATGGGATAGATTATAGCAATCTATGGACCAAAGTGTCAAAATATGGGCGGGGCAAGCACCCCAAGAAAACATTGTTTAGATGAATTGCCTTTTTTGGAACATCAGGGGGATTGCTGCCCCTGGCAGGAAATCCCGTATAGAAGATGTTCTCAACAAAGTCAAACCTTGCATCATAGCATTCCAGGAAACTAATAAAGAAATGCTCTCTTCATCTTTTTTGAAAAGTATTTGTAACAATAGAAACTTTGGATGGAGTGGATGAAGACATCTTTTTTGAAAAGTATTTGTAACAAAAGGAACTGCTGGTGGCATCCTGGTAGGAGTGGATGAAGACATCTTTGAGATTGATAGTTGGCTCTCTCTCAAATACTCTGTTTCTTGCACTCTTACAATCAAAGCCAGTAAGATTAAATGTAGAGTTATTGGAGTTTATGGATCACCTTATGAGGAAGGTAAAGATGATTTCATATCAGAACTACATAGCTTGTTCATAGGTGATCATCTGCCTACCCTGATTGGTGGTGATTTTAATCTAGTCAGGTATCAAAAAGACAAGAGTAATGGCAATATCAATCACCACTGGAGTGATAAATTTAATGCTTGGGTAGAGATCTGGAGTCTTTTAGAAATTAAAATGTCAGGCAGAAAATTCACATGGGCCAATAACCAAATTTTTTTGGTTATGTCTACCATTGATAGAATCTTCTGTACTACAGATTTTGATGCTTTGTTCCCTTTAGGCAGCTCCCAAGCTCTTCCCAGAATTGGGAGTGACCACACACCATTACTATGGGACTCTGGGCTGAGTAGCCCCCCTAAGCCCACCAGTTTTAAATTTGAAAAATGGTGGCTGCTGAAGGCAGAATTTAGAGATTTAGTCATCAAGAACTGGACAGCTCCTGTCAAGAAGAAAAAAGCTATAGATATTTGGCAGGAAAAAGCCAGGAGGTTTAGGAGGTTTGCTAGAGGATGGAGCATAAATATAGAAGTTGATATTAGAAAACATAAAGCCCACCTCACACAGGAATTTGATTCCTTAGATATTAAGGCTGAAACAGAGCAGTTATCTGACTCTGAGATCAATAGGATGAAAGTGGTGATGCAAGAACTTCACCATATTTGGCTTAAAGATGAAGTGAAAGCCAAACAAAGATCTAGAGATAAAGATATCCTAGAGGGAGATAGGAACACTAAATACTTCCAGGCTGTAGCCAATCAAAGGAGGAGGAAAACACAGATTCATGCCCTAGATGGTCCTAATGGCACTGTCACAGAGACCAAAGACATGTTACACATTGCCTCCTCCTTTTACAAAGATCTCTTTAAAAAAGAGAGTAGAAATGGGTTTAGGTTGAGGGATGACTTCTTCTCTGAAGGAGAAAAAGTTAAAATAGAAGACAATAGTTCTCTTCAAACTCCTTTTACTGAAGAAGAGGTGAAAGAAGCCATTTTTGGGTCTTACTCAAATGGCGCCCCAGGCCCTGATGGGCTCTCTTTTCTCTTCTTACAACAATTTTGGGAGGTGCTAAAACAAGATATTATGGCCCTCTTCAAAGATTTTTATGAGGGAGACCTGGACATCTACAGGCTTAACTTTGCTATGATTACTCTTGTTCCTAAAGAACAAGATGCTTCTAATATGAAGAAGTTCAGGCCTATTAGTCTGCTTAATTGCATTTTCAAAGTCTTCACCAAAGTCTTGACTAATAGATTAGCTAAGTTGATGAATTTCCTCACCTCCAGTAACCAATCTGCCTTCATTAAGGGCAGATACATACTAGAAAGTGTGGTGACAGCACATGAAGTGCTGCACTCCACCGTGCATTCTGGTAATGCTGGACTAGTGATCAAACTAGACTATGAGAAAGCCTTTGACAAGGTGAATCTTGATTTTCTCTATGAAATTCTAGAAAAAAGAGGTTTTGGCACAAAATGGATAAACTGGGTCAAGCAAATCACCCAAAATGGATCCATTGGAGTGAAAATCAATGGGGTAGAAGGAGATTTCTTCACTACTGGCAAAGGCCTGAGACAAGGAGACCCCTTCTCCCCACTACTACTTAACCTTGTAATAGATGTTTTGACCAGGATGCTGGCCAAAGCAACATCTCATAACTTAGTTAAAGGGTTGTGCTCTGATCTCATCCCTGGAGGTGTTATCTGCCTTCAATATGCAGATGACACCATCCTCTTTGTAGACAATTCTGAAGATAAGGTTACTAACCTCAAACATGTTCTAACCTGTTTTGAGAATGTATCTGGTATGAGGATCAACTACTCAAAAAGTGAGATTATCCCTCTTGGGCTCACTGACAGAGAGGTAGATTCTTTCAAGAATATATTAGAATGTGTTGTAGGTACCTTCCTTATTAAATATCTGGGCATCCCTCTTCACTATGACAAGCTTAGGAGGGAGGACATCCAACCCCTTATTGACAAGATCCTCAAAAGGATGGCTGGATGGAGAGGAAAGCTACTCTCTTATGCTGCTAGGGTGGTTTTGATTAAAGCTTGTCTTGCTAGCATCCCAGTCTACCTGCTCTCCTTCAAATTCCCCAAATGGGCTCTGGACCTGATCAACAGCCAGCTTGCTCACTGTCTTTGGAGTGACTTCGAGGGGGATAGGAAACTTCATCTTGCAAACTGGCATTTGGTTTGCATGAGAAAATAATATGGGGGGATGGGTATCCCTAACATCAAGGATGTTAACCTGTGCCTGTTAGGTAATTGGGTTAAGAGATATATCCAAGATGAGGGCAAGATCTGGAAACAGATAGTAGACTCTAAATATATTAAGAAAATTCCAAACATTTTTGCCTCCAACCCCCAGAACACCTCCAAATTCTGGCAAGGGGTAATGTGGGCTGCAAAAGCCCTGAAGTTTGGATATAGATGGAAAATTGGTAATGGTAAGAAAATTAGATTTTGGGAAGACATCTGGTTTGGCACCTCCCCACTGTCAGTTCAGTTCTGGCCCCTATACACTATCTGCCACCAGCAGGGGGTGACTGTTGCAGATATTTGGGATGGGGTTGATGTCAGATTGACATTTAGAAGGGTTTTCTCAGATGCCATGATGGAGAATTGGTACTGCCTAGAGCAGATCATCAAGAGCTCTGTGCTGACTGATGATGAAGATTCCCTAATTTGGCAATATGAGAGCAAAGGGGTCTACTCTACTAGTTCTCTTTACAATATTATTAATTTTAGAGGAGTGCAACCTGTATATATACCTTCTGTGTGGTCTATAGTGGTTCCTCCTAGAGTACAAGTGTTTTTGTGGCTCTTGTCTCATAACAAGTTAATGACTAAAGATAATCTGTTAAAAAGAGGTATTACTAAACCACCTGAATGTATGTTTTGCAAAGAACAGGAATCCATAGACCACCGGTTCTTTGGTTGTGTGGTTGCTAAACAGATTTGGATTGAAATATCTAAAATCCTTTCTCATGATGTAGGCAATGACTACATATCTATTGCTAGATTTTGGCCAGCCCATAAGAATAAGCTGGTCTTGAACTCTGTTTGTGCCTGTGTTATGTGGTGCATCTGGAAGTTTAGAAATTCCATGGTTTTCAATAATGTGATGTGGACTGACCTTAAACAGATTTGGTGGCAGATCCATCTGACTCTCAAGAAGTGGATGATCTTGTTCAAAGAAACTCCCTTAGAAGAGTTGAAGCTGGTTTCACAGAAAGTGGCAATGACCCTCACCTCCCCTTTCCTGCTGACTATGGGGTGATCGATGGCAATGATACTGCAGGTATCTTGAGCCTAGACTCACTCTCTAAAATGTCGCTGGGAAATGAGGGGTGATTTGTAGGTTTACTGCCTCCCGTTCGCTACACACCTCCGAACAGCCCCGAGAGGAACTGCAAACACTCATCGCCGCTGAGCCCTGCCACTCCGCTGGAACTGCCGCTGACCCCTGTACAAACCTTCAAGAGAATCAAATGGGGATGTGCATACCAGTCGAGTCAGAAGAAGGCTGGAGTTGTACCGGTGGGCGAATGAAGAAATGACACTCTCGGCTGGAAATTTTCTGTTTTGGGTGTGAGCACCTTAGTTTCTGATCTAGACTTTGAGGCTTGTAATAAGTTACACCCTCGAGCCTTGCGAGCGATTGGCTCCCTTTACTTTTGCTTTGCATTGCAGTTTAGGGAGTGTAGTATGGTGTAAGTCCCATAGAACCTTTGTCAGAAGGTTGTTCTCTCTGTGTACCTGGTTTCACATTTTCAATGAAAATAGTGGAGCCGGGGGGTGTTTTCTGCCCTCCTATCAGTCAAAAAAATTCCATCCAACCGGACCCATCAAATCGGCTATATACGTCTGGGCTGTTCGGGACCCTCCATACCTAGCCGGTATGTGGGCCAAATATGGGACGCGTTCGCGTCGGGTCCGACAGGCCGGACTCATCAAATCGTTCCAAATTGATTAGGTCCACAAAATCGACTGCCCTCCTCCCGCATATGTCCTTCATTTCCCGCTTTCCAATCATCGCCCTTCTCCACCCTTGCTCACTATCTGTCGCCGTCCTTGTCAGGCGTCGTAGATATCAACGTCGAGTACCCCGTCCCCACCGTAGCATGGACGATGCCTCGGCGGAGTCCGTGTCACTCGCGACCGCTGTGTCTTGCAAAACGGAGAACAACGGTCATAGGAATCACCACACCCGGCAGCACGTCTGATAAGAGATGGATAAGGCAACTGTAGAGAGGGAAGATGCAGAGATGGCCAGTGATGAGGTCACGGACTTGGGCGCGTCAGGTCTGGCGATCGCCACTGATTCATCCATCGTGGCCTCGGGAAGGAACAAACCGTTGACATCCTCCCATGCTCGATTGATTCATTCGTCTATCGCCTATCTACGCATGAATTGTTGAAAATTGGCTTGTGTTGAATTTTGGTTATTTTACTTTGTCGAATTGTTAAATTTGTGATAATTGATGTTATATGATGGACGTGCATGACTTTCCATGGAAATGAGGTTTGGATATGAGGGGTGTGCTGGTTGTCCGCCGGGGGGGGGGGGGGGGGGGGGCTGGATTTGCCCAGACCGGTTGTAGATGCTCTTATAGATATTCCAGTACGTTAGTCTGTGATTTATTAGTCCATATTAATTGATTGTTTGAAAAAATATTTATCAAATTTACCTACCTAAATATATATTAGGATTTTATTTTTAAATCACTTATTAGCTTACCAAAAATAACATGAGTTTATTTGAAAAGTCAACAAAAAGTGGGACAGTTAAGGCAGTTTTCAAGGAATGATGCTCAGGAAAAGAATGAAAGGTTAGGCGAAGCACTATGTCTGCTAGAAAATGAATGCTACTCTGTTTTTAGATAGTAGAGGCTAAGGTAGGTGGTGCGGAGCACCCTACGGACATCACCACGTCATATGCTCCATTGCTAATGGGCACGCTCATCGTATATACTAAGGTGAAAATTTTCCTTTTCGCGTGTTTACTTGTCTCCTTCGAGGATGATATACTACTTGACTCTCCTCCCTCATGCATATATAGGTTTGAGTGGAGATTCACACAAGTCGAGGATGAGAGCAAGCGCAAGAGTGCGCCAGAACCAACCGCGATGGAAGCTTGGAAGTGAAGACGGAAGAAAGAAGGGGAAGAAAGGATGTCGATGCTACAATAGTCGATTGTCGGGCCAGCAACCCGGACTGTCTGGCCTAAGCCCCAACGACCAACCATCGAACCAGTCATCCGGCTTGATGAGACCGCAACATTAGTAGGTATTTCAGCGAAACCGGACGACTGACTTGCTACCAGGACGTACGACCCTTGGAGCAACCCCCACTTCCAACTAAAGAAGCTCAAGCGAAGTGACATCCACCGGATGTCCGGCCTGCTACCCGGAAACCTGGCCTGCCTGCACGCAGATCTAGCCCATGGGCCATGTATCCCCTCCTCACTTACCCCTTCGTGTCGAAGACTATATATAGCCTTCTCCCACTTCCTCTCTAGGGTTAGATAAGATTGGAACTCAAACCATAAAGCTTATCACATGTATCCCGCTTGTGGGACTACTCTTTCATGGAGATGAAGACCTCCTCTTGAGGGGATGAATCCATACGAGTACCAAGACCTCCACTTGTGGGGAAGATTCCTCCATGGAATGCAAACCCTCCATGTCTTAGGACTTCGGGAATAACCCTGTCATGTTCCATCTCTCTCTTGTGGACGATTTGGTTCAAGGATTTATCTATTTATATATTTATCTGTCCCTATGTGTGTTGATTTGAGTGTTTCCTTTCATGGTCATCGTGTTATTTGTGTTCTTCCTCAAATTCACCTCCAATCCGTGAATATTGGGTCACCCTAGAACCTTGCCCTATATCAGGATGCAATCAAATCAGCCACCCTTTTCTAGAGGTTGCATGGACAAATAAAGGACACACAAGAAAAAGCTAGAGAGAAGGAAATAAGAAAGAAAAACTTAGTAATTTATTTTCAGTCCATATATTATTATTTATTTATTTATTTTATGGGGAAAATCTAAGTAGCACACGTGTGCATTCTTTCAATGGATTTTTCCTTATACAAAGAGGACATGTATACATGTAGGAATCTTCCCTCCGATGCTCACGACTCCATTAATTATTATTATTTGAACTTTTGAACAGATTTATCTCACAGACCGTTGATTAGATTAGTGATTTTTCTTCAGCACCGATGAAAGGTGCAACTAGTCCCCGGGTGGTTTTGATAATTCATAACAACATATATCGCATTGAACTAATATACATTCAAGTTAAAGATTTCAGGAAGTTCAATGATTGGCATGGCAAGGACTACTGATTGTGGACCCCTCAAATGCTAAGAACATGGATTGGCAAAAGCTCAAGACTCTACATTTTTGGTTAAGTGATCCAAGATCACATTGAGTCCATAGGAAGGCCAATACTATTAAAAGGGGATGATGTGTTGTTTAATGATCTATTTGCTCAAGTGCTTGGTGATATTGCTCCAAAACCCTGAGCCACTTTCTCTATACAAATCTTTCCAAACCCTACATTCCAACTCAGCCCCACCAAAATTTCCCTATCCGGACCTACCGAGTTCATCTGGACACTGCCACAGCCAAACCCTAACAAATCGAATCCACCGATATGGTTCTCGGTCCCACCGAGATGGCCTGACAAACCTTCTGTAATCATTTGCAATTATTTTGGTCTCTTATAGTTTTGCAATCGGTCTCTGATAACCCACAAGTATAGGGGATCGTTTGTAGCCTTCTTCGATAAATAAGAGTGTCGAACCCAACGAGGAGCTAAAGGTAGAACAAATATTCCCTCAAGTTCTATCGACCACCGATACAACTCTACGCACACTTAACATTTGCTTTACCTAGAACAAGTATAAAACTATTTTGCAAGAATAAAACTACGAGTACTTTGCGAGAATAAAACTATGAATAAATTGAGTGATAATAAAAGTAGAAAACTTTTGTCAATAAAAAAGTCATTTGTCCCTGGGCAATCGATAACTAGACCGGTAATCATTCTTGTAATTTTATATGAGGGAGAGGCATGAGCTAACATACTTTCTCTACTTGGATCATATGCACTTATGATTAGACCCCTAGCAAGCATCCACAACTACTAAAGATCATTAAGGTCGTGAAACCCAACCATAGGACTAAGTATCAAGTCCTCTTTACTCCCATATGCAGCAACCCACTTACTCGGGTATGTGCTTCTGTCACTCACGCCACCCATCATAAGTGAATCGTGAAAGTATTGCAACACCCTACAGCGGTGATCCCTCCGTTTGCGCGACACAGAGGGCACCATAGGACAACACCATACAAATAATACAATCATACCAACCAAGATCACGATTAACCCACAGGACAAACGGATCTACTCAAACATCATAGGATAACCATAGATCATTGGGAAATAATATATGGAGTTGAGCACCATGTTTAAGTAGAGATTACAGCGGGGAGAAGGGGTGTTACACCGCTTCATAGAGGGGGAGAAAGTTGGTGTTTATGGTAGCAAGATTGTTGATGTAGATCGTCGTCACGATCCTTGCCTCGGCGGCACTCCGGCACCACTGGGAGAGAGGGGGGGGAGAGCCCCCTCCTTATTATTCTTCCTTGGCCTACCCCTAGATGGGAGGAGAGTTCCCCCTCTGATCCATCGCCTCCATGGCGGCGGAGGGGCGGGAGCCCCTCCGAGATTGGATCTCCCTCTCTGTTCTCTTCTGTTTCGCGTTCCCTCAGATCTGGCCGAAAACCGTTTCTTATATTCCCGGAGATCCGTAACTCCGATTGCGCTGAGATTTTAACACGATTTTTTTCCGGATATAAGCTTCCTTGCGCCCGAAGTAGAGCTTCAACCGATGTTCGAGCAGGGCACAACCCACCACCACGCACCAGGGGCCTGGGGCGCGCCCTAGTGTCTTGTGGTCACTGTGGGCCTCCGTCTGCGTTGATTCCACCTCCCAAAATTCACAAATATTCCAAAATAATTCTCCGTAAATTTTTATTGCATTTGGACTTCGTTTGATATGAGTATTCTGCAAAACAAAAAACATGCAAAAAACAGGAACTGACACTGGGCACTGGATCAATAGGTTAGTCCAATAAATCGTATAAATTGTTGCCAAAAGTATGTGGAAGTTGTATAATATTGGCATGGAACAATAAAATATTATAGATACGACGGAGACGTATCAGTCCCACCGAGATGGCTTGCCAACCTTTCTGTTGCCTTACTACTTCACTTCGGTCCTACCGAGATGATACAATCGGTGCCACCGAAACGAGGTTTGCCTTTGCTATTGCACATCGGTCCCTCCGAGATGTTTCCGTTGGTCCCACCAAGATTCCTAACGTCATATCTTCTGCACAGGTCGGTGCCACCGATATTTCTGATCGATGGCACCGAGTTGGGTCAAAAGTGTGTAACGGTTGGATTTTGTGTGGAGGCTATATATATCCCTCCACCCCCTCTTACTTAGTAAGAAAGCCATTAGAACGTGCTTGCACTTCCACTACTCATTTTCTGAGGGAGAACCACCAACTCATGTGCTGAGATCAAAAGATTCCATTCCTACCACTTGAACCTTGATCTCTAGCCTTTCCCAAGTTGCTTTCCACTTAAATACTTCTTCCACCATGGCCAAATCTGTGAGAGGGAGTTGAGTGTTGGGGAGACTATCATTTGAAGCACAAGAGTAAGGAGTTCATTATCAACACACCGTCTATTACCTTTTGGAGAGTGGTGTCTCCTAGATTGGTTAGGTGTCGCTTGGGAGCCTCCGACATGATGAGGAGTTGAACCAAGAAGTTTGTAAGGGCAACGAGATCGCCTACTTCGTGAAGATCTACCCGAGTGAGGCAAGTCCTTCGTGGACGATGGCCATGGTGGGATAGACAAGGTTGCTTCTTTGTGGACCCTTCGTGGGTGGAGCCCTCCGTGGACTCGTGCAGCCGTTACCCTCCATGGGTTGAAGTCTCCATGAACGTGGATTTACGATAGCACCACCTATCAGAACCACGCCAAAAATCTCTATGTCCCTATTGCATTTGCCTTCTCCAATCCCTTGACTTTCCTTACATGTGCAATGTTTTACTTTCCGCTGCTATACTCTTAGAATTGCATGTGTAGATTGATTGCTTGACTTGTCATAATTGCTAAAATCTGCTTACAACTTAAATTAGGAAAAAGTTAGGTTTTATTCAGTCAAGTAGTCTAATCACCCCCCTCTAGACATACTTTCAATCCTACAACTGAGTTTGCCTCCATGAGGGCTTCGAAACAAGATCCCATGTTTTAATGGAAAAAAACCATTGTCATTAGCTGCCAAATTATGTCACCATAGTTGTTACCTTAAAACTAAATAGTTGTCACGATGATTGTACATAGTTATCAACCAATAATTTCATATGTTATTTCACATTGTAGTGTTATGCATAGCTTGCTAGTGAGTATTCAAGTGTTAACATAAGTAAGAAGGGGCATCAAGCAACACAAGTATCACAAAGCAATCATTTTAGTGGCGTATATTGATGTCCATAAATCTGACAACTAAGTTAAGTCAATCTGTGAACTAGTACTACCTCCGTCCGAGTTTATTAGTCCCCTTAGTATTTTGTGCCCAACTTTGACCATAAATTTGACTAACAAATTATAAGTTGTATGTCACAAAATTTATATTGTTGGATTCATATTTGAAAGAGGTTTTCAATTATACTATTTTTAGGGTATATAACTTATTCTTTGATAGTTAAATCGAAGGTCAAAGTTTGGCCCAAACTAGAAGGAGGCCTAATAAACCAGGATGGAGGTAGTAGTTAACAACATGGCAAGTAAGTGGCACTAATTTGTCAAGTACTGGCGGAAAAAAAGTTCTTCAAACATGCCGACATGGGATCTGGTTTTAAATTCTCATCGTTAGGAAGCTGCTGTGAAAACAGACCGTCAATCCGTTTAACAGTTTCGGAGATGAAACTTTTAAAAAATTCAGGTGAGTCTTTGGCAATGTAATGCTATTTAAATGCATGCATGAAACATAAGTGCCGCGCCACTCCATAGTGTTATCCTTTACAAAACATTATTCTTTCAAATAACATCAACAAATTTATGTGTTTAGTGCATATTTTATCTATAACATAAACTAAGTATCCCAAATAAATGTAACCGGATTTGGAACTCTCCTTCAATTATTTTTTAAACAATTGTGTACTTAGCACAATGTTAACAAAAAGTGTCAATGGCTTTGGAACTCTTACTCGCTTATTTTCTTAACATTTTTGAACTTAGCATATTTTTAATAATACTAAAAAGATATGGTAGTCAAAGTATTTTATGATAATACATCATGTTAAGGGGAAAATATATAAGGTCAACAACCATGGCATCATGACCAGGGACAATGAGAAATAGATCGTGCAGTTGTTGACAATTGGGAAAGCAATTTTGCAATGGGAAATTTGCATGGATGGTGTTCTTACAGGCATAAACTTGTAATTAAGTCTTATTTTTTCAGATATTTAACTTAGTCTTTTTATCCCTATCTAAAAAGGTCGTCCAAAGATGTTGCCAGCACATTTGTGTGGTGTGTGTGGGGGGGGGCACTATGGTAGTTATTATGAATGACATTACTTTGAGAGTGTGCCATTGTTATCAATGTAATATTGAATCCATTGGAAAACGCGAGACACATATTACAAAAAAAACTAGTAATGTGGCATGCCAAAGATTCTATGACTCGCTCCTTCGAAAAACCTTATATAAGCTAGATTTGTTACTTGCGTATACACAATCTAGAATAAGGAACCTGTATCAAGGTAAGTGCTATAAAATACACTTGAGAGATTTATTAAGACATCTAAAAGATTTATAATATATTCCAATAGAAATATAAATATATGTGCATTATACTTTATGCAAGCGTCACAAAATAAAGGGTGAAATGATGATAATTTGTGTTTGTTTTAAAAAGGTCACACAGAAGTGGATACTGTTAAAATGATTTGCAAAGGGCTATTACGAGAAATATAAATCAACTTAATATTTGGAAAAATATATGGTTTAGTTTTAGCAAAGCATAAGTACATTTTTCAACAATAGAAGTTCTAATCATATATAACAAAAAAAGTCACATATTAGTATTTAGCTACATTTGTGTGGCTAAATAATGGTAAAGTGGGTCATCAGAATCTATACCTTGGACCATAGTTTGATAAAAAAACTAATAATTATAAAAGTTTGATATAAGTAGTATTTATCTTAACTTGTTATGCGCCAAAAAGCATCACAAACGTTTTTGTTACATTGTTTTCCTCCTAGCTCGTGTTTCTGGCCTAACTATATCTCTGTGTATGGGTGACAAAACTATCTGTAACTGGTTGTTACATGCACCGAATAGTACAAAGCAACCCAAGAGATCACTTGAACGTGGTATTTTCTTCGCAGAAGTTACAGTCCATTAAGAACAGTATGAAGTTTTATGTTGGGGTTCTTCCAATGAATTGTTGTGTTCGGATGGCACGCATGTGGTTTCTCACATCCCCGCCATGTCTCATGCGGCTTTCATGCGATGCCTACAATATCGGAGGAAAGGGAAGGCAGGGATAGGTTTTTGTCATTTTTGTTTGGACAACGCGTCGGGGAATCATGAGGTGTTGTTGTAAATGTGGATTGCATCAAGTTAAGCGTCACTACACCAAGTAAAGCGCGACAACATGTTGGTTCGTAGCCATGATGTGTGTCGACACGGTGTGGTGGTTGAGCCTGAGGGTGCATTTACCCATTGGATGCATGTTTAGAGGGATGGCCGGAAGGCAGCAGGCATGGCAGTAGGGCGAGGTCGAGGGAAGGGCGGGGTGGGCTATTAGGGTTGGGTAGGCTGCCGGGAGACGGAATTACTATGGGTAGATGAAGAAGAGAGGAGGAATAATAACAGTGTGTGCATAATGGTCATTGGATGTGGATAGTATGATCAAAAGAGAAAGTGACTGCGTTGAATATTTTCCTAGTTACCCGATGTATAGGGGTC
The DNA here is from genome assembly GCF_018294505.1 of Triticum aestivum. Taxonomy (NCBI): domain Eukaryota; kingdom Viridiplantae; phylum Streptophyta; class Magnoliopsida; order Poales; family Poaceae; genus Triticum; species Triticum aestivum. The sequence goes on along the minus strand of NC_057796.1, from coordinate 369,100,630 downwards.
CCAGAATGAAGACATTGCTTGGAATGATGCTCCAAGGTCTTCAGTCGACCTCAGGACATAACGAGTATAAATTAAAATTGCAAGATGTGTGCCATTCCACTATATGCATGTGGTATTCTCCTCTTGTGAAAATAACCACCTTCTAGATGGTCAGGTATGAACTCACCAGACACTTGGAGGGGATGTCATCACGAGGAAAAAAATGCCCCATTGATATTCCATGTTCTTTTTATATTTGTATGTATAATTCATGTTAGGTGTTACTCCAATGATGCTGGGATTTTCTTGAACTAGAATTAAAATATTGACTTGTCTAAATAATTAAAATGGAGCTTGTTGTCGAGTTAATTAACCCGTATCTCTACAATATGCACAAGACAACTTCTAGCATACAAGCTACAATAGACATATCATTGAGGAACCATCACATAGATGTTGTCATAATAATGGGTGTTCACCACATCAACTACCCGACGATCCAACTTTGTTGAGGAACACCATCAATACGCTACAACACCAAAACACATACACATAGTCCACGGCAGGGCAAAACCATTGTAGTCCGACAACTACTTCCAGCACCACACTACTTTAGAAATGGGAAACTCTGACGAGGAGATGTTTGATAGGAGCCATCCATCAGACCAGTCACGCAGCGTGGATGCCCTTTTCATCTCACGGCCAAAATTGCTTCCAAAATCTTTCGGGCAGTTACTAAAACAACCCAATTTTCTTGCCAACATGCTCACCCATAACCACAACTGCATTAACCTCACCTGCCCTAAATCCTTCCCTCGAATCCCATCTCCATCGTCGAGCTCGCCACTCCCCTCGCCACCCCTGATCTCCACCATGGACCAACTCTCGTGTGCCCGTGAGATTCACCATGCCGCTGCGTTGCCCCATCCGATGGCTGCACCTGGAAGCCACGATGTGTACGATGAGCGAGCTCTTAACACCATCGTCGTCTTGGTCATCTTCACTAGCTTTGGGCCACCCGGCACTCAGTCCACGACGGCGGAGCTTCATCTCCCTAGGCATGCTGCCTCGGCGACGACCACCTCAGATTCGTTGCCATTGTGTAACCACCACTGCTTCGATCTCATCGGCTTGTTGCATCTTTGATCCTACCGACGTCCTCCCTTGTGGTGTGGTCTACATTGTGTTGCTCGACTGCATCGTCCATGGAGCTTCCCTATCTACCCCCTACGGCTCAGATGACGGGCTCGTCTGTCACCCTGCTCCCCCTCCACACTGCATACCGCTTCTCCCTCCAATTTTCCCGTCCCCCACCGACGACTCCCTCCACACGTGCTGCTCCACCGATACCTCTCAGTGGAAGTGATTCAGATATGAAGCATTCTATATTGTATTTTGAATCAATATTGATACAAGCAGGAAGCAACTAATATGAATTTGTACTGCTATGGTGTAGTGTTGAATTTGGGAATAACACAAAAGAAACATATTTCATTTGTTGAGTTTTGGTGGTGAAACATGTTATGATAAGTTATGAACCTTTATTAATTTATTTAGGAAACAAATAAACTAATAGTAAACAACAAAAACATAAGCATATCATATAGAAACATATATGAAAATCCACTAAGGACATCACATGTCGGTATGGAAAAAATGTCGTTCACCATAGAAGCAAATTCTCTGTTTAACGGAAGCAGTTGTTGATAGCTGTGGAAGCATATCCCGATGGTGTTTAAAATAAATATAACATTTTCTAACTGATGGAAATATATCTATACTTCCATGGAGGCAATTCGTAGTAAATTAAAATAGTTTTGCATTGATTTGAAGCAAATTATATTGGTACATATAGTACAAAAAATCATCTAATCAAACCAAATTTACATCAGGATGGAAGCAAAAAATTGTTAATACGCTGGATGCAAATAGCGCCTAAGGTGGATGCCTACTTCTTGTATGGTGGATGCTATCGTTACTTCAAATAAGGCGGATGCTTCAAGTGGTTCAAACCCATGTTAACCATGCATCCACCATGTTTAATGCCTACGCTGGTGCTGCTTCCGGTAATAGAAATAATATAGTACAAACAGACAATAACATATGCCTTTTGTCATGCATCAGTTATGCCATTTTCCCTTGATTTATGGGATATACATCAGACGTGATTTAGTGGAGCAGTTACGAGGAAGTATGTAATTAGTGCAGGGAACCAACTAACTCTTTGGGCTCTTCTATACACAATCGGATGCCTCACTATGGGCTAGTCTGATAAGAAGCAAAGGGTCAAGTAGTCTGATTCCTAGCGCTCCCCTTTAGAAATGCCACATCAATGATGGGCACAAAACACCCATCAATGACGGGCTTTTGGGCCCATCACTAACCTCTAGTTAGTGGCGGGTAATTCTCAAATAACAAAGGCATATACGTTGATTTGTCTCAAACGTATATACTTTTCTAGACTCTTTTGCTATATTTTTGTTCTCTACCCTACACAATTTGAATAAGAACTAACGAACCTACATCGTTTTCAGCTGTATTGCAATTGTGTTATCTTTTTTATGTAGAAAAATAAATTTCACCAAATAAATAAATAAAAATCACATTCGGGAAATTAGGGAGAAAAAAGACATAGACCAAGGGGTGGCCATGAGGACCACATGCCCTAGCCATGCACCATGGACCTAGGGCGCGCCAAGGAGGCGTGTGGGGTCCACATCTAGTTCTTTCTCCTATATAGCCTCTTTCGGCATGAAAACCCCGAGAAGGATTTCCCCCCTAATTTTCTTCAGGGCGGAGACGTCCGCCACCTCTGTTCATCTTCCTATAGGGCTACCGGGAGGCAGATTTGGCCTTTGAAGTGCGGGGATCTTCATCATTGACATCGCCGACTCCTTCATCGTCACCATCATGTTTCCTGGTCCACGTGTGAGTAATCTTCTCTAGGCATATGGGGTGGATGCAAAATGGATGTGATTCATCATGTAATAGTTGTCAAATTTATCGGGGATTTGATGCCTAGTGTCATTTAGGTGATGAGATTAAAGTCGATATGACTTTAATATACTTAATCCTTGTCACTAGGACCCGAGTGATATGATTTAAGATCTGCACTATATTTGTTTCATGAATATTTATGTGTTTGAATCATACCTGCAAGTTGTATGCATATGTTATAATGTTACACCGGAGACACCAAGTGACATGTATTTGTTAGTTGCGAAGAAAGAGACTGCATGCATCGATAATTCATTAATCAGGTGCATGGTGCACATATATAGGTACAGGGGGTTGGCCTCTACTTGTCTCCTAAAATGTACAAATATACAAGGGGAGAAAGGAGATACAGCAGGAATAAATACAAAGTCCCTAGTCCTATACATGTTCAACCCCCCCCCCCCCCACCCCACGTAGTCGAAGCGTCACCGGAGACGCCAAGACTGGACCGAAACTCCTCAAAGGTCAATGTCGGTAGGCCGGACTTGTATTTATTCGTATACATGTATACATGTTCAACAGTATTCAATAAGTATTAATGCTTAGATGCGCTGCTTTGTAAATGAGTATATCTCAATCCCCTTAATTTTCATTAGGATCCACAGGCTGCATGCAACTACATTTACGTATTCTCTATACAAATAAGTATAATAAAGAAGTCAAGAAATAAGAAAATAAAATGAGAAAGAAAATAGATATGTAAGGAGAAGAAAAAAATAACAAATGTATATACGCTCAGTTACACGAGACTTAATACTCATCTACATGAGAGTTAGTCACATTTTTTTGGTTCTTGTTTTTTTATTTTTAAAATTTCATGAGTATTTTTCTAAAATCCACAATTTTTCAAATATATTAAATTTGCAACCTTGTAAATTCATTAATATTTTTTTTAAATCATGTCACTTTTTAAAAAAAAATCACGAATATCTTTTAACATTCATGAATGCATTACTTTTTTAACCATTTAAAAATAAAAATAAATCTACCAGTATTTTTTAACAATATGTAATCTATCAAGAGCCGGTTTTCTTAAGGAGGATGAGCGATCATTTTTTTACTGGTATTCTTAGTGAACAGAAAAACGGGCGCGCCTATGTCTGCGTTCAGCGAGTCGAGCTTCCGACTTGCTGACGCGTGAGCATATGGGCCCGCCCAGTTCGCGGTAGCACACTGCCTAATTTTCTTTTCTTTTTTTTAGTTTTTATTTTGTTTTTTATTCCACTTTTGTTTACACTTCCAAATATTCTAAACATATATATTACAAACCTATATTTTACATAATGTTTTAAAAATATTGAATGTGTATACAAAAAATGTTGATCATGTATTAAAAAATAATAAAATATTTTGATCATGTAAATAAAAATATTAATTAAGCAGTTTAAAAAATGTTGAACAAGTATTTAGAAAATGGAACCAAGCATTTGGAAATTTTAATTGTGTATATATAAAAAAATTGACCATGTATTAAAAATAATAATAAATTGACCATTGTATATAAAAATGTTAATCAAGCATTTGGAAAATGTTAAATGTGTATAGATGTTAATCTTGCACTTGATAAAAATTGATAAAAGTTTTGGAAAATGTTAAATGTGCATAGAAAAAATGTTGACCATGTATTAGAAAAATGTTAATCTTGTATTTGAAAAATATTAATCAAGCATTTAAAAAATCTTTAATGTGTGTATAATAAAAATGTTGATTGTGCATTCATAAAATGTTAATCTTGTATTTGAAAATGCTAACCAAGCATTTAAATAATGTTAAAAAATGTGTATAGAAAAAAAGTTGACTGTATTAAAAAAGAGTTGAATTTGTATTATAAAATGTTGAACATGTATTAGAAAAATGTTGTTGATATATAGAAAAATATAGAATGAAAAACCAAAATAAAAAAGTAAGCATAATGACAAATAAAGGGAGACAAATAAGAACCAAACAAAGAACCAAAGAAACGAAAAAAAGGAAAAAAATGGAGAAATAAAAAAACCTTGGTCTTCACCTCAACTAGCGTGCGCCACCTATGTAAACACGAAATCAACACTGGCTCAATGGCTAGCGGCTCTACACACTATCAAAACAACCCGTTTTCGAATCCCTCCGCGCCCTCATCTTCTTCCTACCTTTTCTATTTCACTATGCGCTAGTGGGCTGACCCGATTAGTCGAGATGCTTCAATGAGAGAACTTTTGGTCTCGTTGAATGCGAGATATAGCGCTCACGCAGAACAACAACCATTTTTTCTAGTGGAAAAGTGTTTTCGTGGATGCCTGTGGTGGTTTGGGGATATGTGTGAATATATAGGAGGAAGATCTAGGTCAGGGAGTCACCGAGGGGCCCACAAGGCAGGGGGCGCGCCCTCCCCCTTGTGGCCGCCTCGTGGCTCTTCTGACTTGCACTCCAAGTCTCATGGGTGTCTTCTGGTCCAAGAAAAATCATCGCGAAGGTTTTATTCCATTTGGACTCCATTTGGTATTCCTTTTCTGCAAAACTCAAAACAAGGAAAAACAAAAACTGGCACTGGGCTCTAGCTAGGTTAATAAGTTAGTCTCAAAAATAATATAAAATAGCATATTAATGCATATAAAACATCCAATACAGATAATATAATAGCATAGAACAATAAAAAATTATAGATACGTTGGAGACGTATCACCAAGTGACTAATTTTCCGGCCACAATGTCTTCAAGGAATATGTCCACCTTTTTTAGTTGCGAGACTGAAAGAGGAAGGCCCAAATATCTCATTGAGGAGGAAGCTTTAGTTGCTGGCAAGCTTTGGAGAATGTGACCCAAGCTTAGGTTATTGTAGCGAATGGACTGAAGGAAATATGCCCTAGAGCAAATAATAAAGTTATTATTTATTTTCTTATTTCATGATAAATGTTCATTATTCATGCTAGAATTGTATTAACCGGAAACTTAGTACATGTGTGAATATATAGACAAACTAAGTGTCACTAGTATGCCTCTACTTGACTAGCTCGTTGAATCAAAGATGGTTAGGTTTCCTAGCCATAGACATGAGTTGTCATTTGATTAACGGGATCACATCATTAGAGAATGATGTGATTGACTTTACCCATTCCGTTAGCTTAGCATTTGATCGTTTAGTATATTGTTATTGCTTTCTTCATGACTTATACATGTTCCTATGACTATGAGATTACGCAACTCCTGAATACCGGAGGAACACTTTGTGTGCTACCAAACGTCACAACGTAATTGGGTGATTATAAAGGTGCTCTACAGGTGTCTCCGATGGCACTTGTTGAGTTGGCATAGATCGAGATTAGGATTTGTCACTCCGATTGTCAGAGAGGTATCTCTAGGCCCTCTCGGTAATGCACATCACTATAAGCCTTGCAAGAAATGTAACTAATAGTTAGTTGCGGGATGATACATTATGGAACGAGTAAAGAGACTTGCCGGTAACAAGATTGAACTAGGTATTGAGATACCGGCGATCGAATCTCGGGCAAGTAACATACTGATGACAAAGGGAACAACGTATGTTGTTATGCGGTTTGACCGATAAAGATCTTCGTAGAATATGTAGGAGCCAATATGAGCATCTAGGTTCCGCTATTGGTTATTGACCGGAGACGTGTCTCGGTCATGTCTACATAGTTCTCGAACCCGTAGGGTCAGCACACTTAACGTTCGGTGACGATCGGTATTATGAGTTTATGTGTTTTGATGTACCGAAGGTAGTTCGGAGTCCCGGATATGATCACGGACATGACGAGGAGTCTCGAAATGGTCGATCATAAAGTTCGATATATTGGAAGCCTATATTTGGAAATCGGAATAGTTCCGGGTGAAATCGGGATTTTACCGAAGTACCGGGAGGTTATCGGAACCCCCCGGTAAGTGTATGGGCCTTATTGGGCCATAGTGGAGAGAGAGAGGAAACCAGGGCAGGCCGCGCGCCCCCTCTCCCTATGGTCCGAATTGGACTAGGAGAGGGCGGTGCTACCTCTTGAGCACTGCGTTGGTTTTCCCTTGAAGAGGAAAGGGTGATGCAGCAAAGTAGCGTAAGTATTTCCCTCAGTTTTTTAGAACAAAGGTATCAATCCAGTAGGAGGCCACGCACGAGTCCCTCGCACCTACACAAACAAATAAATCCTCGCAACCAACGCAATAAAGGGGTTGTCAATCCCTGCACGGTCACTTACGAGGGTGAGATCTAATAGATACGATAAGATAATATTTTTGGTATTTTTATGATAAAGATGCAAAGTAAAGTAAAAGGCAATAAAAAGCTAAGTGTTGGAAGATTAATATGATGGAAAATAGACCCCGGGGCCATAGGTTTCACTAGTGGCTTCTCTCAAGAGCATAAGTATTACGGTGGGTGAGCAAATTACTGTTGAGCAATTGACAGAATTGAGCATAGTTATGAGAATATCTAGGTATGATCATGTATATAGGCATCACGTCCGAGACAAGTAGACCTACTCCTGCCTGCATCTACTACTATTACTCCACACATCGACCGCTATCCAGCATGCATCTAGAGTATTAAGTTCATAAGAACAGAGTAACGCTTTAAGCAAGATGACATGATGTAGAGGGATAAACTCATGCAATATGATATAAAACCCATCTTTTTATCCTCGATGGCAACAATACAATACATGCCTTGCTGCCCCTACTGTCACTGGGAAAGGACACCGCAAGATTGAACCCAAAGCTAAACACTTCTCCCATTGCAAGAAATATCAATCTAGTAGGCCAAACCAAACTGATAATTCGAAGAGACTTGCAAAGATAACCAATCATACATAAAAGAATTCAGAGAAGATTCAAATATTGTTCATAGATAAACTTGATCATAAACCCACAATTCATCGGTCTCAACAAACACACCGCAAAAGAAGATTACATCGAATAGATCTCCACAAGAGAGGGGGAGAACATTGTATTGAGATCCAAAAAGAGAGAAGAAGCCATCTAGCTAATAACTATGGACCCGAAGGTCTGAGGTAAACTACTCACACATCATCGGAGAGGCTATGGTGTTGATGTAGAAGCCCTCCGTCATCGATGCCCCCTCCGGCGGAGCTCCGGAAAAGGCCCCAAGATGGGATCTCACGGGTACAGAAGGTTGCGGCGGTGGAATTAGGTTTTTGGCTCCGTATCTGGTAGTTTAGGGGTACGTAGGTATATATAGGAGGAATAAGTACGTCGGTGGAGCAACGTGGGGCCCACGAGGGTGGAGGGCGCGCCCAGGGGGGTAGGCGCGCCCCCTACCTCGTGCCCTCCTGGTAGCTTTCTTGACGTAGGATCCAAGTCCTCTGGATCACGTTCGTTCCGAAAATCACGTACCCGAAGGTTTCATTCCGTTTGGACTCCGTTTGATATTATTTTCTGCAAAACTCTGAAATAGGCAAAAAAACAACAATTTTGGGCTGGGCCTCCGGTTAATAGGTTAGTCCCAAAAATAATATAAAAGTGTATAATAAAGCCCAATAATGTCCAAAACAGAATATAATATAGCATGAAGCAATAAAAAATTATAGATACGTTGGAGACGTATCAAGCATCCCCAAGCTTAATTCCCGCTCGTCCTCGAGTAGGTAAATGATAAAAACAGAATTTTTGATGCGGAATGCTCTTGGCATAATTTTCGATGTAATTCTCTTATTTGTGGAATGAATGTTCAGATCCGAGAGATTCAAGACAAAAGTTTAATATTGACATAAAAATAAAAATATTTCAAGCATACTAACTAAGCAATTATGTCTTGTCAAAATAACATGGCCAAAGAAAGTTATCCCTACAAAATCATATGGTCTGGCTATGCTCTATCTTCACCACACAAAGTATTTAAATCATGCACAACTGTCGGGTGGTAGGTGCGACATATGCCAACGGATGGCTTATCATAGTGGGTGCCAATAAGACGTCGCCGGTGCCTGGAAACGGGACGCGGCGAAGACATGCACGCCGGCGAATCTTACCCAGGTTCGGGGCTCTCCGAGGAGATAACACCCCTAGTCCTGCTCTGCGGGGTCTCCGCATGATCACTAGGTCAGAAAGAGTAGCTACAAATGCTCCTAGAGCTGTTGGGTTCAAGGGAGAAGAAGAACAAGGCTAGCTCTTGCTTCTCTCTCTCTATGGTATGTGTGTAACTCTAAGAAGCCAACCCTTTGCATGGGTGCCCCGGGGGGTTTATATAGGCCTACCCCCCGGGGGTACAATTGTAATCCGACTGGGCGCTGGTCCCAGTCGTGAGTGTCTGCGCTCGCCGGCTTCTCCGCCGGCCGCTGGGGCCCGCCGACCGGTGGGTCCCGCCGGCTGCCGGCCTCTTGGTCGACAGGCCGGCCCCACTGCCTAGGGTCTTGTCGGCGGCTGCTTACTGTAGCCTCGTCCCTGATGACGAGGGCTTCGTCGAGGTAAGCGTGGCTATAGTGTGCCGCCTCGAGGGCTCTCACTGTAGCCTCACCTCGTCTTGTCTCCTTAATGTGGCACATGCTTCAAGGAAGGGGGTAGCCGGCTTCTGGGGGTCGGCTACGCCCTCGGCCGACTGGGGGAGGCCGGGCCGCCTTTGCGCCTCTCTCTGGCTAAAGGGGTCCGCCGCCCGTGGGCCGTACTGGCGTCTGTCGTGGGTGACGTTGAGGCCAGCATGGCTACAGGGCCGAGCCGGACGGGTGACGGCCGTCCCGTACGGCGTCCTGTGGCCATGCCTGCCTCGGGCTTCGGGGGTAGTGGGCCACACTGTGGCCTCACCCCGTCTTGTCACCGTTACGTGGGTGTAGTTTTGGTGGGTGCGGTCTTGGCCGGCTTCTTGGAGTCGGCGCTCTTCGTGGCCGACTCTGGGGAGTCGGCGTTCTTCATGGTCGGCTCTGGGGAGTCGGCCATCCCGTGGTTATCTTGGGGGGAGGTTGCTGAGGCTGGGTCGCCTTCTGAGAGTCGGCTTTAGAAGTAGCCGGCCCGGGAAGGCGGCCCAATGCTTGAAATGCTTGAAGGCCCAAAAGGCCTGATAATTTTTTGGAAGAGCCAGGGGTAGTCGGTTAGGCTACCCGTGGCCATTTACTCCGACAGTAGTCCCCGAAGCTGATTGGGCTTCGAGGTTGGGTAGGAGTTGAGAAGCTCGATCAGCTTCCTATCTTGACAAGCCAGCAGCTAGGAGCCGGCTTTGGTTAGGCGCGCCGTCTTGGCCAAAAAATTTGGAGTCGGAGGGCGGGAGCTCGCCAGCGCGTGCACCGGGCCGCGGGCCGGCCACTTGCCGCCTGCGAACCACGTGGCCTCTCTTGGCTAAAAAGCCTGCCAGCCCACGCGCGCGACGGGACGTCGCCCCCGCCCACGCCCGGGCCCAGGCGTGGATCCTCTGTAGCCCGAAACCGCCCGCACGTCTCCCTGCGGCGGTTTCAGCACGCCTTTAGGGCATAATAATCGCGAGGCGTGGGGGGAGTGGGTGCAGTTAATCCCACGTCTCTCCCCACATCCGGCCTCCCCGGCTTCACCTCGCGAAGCTATAAGTAGGGGGAGAGGGAGAGCGGCAGGCTCTCGCACGCTCCTCCTCCTTCCACCATCTTCTTCCTCCTGCCGTTTCTTGCAACAGCGCCTCGCCGCCGCGCTCTTCCACCACTTGTTCCTCCACTGCCACGCTTGTTTTCGCCATGCCTCCCGCCACGGAGCAGTACGGTGAGGATTGGGATGGCTCCAACGTCCACAAGGAACACGTCGAATTCCTCCGCAAGACGCGGCGGCTGCCCGGCGCGGACAAGGTGGAGGTCCGTCTCGCTCCAGCGAAGGAGATTACGCCGGAGCCGCGGGAGGGCGAGCGGGTGGTCTTCCGCTCGCATTTCTTGCGCGGCATCGGCCTGCCCGTGAGCGCCTTCTTCCGCTCTTGGCTCGAGTTCTACCAGCTCCAGCCGCACCACCTCACCCCGAACGCGGTGGTGCTGCTGTCTGCCTTCGTCACCTTGTGCGAAGGCTACCTCGGCGTCCTCCCTACCCTCGAGCTCTGGGGGGAGTTCTTCCAGTCCAAGCTGGGCACGCGCATGCAGGGCGTGCCGGCTCAGACTGGCGCCTTCATCGCGATGCGGAGGGTGGCTGCCGACAACCCCTTCCCCATCATCACGCTGATCCAGTCGGTGAAGCTATGGCAAAAGTCATACTTCTACATGAAGAACGTCGCCCCGCAGGGCGACTACGTCAATCTGCCGGCTTACGTAGCCGGCCCATCGGCGGGCAGGCGGCCCCAGTGGTCCTACCGGGCCGTGACGCTGACGCCGGCTGGAACCGCAGCCGTCGCCCGAGTGCAAGCGATGACCCAGTCGGAGGGCTTGTCGGGGTCCGACCTGCTGGCCGCCTTCGTCACGCGCCGGGTACTCCCGCTCCAGAGCTGCCCTCATCTGATCTGTCAGATGAGTGGCCAGCTCGATCCTAGCCGGATGTGTACCAAGGACATGCCACATGACGAGGTGGCCTATATGGTAAACTACCTTGCGAACTGCAAACTCTCCAAAGAGTGGCAGTTCGGCAAGGAGCCATATTGCCGAGCCAATCCGCCGCCTACGGTATGTTCTCCTTGTCTCTTCTTCTTCTCTCAGTTTTTTGCCGAGTTCCTTTTGGCCGACTCTGATTAGTCGGCTTGTTTTCGACAGAGCCCTCTTCTTTGGCCTGCAGGCGGGTCGGACACAGAGCGCCGATTCGCCCCTGACCGGACGGAGCACGATCTGGAGGACCCCGACTTGGGGGCGGCCGCTATGGACGACAACACCGAGCCGGGTGGTGGCCAAGCCGGCGGCGAAGCAGGCGGCTCCGGGCATGGAGTCGGCTTCGACGACTGGCCGGACGAAGACGAGGCCGAAGTCGTCCCACGCCGTCAGCCGGCGTCTGGCCGCGGCGCGGGTTCCTCCGCTGCACCACCTGCTCGGGGCGGCGGGCAAAAGCGTCGTGCCGCGCAGGGTTTGTTCGGCAGTCGGACGAAGAAGCCCAGGGGCGGGGCGGCGGCGACCAGGCGGGAGGAGGCGGCCGCGAAGGCGGCTCGCTTCCGCAAGATGGTGAAGCAACCACAGACGGTGTCGGCGTAAGTTCAAACTCCTTCGCGTACTCTTTTTTGTTTTCTCTGGTGGTTCCTGAATCCTTTTCTTTTTCTCCAAACAACCAGAGCTCCGTTGTCGCTCGAGCGGGCGGCTGCCGCCTCCGTCGTTGAGTCGCCGAGGGGATCTGGGAGCACCACTCGCCGCGTGGACCCCCGTGCCGACCTCCAGGCAGCGACGGAGCGGAACACGCGGGAGGTGCGGGAGGAGCGGGAGGCGCGGGAGGCGGCCGCCGCCCAGGCGGCGTAGGAGGAGGAGGCGGCGAAGGCGCGCGCCGACCCCGCAGCCAAGGCCCAAGCGGAGGCTGCAGCTGCGGCGATGGCGGAGGGGGCCTTGTTGGTCACCCCACTGCGCGTCGCAGTGCCCGGTGCCCCGGAGCCCCTGCCAGAAGAGGCCGGCGGCGACCAGCCGGGGCTGGAGAGGGATGACGACGTCGTCATCCTGGAGAGGGCGCCGGTGCCGACTCCGCCGACTGGGGCGGCTCAAGGCGGCCGGCCTGATCTGCCGCCTGCGCAGTCGGCGGGGGGCGAGCCGGCCGCGAGGACTGAGCTGGCGGTCCGGATGCCGCCGAGCCGGCGCACGGGGAAGGCTGCGTCGGAGCCACAGAAGGCAGCGTCGGAGCCGCAGCCGGCCGCGGGCTCCAGCTCGTCGGCCCAGGATGTGGAGGTGGCCAGCGCCACCTCAGGGTGGACGCCGGGCGGAGGGACGGCCGTGATGAACGTGGCCGCGCAGGACGTCCGGACCCGGCTCCAAGCCCAGGCTATGGCGCTGAGGCAATACACCGACGAATTCCTTGCGACGCGGGCGGCCATCCGGGTTAGGCTTCTTATCTTGCTTCTTCTTGATCTTGATTTCTTCCATGGGGGCGCATCAGCGCACCCACTGGGTGTAGTCCCCGAGTTCCGAGTCGGCTGCTGAGCAGGCGGCTTGGAACTTCTTAGTGGATTTGGCTTTGCTATTCTTGTTCTTACTTCGATCTTCTGCCTATCTTCCAGGACTACCACAATCTTCGTGCGGCCGCCTTCAACTCCCAGGCTCGGGAGCTGACCCAGAAGACCGCCGACCTAACTGAGAGCCGGGGTAAGTGCTTTGTTCTTTATCTCACGTGGGGGCGCGTCAGCGCACCCACTGGGTGTAGTCCCCGAGATTCGGGCCGACTGCTGAGCAGTCCGGTCGGATCTTCCTTGACGACTTCCTCTTATTGTTTCTTCTTTTTCTGCCATCTTTGCAGCGGCCAACGCCGGTCTGAGGGCACAGCTGGGAGAGTCTCAGACTGCCCTTCGTGCCAAGGAGGCCGAGCTTGCCACCTTGGTGCAGGAACGCGACCGCCTGGCCAAGAAGTTGGCCGACCAGGAGGAGGGCCACAAGGCAGCTCTGAAGGCGGTGCAGGACCGCGAAGCCGCCCTCCAGGCCGAGTACGAGACAGAAGCGGCTGGCTGGGCTGAAGCAAGGCAGACTCTGATCACTGGCTATGGTCAGATCGAAGATCTGGTTGACGGTAAGCCGCCTACTTCTTCGTCCTTTCTTGCCGTCTGCCGCTTTTGGCTCGTTTTCTGACTTGGTGTTTTCTCTTCTTTCTCTTTCTTTCTTGCACAGAGTACTTCCCTGGCTGTTCTACCGCCGCCAACCAGATCATCGAGGCCCGCCACCAAGCGCGAAGGCAGGCTGGCTTCGAGATTGCACCAAGCGCTGGCCGTTCGCTGGAGGAGCAGCTCTTGGCGATCCAGGCCCGTCTCCAGCCGGCTCACCGATTGCTCCGCCGGCTTCAGCGTGCCGGGGCGCAAGTATGGCCGCCCTCTGGCCCGGCGTAGTGGTTCCCCGCACCCCCATTCGGACTGCCGACTGGCTGGAGGTGGCGGTCGGTCGCTTCGAAGCCTGGAAGGCCTCGGCAGCTCGGTCCGGCGCCAGGCGGGCTCTGGAGTTCGTCAAGGCCTGGTACCCCGGCCTGAGTCTGGACCAGCTGGCTACCTAGCGGCAGCAAGCTGACACGGAGCTGGATCCGGCGCGACCGGCTATCATCCGGCGGGCTTCGGCGATCGCCGACTACACCGACACCAGCGTCTTCGCCCCTGAGGTAGATGACAACGGTGTCGCCGAGCCGGAGGAGTGGTTCGGGCTGAACCCGGCAGACGGTGAAGACTCGGCGGAGGAGATCGACTCCAGTGACGAGGGCGAGGAGGAGGAGGAGGAGGAGGGTGAAGACGGCGGGCCGGATGTGGAGCGGTCGACCAGCCTCAACCTGACCGCGCCTCCAGCACCACGTCACGCGCGGGTGCGTCGCCTGCCACTGGTGGTGACCAAGCCGAGACCCGCTAGCCGGCACTCCTTCAGCCGGCGACGCCATCTCCACCGACCAGCCTGGCTCCCGCACCGCGCCTTAGTCTAGTCTGCTATCTTTTGTTTTCCTGTCTTGTCACTTTTGGAACAATATTCTGTTAAGTCTGCACAATTCCACCCACTGGGGGTGTATTCGAACTATGTCGATTGCCAGCCTGTTGGGGGCTTTATATGTATATACGACTTATGCATGCGTTTGGCTTTTCCTCATACTTTGCTTTTCATCCTTCTGCTGTTTCCTTTGCCGCCCTCCCTTGGTTGCCGCCTCCCCAGTCAGACAGTTGCTCTGCAATTTGTGGCTGGAAGAGTGCTTGGCCAATTGGGAGGGCGAGTACTCTAGCTTTGTTGGATTAGAGCTAAGTGTTTAGGAAGCCGGCCAGCCGGCTGGTCTGACAGCCGGCAAGCGTGGTTGGAGGCCGTCTTTTTGCTATATAAGTTCGTTAGTCCTTAGCCGTTTTTTCGTGTGGGCATCCTTTCTGCCTTGTCTCTTGCTAGTCGGACAGTCGGTTCTTCGAGCTGCGACTTTCAACAAGAGAGGACTCGGGAGCCGGCACACTACTTGTCTGACTTCAGGTAGAACTTTTAATATAGCTCAAGGCAGCCAGTCCCCAGGCCGACTAGTCGAACCCGATGCCAGACAAGAAATCAAATGTAATAGTACATTCATGGATATGACACTCGTCATTCATAGATAAATGAAGGCAGTCCCCGAGTATCGTTCGGGGGGTCTGTTGGTTCGTACTTAATACAAAAGGGTAGCATGATACATACTGCTTTTAACTGTAAAATCTTCTCAGGAGGTTCGCGTTCCATGGTCGCTCCGACTCCTTGCCGGAGTCATCTCTCTTGCATGCTCTTGGTTTTTGCGTGTCGATCAAGTAGTAGGAGTCGTTGCCGAGTGCCTTGCTGACGACGAAGGGGCCTTCCCAAGGGGCCGAGAGCTTGTGCTGGCCGGCTGTTCGCTGGATCAGCCGAAGCACAAGGTCGCCCTCTTGGAAGGATCTTGGCTTGACCTTGCGGTTGTGGTAGCGGCGCAGCCCTTGCTGGTAGATGGCGGACCGGCTGAGTGCTAACAACCGGCCTTCTTCTAGTAGGTCGACGCCGTCTTCTCTTGCTTCCTTGGCCTCCGCCTCCGTGTACATGGTGACCCGAGGCGAGTTGAACTCGATGTCGGTTGGGATGACAGCCTCGGCACCATATACAAGGAAAAACGGAGTGAAGCTGGTTGACTTGTTGGGTGTAGTGCGCAGACTCCAGAGGACAGCCGGCAGCTCATCGAGCCAGCAGCCGGCTGATCGCTCCAGCGGTACAACCAGTCGGGGCTTGATGCCGGAGAGGATGAGTCCATTTGCTCGCTCGACCTGGCCGTTTGACTGCGGGTGGGCAACGAACGCTAAGTCCAGTCGGATGCCCTGCGTCGCGCAGAAACGTGCCAGTGCTCCTTTGGCAAAGTTTGTGCCGTTGTCGGTGATGATGCTGTGCGGCACGCCGTACCGAGTGGTGATATCGGTGATGAATGTTACGGCAGTCGGCCCGTTCAGCTTCTTGATCGGCTTCGCTTCGATCCACTTTGTGAACTTGTCCACATCGACAAGTAGATGTGTCAAGCCGCCGCGGGCTGTCTTGAAAGGGCCCACCATGTCCAGTCCCCAGACGGCAAAGGGCCAGGTGAGGGGAATGGTCTTGAGTGCAGAAGCCGGCAGGTGTTGCTTGGAACTGAAAACTTAGCATCCTCTGCAGATCTTGACTATCTCTTTGGCATCTTCCAAGGCAGTCGGCCAGAAGAAGCCGTGGCGGAAAGCCTTGGCCACAAGTGATCTTGAGGCTGCGTGGTGGCCGCATTCGCCTTGGTGGATATCCTTGAGGATTGCCACTCCTTGTTCTGGCTCGACACAGCGCTGGAAGACTCCAGTGACGCGGCGCTTCACAAGCTCTCTGTTGATTATTGCATATGCTCCGGCTCGTCGTTGCACTAGTCTTGCTGAGATCTCATCAGCCGGCAGCTCTCTGCTGACTAGGAATCTGAGAATGGGCTGGGCCCAAGATGGAGCTGTGACTTCTTCTTCTGTTAGTGTAGCCACCATGACTCGGATGGGTGGGTTGGGTGGCGTGGAATTGGGGTCGGCCACCGCTTCTTGCGTTGCTGCAGTCCCCGGGCCGACTGCTGCAGTCCCCGGGCCGGGTTCTGAAGTCCCCGGGCCGGGTGCGACTGCGGCAGTCCCCGGGCCGGTTGTCGAAGTCCCCGTTCCACCTGCGGGGTTCCTCCAGTCGGATCCGGCTGCATGTGGCACAGGCGGTACGAAGATAGGGTCCGACTCTGGAGACGGCTTGATGGACGGCTTGAGGAGGCGCTGGAGGGAGACGCCAGTCGGTATGGCTTGTCGGGTGGAGCCGATCCGTGCTAGGGCATCTGCTTGGACGTTGTCGGCCCTTGGCACGTGAAGGAACTCGCACCCTTCGAAGTACCCGCTGATCTGCTGGACGAGGAATCGATAGCTCGCCATGTTCGCGTCCTTGGCGTCCCAGTCGCCAGACGACTGCTGGACCACCAAGTCTGAGTCGCCGTAACACAGGATCCGGCGTATGCCGAGCTCTTTGGCTAGCCGGAGCCCATGTACGAGCGCCTCGTACTCGGCCACGTTGTTGGAGGCGGCGAAGTGGATCTGCAGCGTGTACTTGAGCTTGTCGCCTTTGGGAGAGGTGAGGACGATGCCGGCTCCCAAGCCGGTGCGCATCTTGGACCCGTCAAAGTGCATCCGCCAATGGGTAGAGTCGGGAGCCGGCGGTAGGTACTGGGTTTCGGCCCAGTCGACGAGGAAGTCGGCCAATGCTTGGGACTTGATGGCGGTGCGGGGTTGGTAGAAGATCATGTAGGGCGCCAGTGCAATGGCCCATTTAGCCACCCGGCCGGATGCATCCCGGCTGCCAATGATCTCGGCGAGCGGGGCGGTGCACACGACCATGATGGGGTGCTCTTGGAAGTAGGGCTTCAGTTTCTTGGCGGCGAAGTACACCCCATAGCACATCTTCTGGTAGTGCGGGTAGTCCCGCTTTGAACTGGATAGCACTTCGCTTAGATAGTACACCGGCCTCTGGACTAGCTGGGCTCGGCCTTCTTCTGGGCGCTGGACCACAACAACAGTACTGACCACTCGACTAGTCGCGGCGATGTAGAGGAGCATGGGCTCCTTTTCAGTCGGTGCTGCCAGGACAGGCGGAGTGGTCAGCATTTTCTTCAACTCATGGAAGGCTTGGTCGGCTTGGTCATTCCACTCGAAGTGAGTGGACTTCTTCATGAGTCGGTATAGGGGGAGAGCCTTTTCTCCTAGTCGGCTGATAAAGCGATTCAGGGAGGCCAAGCACCCGGTGAACTTCTGCACATCTCGCAGTTTGGTGGGAATCTCCATCCTCTCGATGGCCTTGATCTTTACAGGGTTGCACTCGATGCCGCATTCGGAGACCAGGAGGCCTAGCAGCTGGCCGGCTGGTACTCCGAACACGCACTTCTCGGGGTTGAGCTTGATTTGGAATCGGCGCAGGTTGGCGAATGTTTCTTTCAGGTCTTCCAGCAGGGTGCCGCGGTTCTCTGTCTTCACCACAATGTCGTCTACATAGACGTGGGCATTTCTGCCGAGTTGTTTCAGGAGGCATTTCTGCATGCAACGCTGAAAAGTGGCACCGGCATTCCTCAAGCCGAATGTCATAGTCAGGTAACAGAAAGCTCCAAATGGTGTGATGAAGGCAGTCTTCAGGCGGTCTGCTGGGTCCAACTTGATCTGATGGTACCCTGAGTAGGCATCCAAAAAACTCAACAGCTCACATCCGGCTGTGGAGTCTATCACTTGGTCAATCCGTGGCAGAGCAAACGGATCCTTGGGGCAGGCCTTGTTCAGGCTGGTGTAGTCTATACACATACGCCACTTGTTATTCTTCTTCAGTACCAGAACTGGGTTGGCAAGCCACTCTGGAAAAAACACTTCCATAATAAAGCCAGCGGCAAGGAGCCGGGCTATCTCTTCTCCCACGATTCTTCGCTTCTCTTCTGACAGTCGGCGGAGGGGCTGCTTGACCGGCTTCGCGTCAGCTCGGACATGTAATTTGTGCTCAGCGAAATCCTTCGGGACACCCGGCATGTCCTTTGGGGACCATGCAAAAATGTCTCGATTCTCACAGAGGAAGTCGACGAGCTCGCCTTCCTATTTACTGTGCAAGTTCGCCCCAATGACAGCGAACCTCTCCGGATTCTCCGGGTCCAGAGGTATCTTCTTCGTCTCTTTGGCATGCTGGAAGGAGCCCTGCGCATCACAATCTTTGGGGTTGGGGGACAGGGCCGGCTGCTTGCCGGCCATGGCCACAACCCGCTCCAGCATCTTCTTCTCCTCTGCCACTACGAGGGACTCGGCCAGCCGGCTACTGGCCATGGCACACTCGATGGACTTCTTGTAATCGCCGGCTACCGTGATGATCCCCTTCGAGCTCGCACTACTAGAAAAAGGCTTACTAGTGGCACACCAGTTTTTCCTACTAATGGCGCACTACTGGTGCGCCACTAGCACGACGCCACTAGAATATTTTAGTAATGGTGCACCACAGGTGCGCCATTAGTATCTGGTATACTAATGGCGCACCACGGATGCGCCATTAGTATCCCACAGGTGTGCCATTAGTAACTGGTATACTAATGGCGCACCAGATGGAAGTGCGCCATTAGTTACATTTTTTTTAAAAACATTCGTTTTTTCTTAATCTCAGGTCACTATTTCACATATGAGATATCCAACACATATATATACAACAAGCATCCATATAACAATCATATCCAACACACAAGTTTCATCATATATACATAGCCAACACATAGTTCCATCGTTACATATTACAAAAGTTTCACATTGTTCATCCAACACCGTTATCCATCCAACACCATATTACAAAAGTTTCACATAGTTCAGTTCTCATTGTTCTTCTCCTTCTCCTTCCTCAGCCTGATGCGCCAAGAGCGGCGAAGCGGTGGAGGCAGCTGTGGGATGTAGTCTTCTACCACAATTGGCGTGGTCATGTCGCCCAGCTGTGGGATCGCCGGCGCCACCACCAGTGCGTGGTCATTGTCAGGCACCACCACCATCGCGAGGCCACCTTCAGGCAGGACGGGCACGACCATCGCTAGGTCATCCTCAGCCACCACCATCTCTTGCCCATGGTCAGCCACCACCATCTCTTGCCCATGGTCAGCCACCACCATCTCTTGCCCTTGGTCAGCCACCACCAGCGCTAGGTCATCCTCAGCCTGATGCCCATCGTCATCCTGCAGCTCCTCATCCCCACTCTGCTCCTCTTCTCCCCCACTCCAGTCCGGATCATCCTTCTTGCTGTCTTTGCTGCTGCCAGAATCGCTGCTGCTTTCGCTAAAGCCAGAATCGCTGCTGCTTTGGCTGTAGCCAGTGTCGCTGCTGCTGCTCCCATTGCCTGTCCAAATGCAACAATGGCCGTTAACAATCGATGTGAGACAAAGCCAAATGTAGAGGAATAAGAAGAGGCAGAACGCACTGGCATCTTCGTCGTCAGCGTAGCGCATGCGACACATAGTCGTGTTGAAAACCTTCACGATGAGCATTGTGGCGTCATCGTCGTACCTGAAGAGAAGAAAGTACCCGGTCCGCAGGTCGTAGGCACTGTAGAACTTCTCCCAGCCACGGCACAGGTACATGTGGCCCTCCTCGATCACCAACTCCACGTCCCACAGCCTGCGAACCCCGCCGCCGGCCTGTCGGAGCTTCACATTATGTGGCGGATCTTCACCCAGCATGTTCATAAAAGTGTCAGGCAGCCTCTGCAATTTGGGACAAGGAGTGATGTAGCAAACAACAGAGTTATCATAATGAGATGGGTGAAGGGGAGATCTCTCGTTTTATATACCTGCCTCGTGGCTGATACTGAAGTCCCAAGTATGACACTGAAGAACTCGAAAGCATCCAACTCGTACTCCGGTGAGGCAGAGCGGCGGTGGCTGCTTCCCCCCATCTCTGATAAGCAGCAGAAGAGACCAATTAGTACCCTTACAACATCACATTGCAAATAGATGAATTGTGTAGGTATGCATGGATTTAAGATTATTTGTTCAAAGCCAATTTGTCAATGATTAATATGATATCTCAATTTCCACCAAATAATACATTTGTTATACACCACATTTTCTTTTCCTTTGGAAAAGAAAAAA
This sequence comes from Triticum aestivum, assembly GCF_018294505.1. Lineage (NCBI taxonomy): Eukaryota > Viridiplantae > Streptophyta > Magnoliopsida > Poales > Poaceae > Triticum > Triticum aestivum. Next base: position 369,080,038 of record NC_057796.1, on the reverse strand, counting down.
GCACACTGCATTCAAGTGAATGTATCTTTTATTGCAAAGCCACAACTTAGCAATAGATTCAAAGTTAACGATTGGCACCTAGAAAAGCATTTCAACATCTTCACAGATTTTACTAGCTACAATACATTCAAAAAATAAATGATATACAGTTTGTATCTCTTTGCAATGAACACACTCTAGGGGTTTTGCCATCCCCCTTTTCCTTAGATTGTCACAAGTCATGATTTTGTTCTGGGAGAACATCCAAATGAAACCTTATACCCTAGGGGGCAATTTAATACTCCATACTACAGGAAGATACAAAGGTTGCCATGTCAATACAACAACTCTTAGAAGTGAAGAACAGGTTCTCCAAAATGAGTAGAAAGGGAGCATGCTGACATCTATACAAGCCAATAATGATTTACTACTCAATGGAACAGGGTAAGATAAACACCAGTCAATAAATTTACTACATCAAAAGGAGTAAAACTCAACAATGCAGCACTATCTCTGAACCTAACCTTTGTTTAGTATGGGTATGACAAATCAATGAGTTGGTCATCACAATGTCAAATGCCATTGGAAGACAAGAAATCAGGTCATCACATAACAACAATTGGATGGCCTCGTGAACAACCAAGACATCCTTGAATGGCTGCCAAGTTACTACTAGCAGGCTCAAAAGTCAAGTAAACTGAAGATTGACCTTCTGAAGGTCTAAGTATGGCTGTGCTGTCAGGTTACTACTAGCAGCAACATGGAAGTAGACTTGATGATAACTATTGCACAAATATGTAAGAAAGGAGCAAGTGCATCTACTTATTGGAACAAGCCTGACAGTGGGAAAGCTATAAACTTATAATGACCGCGTTCAGATAAAAGATTGCAACCAAGCAAATCTGGAAAATGTATTATCAACTATAAAATATGGGTTGCAAACCAAACAACTAAGCATACTTTGTCAGATGATAACTATTGCAAACCAAACAAGTAAGCAGAGCACATGTATATACCTGTATCACTGTCTTGGAGCCAACAAACGCCTCAATTTTTCTCCAACCGCGATCGAACCTGTTACGCAGAAACACAAACAGAGAGATACATGTAACTAACGAGGACAGACAGACAAGGTAACAAGAACTCCACAGCTCAATTAAGCCTATACATGTAACTAACGAGGACCATGTCATTATCATGGCAGTCCACTATATATTTTTATGACAAAATACATCATTATCAGGGCACATTATGGCCATTTTCTTACATGATGCCAAGCTAATGACTGACATCTGTTCTTGGCAAATGATGAGTCTCTGGTGCCCCTTGCAAATTGTTGATGCCACATTGTACTTGTACCCCATATGTTTAACCCCAAACACAAAAACATCACCACAAGGACTGAGATAAAAACTAATACTATCATGTACTTGAAGAAACCTAGGGGGTGAGGGGCATCACCTCGAATCACCTAGAGGACGCCGGCGGGGAGAGAAACCTAGGGGGAAGGAGGGGAGGAGAGAGGAGGAATCACCTAGAGGACGCCGGCGTCGAGGAGGCTGCGGGCGGCGATCCGGAGGAAGGGGCCCGTGATGTCGTCGGCGTCCTTGGCCGCCTTCTTGACCTTCCGAGCAGAAGAAGGCACGGGTGGTGAGAGGAGGAGGAGGAGAAGCTAGGGGGATGGGGGAAGGGAGGGAGGGGACGTACGTGCTGGGGCGGGGCGGCGAAGGAGCGGCGGGCGCGGGGGCGGCGGCGCGAGGGAGCTGCAGTGGTGGGGGCGGCGGGGGTGGAGTCCGGCGGGGGTCGGGGCGGCGGCGTCGAGGCAGCGCAAGACCACAGCGGCGGACGACGTGCAGGCGCGGCGGACGGAGGGGGCGGAGCAAGGGGGCGGCGGCGTACGGTTGGGGTCGAGTGGGGGATCTGGCGAGGGAGGGAGGGAGGCCACTGCGAGGGGAACAAGTACGTCGATTCTAATGGCGCACCTCCCCCTGGTGCGCCATAAGTACGTCGATTCTAATGGCGCACCTCCCCCTGGTGCGCCATTAGAATTTTGTTTTACTTACTAGCCCGACTGGTCAGGTTATATTCCACCTAACCCTATCTCCATCAGAACATGCCCACTAGCCCGACTGGTCAGCACGCAGCACACACACTAGGAGGTCCTGGGTTCGATTCCCAGGCTCCCCAATTTTTGTTTTTATGCATTTAAAATGCTGTTTGATATTTATTTGTGTTTAAATATGTTCAAACTTGTTTAAATCATAACAGTAATATTTTTTTATAAAAACAGTAATGATTTTTTAAAAAATATCATCAAATTTGTTATTTGAAAATATAATCAAATTTGCTTTTTTTTGCAAATTTAGTTGCATTCATTTGTGACGGTGGAGCGGGCCGGGGAGGGTGCGGGGAGTCGTCGGCGACGGCCGGTGGAGCGGGCCGGGGAGGGTGCGGGGGGTCGTCGGCGACGGCCGGTGGAGCGGGGGAGGGTGCGGTGGGTCGTCGGCGACGGTGGAGTGGGGGAGGGTGCGGGCCGGGGGTCGGCGGCGGCGGCCGGTGGAGCGGGGGAGGGAAATATTCTTTCTCTCCGAAACCACCTGCCCCGCGAGATATCCGAAACCGAGATAGTCGTGCACCGTCGTGAGCAGTGCGGTTCTCATAGGGAAATATTCTTTCTCTGCGGCGTCCCACGTATCAACCAACTGCCCCAGGTGCGCCATTAGTAGTTTTGCAAAAAAGTAAAAAATAAAAAAATATTGTAGTGGCGCACTATGTTGCTGGTGCGCCATTACTAGTTACAACTAGTAATGGCGCACTATGTCCTGGTGCGCCATTAGTATGTCTGGCAAAATAAAAAAAATAAAATTTGTTACTAATGGTGCACCGTGTGTCTGGTGCGCCACTGCTACATAGCAATGGCGCACCACATGTCTGGTGTGCCATTAGTGGCCATTCCATCTATAGCCCTTTTCCTAGTAGTGTCGGCATCTTCATCTTCAGGTAAGCGTAGTGGGGCACAGCCATGAACTTGGCCAGAGCAGGTCGGCCAAGCAAAGCATGATAGGGGCTCTCCAGATCCACTACCTCGAACCAGATCGCTTCTCGGCGAAAATGATCTTTGTCTCCGAAGAGAACATCAATTTTAATCTTGCCGATTGGGGAGCAAGACAAGCCGGGGACGATACCATGGAACACGGTTCGGCTTGGCATAAGCTGCTTCGCTTGATGTTCAGCTTCTCCATGGTATCGCGGTACAGTATATTGATACTGCTTCCGCCATCTATCAGGACACGGGAGAATCGGGCAGCTCGCCTCTCCATCGCGAGGGTAACGTCCAAGACCAGTGCATAGGAGCCAGGGGATGGCATCACCTCTGGGTGGTCGGCCTGGCTCCAGCTGATTGGCTTCTCTGACCAGTGCATGAACTCGGGGGTGCTAGAGGCGACTGCGTTGACCTCTTGATGCTGTCGGCGCCGACTACGCTTGTCATCGGCTTGGCTGGTGAAGACGACGTAGGCGGCGTGCTCTTCAGGGAACTCATCTTGGATGGCTCCGACTGCCGGCCGAGCCGCCGGCTGCTGGGGGGCTGGAGGCGGCGGGCCGGGAGGCGGAGGCGGCAACAACCCTTCGCCCTCGGAGATTCGCGTGAGCCAGTGGCATTTTCGGGTTGTGTGGTTGGACGGCTTCGCGCCGCTGTGGAACTTGCAGGGGGCGTCGAGAGTCTGCTCGTAAGAGAAAGCTGGCTGCCAAGCCGGCCTGCCACCCTTCTTCTTGGGAGCGGGCCGCTCTTCGGGCTGCTCATCTTCAACTGTGGCCACCTGCCGACTGGTGGAAGTCGGCATGGGGGCCTTGCGCTTGTGATCGTTCTGGTAGGGGCGCCGATTGGAGTCGCCAGCCGGCGTCTTGGGAGCCGGAGCAATCACCTTCCCAGAGGCGTCTACTCGAAGCTCGGTCTTCATCGAGGAGTCGGCCGTGGTGTATTTGTCCGCGATGACTAGCAGTTCGTCGAGGGTAGCCGGCTCGTCGCAGAGGAGTCGGTGCTTGAGGAGGGTGCCCTCTCGGCACCCGGCGGTGAAGTACTCGATGGCCTGAACCTCGTGCACCCCCTCGCAGGAGTTGCGGAGCTCGGCCCACCGCGTGAGGTAGTCGCGGGTCGACTCATTGGGTCCTTGGACGCACAGGGAGAGCTGGCGAGGCTTGGGAGGCCGTTTGTATGTGCTGGTGAAGTTGCGGACGAAGACTTCCGTGAAGTCCAGCCAGCTGTTGACGCTGTAGGGCTTGAGGCTGTTGAGCCATGTACGCGCCGTGCCTTGCAGCATGAGGGGGACGTACTTCATGGCGACGCGTCGGTTGCCGTTGGCTATGCTGACAGCAGTGGAGTAGTCGATGAGCCAATCTTCCGGCTTCACTGAGCCGTTGTACTTGGGCGTGTCTCTGGGGAGCGAGAAGCCTTTGGGGAAGGGCTCGTCGCGGATGCGGGGGCCAAAGCATGGCGGGCCGACATCGTCTTCTTCTTCTAATGCCAAGGATCGAGCAAGGCGGTCGATCCGGTGGCGGGCGTCGTTCTCGCCGACTCCTTCTCGGCGGCCGAGTCGGTCGCCAAGGGTTGGGTGCGTGACGGGCAGCGGGGTGAGGCGTCTCTCTCTTCGAGGCGGGGGAGGAGGCAGGTTTCCTTGGCGCTCCACCGCTCGAGGATGGCCTTCCGCGTCGCGCTCGATGGTGATACGAGTCCGGCTGCGGCTAGCAGCCGGCTCCTTGTCTTTCTTCTGGCGGGCGCCGCTCACAGTCGGCGAGCGGGACGTCGCAGCGTGCTCTCGGCGCGGGGGATGACTATCGGCGCGGGCGCCGGCTTCATGCCGTTCTGCAGCCGCGTCGATCATCTGCTGGATCCGTCTTGTCATGTAGGGGAGTTCGTCGGCTCCCAGCCCATTTAGCTCTTCGGCGGCCGCCTGAGCGGCTCACAGATTCTCGAGCAGGGTGGCGTAGACAGGGCGATCTGCCCCCAGCATGCTGGCAATAGCCACGCCGCGCTTCTGGACGAAGCCGGCTCGGCTCGGCCCGCTAGGCGGCGGCGTACCGAAGGCGGCGCGGTCGACTTCGTGCTGGTGGGCCTCTGTGAGGCGTCTCATGGAGGCTATCTTCTGGCCTTTCGCGATGAGGACGAGGCGGCGTGCCTCCAGGGTCCCGGCGTCGGCGTCGGCCAGGATGGGGACGGAGAGGTCGTGCATTGCCGCTTGCAGGGCGTCGTGGGCGTTCTCGCCCGAGTTGGCGACGTGGCTGATGACCAACACTTCGGTGACAGCGCTGCTGCCACTGTCAGCTCGAGGGAGAGGATCGTCGAAGACCACCACGTCGGAGGGGTAGGCATCGAGCGATGCCATGTCGGAGTCGACGATCATCGGGTCGGTGGAGCCGACCGACTCCACATCTACTGCAGGCTCGCTGGAGACGTGAAGCTTGTCGAGGAGGCTGACGAGGCGGCTCTCGGGGTAGTCCGTGCCGCGTCGGACGCGGGCTCGTCGGAGATGCGAGTCTCGCCGAGAAGATCGGCGAGGCAGCTCGCCGCGCAGGCGTCGTCGACGCCTTGCAGCGCGTCGAGGCAAACGCCATCGGGCGCAGCAGGCTGGCTGCGCTCGCGGGGGAGGAAGAGGGTTCCCGTCCAGAACAGGTCTCCGGACGACGGTGCACCTGGCCCCACGGTGGGCGCCAAATGTCGGGTGGTAGGTGCGACATATGCCAACGGATGGCTTATCATAGTGGGTGCCAATAAGACGTCGCCGGTGCCTGGAAACGGGATGAGGCAAAGACATGCACGCCGGCGAATCTTACCCAGGTTCGGGGCTCTCCGAGGAGATAACACCCCTAGTCCTGCTCTGCGGGGTCTCCGCATGATCACTAGGTCAGAAAGAGTAGCTACAAATGCTCCTAGAGCTGTTGGGTTCAAGGGAGAAGAAGAACAAGGCTAGCTTTGGCTTCTCTCTCTCTCTATGGTATGTGTGTAACTCTAAGAAGCCAACCCTTTGCATGGGTGCCCCGGGGGGTTTATATAGGCCTACCCCCCGGGGGTACAATTGTAATCCGACTGGGCGCTGGTCCCAGTCGTCAGTGTCTGCGCTCGCCAGCTTCTACGCCGGCCGCTGGGGCCCGCCGACCGGTGGGTCCCGCCGGCTGCCGGCCTCTTGGTCGACAGGCCGGCCCCACTGCCTAGGGTCTTGTCGGCGGCTGCTTACTGTAGCCTCGTCCCTGATGACGAGGGCTTCGTCGAGGTAAGCGTGGCTACAGTGTGCCGCCTCGAGGGCTCTCACTGTAGCCTCACCTCGTCTTGTCTCCTTAATGTGGCACATGCTTCGAGGAAGGGGGTAGCCGGCTTCTGGGGGCCGGCTACGCCCTCGGCCGACTGGGGGAGGCCGGGCCGCCTTCGCGCCTCTCTCTGGCTCAAGGGGTCCGCCGCCCGTGGGCCGTACTGGCATCTGTCGTGGGTGACGTTGAGGCCAGCATGGCTACAGTGCCGAGCCGGACGGGTGACGGCCGTCCCGTACGGCGTCCTGTGGCCATGCCTGCCTCGGGCTTCGGGGGTAGTGGGCCGCACTGTGGCCTCACCCCGTCTTGTCACCGTTACGTGGGTGTAGTTTTGGTGGGTGCGGTCTTGGCCGGCTTCTTGGAGTCGGCGCTCTTCGTGGCCGACTCTGGGGAGTCAGCGTTCTTCATGGCCGGCTCTGGGGAGTCGGCCATCCCGTGGTTATCTTGGGGGGAGGTTGCTGAGGCTGGGTCGCCTTCTGAGAGTCGGCTTCAGAAGTAGCCGGCCCGGGAAGGCGGCCCAATGCTTGAAATGCTTGAAGGCCCAAAAGGCCTGATAATTTTTTGGAAGAGCCAGGGGTAGTCGGTTAGGCTACCCGTGGCCATTTACTCCGACAACAACCCCGATGACAAGCCAAGCAATTGTTTCATACTTTTGGTGTTCTCAAACTTTTTCAATCTTCACGCAATACATGAGCGTGAGCCATGGATATAGCACTATATGTGGAATAGAATGGTGGTTGTGGACAAGACAAAAAAAGGAGAAGATAGTCTCACATCAACTAGGCGTATCAACGGGCTATGGAGATGCCCATTAATAGATATCAATGTGAGTGAGTAGGGATTGCCATGCAACGGATGCACTAGAGCTATGTGACGCTCGGATAATTAAGCTACAGTAATTCCACGCTAATGATGCCATGTCACCAGTATTACTGTTGCTAATCTCACGTTGATCCAAAACCGGTTCAAATTCGAAATTCAAAATCAGGCAAACAACAAAGGTTTTCAAATGTTAAAACTAAAATGTTCGGGAGGTGTAAAATAAACCATAAGCAATTATGGTGAAGGACCCGTATCTAAATAAAATATTTAAATGCACAATAGTAGATAAAACAACGGCAAAATAATTATTTAAATGCTTTTAAATACTAAACAAGTATTAAACTAGTTCATTTGGTCACCAAGCTTGTTGAGGTAGTGGCATATGTTATTATGCTAATTTAGGAGTAGGGGTTATATTTTTGTAAAACGATTTGCTAACTAAAAGGAAACACAAAAGAAAAGTAAATGAAAATAAAACAAAAGGAAGGAAAACCCCCCGGCTGCCCATGGGCATCCCAATCGGCCCACCCCGCTCTACCCATAACCCCACTCCCGCAACCCTAACCCCCTGTCACCCCCACTTCGCCCCCACTCGTTCCACTCCCCCTCTCTGCCTCCCTCCCCGACCCAGATCGGGATCGGGGGTGCTCGATGCCGCCGCCGCCCGGAACCCCCGCCGGAGCCACCCTGCCACCCGCTGTCGTCGGTGCTGCCACCTCGTCTTCGTCGCTCGTCCTCACCCCCTCCTCGCGACGCCAACGCCCCGCCGCCCCTGGACATCGGCGCCGCCGTCGTGCGCCACACCACCGCCACCCCTGGACATCGGCGCCGTCGTCGTGCGCCGCACCACCGCCACCCGGAGACCTCACCGCCTTGACCTCTTCCCCGTCGTCGACCCCGCCAACCCGTCCCCGTCCTCCTCCCCGCCGGACCACATCGAGCCTCGCCACCACCTCTACTCTCCAACGCCGGTGAGGGTCGTGCCCTCCTCCTCCCCTCTCTACCCCGTGTACCACGACCTCGTCCGCCGCTCGCCGTTGCCACCTGACCCGCGCGCCGGCCGCACCCAGTGTGTGCGCCCGCGGCCGCCGGCGGTGCTCTGTCCGCTGCGGTTGCGGCCCGCGTGCTGCCTGCGCCCCACCTCCGCCCCTGCCTCAACACCGCGCCGCATCGCCGCGCTCCGCCCCGTCCGACCCGCGCCTCACCTGCGCTTCGACCGCCGCCTTGCTTCCCCCCCGTCGCTGCACCACGCCTTGCATGCGCCCCCACCGCATCCTCCCACGCGCGCCTCCCCGACCGACGCCTCCTGCAAGCAGATCCCGGTGAGCCCCCGCGCTCCGGCTGCGGCCACGGCCACCGGCACCAAGCCGCGCGCCCGCCCTTCGCACGCCGCCCCGCAGCGCCTGCACGGGCGACGCTCGTAACTCGCGCGCCCGCTAAGCGCCCCCTGTGCCTATGACCAGTGGGCCTAGCCCCAGAACGTTTAAAAAAAGGATTTTAAAAAAGTAAAAATAATTAATTAACTTAATTAATCATATTTAGTTAACCTAATTAACAATTGTTAATTAATTAAACAGTAATTAGATTAGTTAAATCCTGATTAGAATGAACAGAGTATGACAGCTGGGACCCACACGTCAGTTTGACCTAGTCAACGCCCTGTTGACTGCTGATGTCATGCTGACGTCAGCATACACTATTCTGGATAATGTTAGAATTAAATAGATAAATAAATTCAGAAAATGATTAAAACTTTAGAAAAACATAGAAAATAAACCGTAGCTCAGATGAAAATGTTTTCTCCATGAAAGTTGCTCAGAACGACGAGACGAATCCAGATACGCAGCCCGTTCGTCCGCCACACATCCCTAGCATAGCAAACCTGCAACCTTCCCCCTCCGGTTCATCTGTCCGAAAACGCGAAACACCGGGGATACTTTCCCGGATGTTTCCCCCCTTCGCCGGTATTACCTATCCCTGCGTTAGATCACCTCGAGCACCGCGTATTGACATGTTATGCTTTGTGATGCTTTGATTGCTCTGTTATTTATTGTGTTCCCATCCGTTACTTCTTTTCGGTAGACCCTGAGACCGTTGCCGGTACCCCTGTGATCGACGATGAACCCTTCTTGCAGAGCAACCAGGCAAGCCCCTCCCCTTGATCACCAGATATTGCCTATTCCTTCTCTCTACTGCTTGTATTAGAGTAGTGTAGCATGTTACTGCTTTCGGTTAATCCTATTCTACTGCATAGCCTGTCATTGTTGCTACAGTTGTTACCCTTACCTGCTATCCTACTGCTTAGTATAGGATGCTAGTGTTCCATCAGTGGCCCTACACTCTTGTCCGTCTGCCATGCTATACTACTGGGCCGTGATCACTTCGGGAGGTGATCTCGGGATATGCTATATACTTTATACTGTTACATTACTTATGATACTGTTCGGAGATGGGGGCTGAAGGGGCAGGTGGCTCCATCCCGGTAGAGGTGGGCCTGGGTTCCCGATGGCCCCTGACTGTTACTTTGTGGCGAAGCGACAGGGCAGGTTGAGACTGCATAGGAGAGAGGTGGGCCTGGCCCTGGTCGGCGTTTGCTGTTACTTCATAATAACACGCTTAACGAGATCTTGGTATTTGATCTGATTTGGGTCGTTGACCTTATACGCACTAACCGCCACGTGGGACAAGATATGGGCAACCGGCGTCGTGGTATCAGCCGAAGCTCTTTTTGACGTCAGCGACTGAGCAGCGCGCGCCGGATTGGACTAGAACGCCTGCTAGGCTAGGTCTGCTTCCGGCCGTACGCAACGGCACCTCCGAGTTTAGCACACGTTCAGCCCGATACGTCCCTCGAACTCCGATCCAGCCGAGTGTTGAGGGAGAGTTTCGTCAGCACGACGGCGTGGTGACGATGATGATGTTCTACTGACGCAGGGCTTCGCCTAAGCACCGCTACAGTATTATCGAGGTGTACTATGGTGGAGGGGGGCACCGCACACGGCTAAAAGATCAAGCGATCAATTGTTGTGTCCTTGGGGTGCCCCCTGCCCCCGTATATAAAGGAGAAAGGGGGGAGGTGCGGCCGGCCAGAGAGGAGGCGCGCCAAGAGGAGTCCTACTCCCACCGGGAGTAGGACTCCCTCCCTTCCTTGTTGGAATAGGAGAAGGGGAAAAGAGGTGGAGGAGAGGAAGGAAAGGGGGGGCGACGCCCCCTCTCCTTGAACCATTCGGACTAGGGGCAGGGGCGCGTGGCCCTTGCCCTGGCCGCCTCTCCTCATCTCCACTAAGGCCCACTATGGCCCATTAACCCCCGGGGGGTTCCGGTAACCCCTCCGGTACTCCGGTAAAATCCCGATTTCACCCGGGACACTTCCGATATCTAAATATAGGCTTCCAATATATAAATCTTCATGTCTCGACCATTTCGAGACTCCGTGTCATGTCCGTGATCACATCCGGGACTCTGAACAACCTTCGCTACATCAAAACATATAAACTCATAATATAAATGTCATCGAAACTTTAAGCGTGCGGACCCTACGAGTTCGAGAACTATGTAGACATGACCGAGACACGTCTCTGGTCAATAACCAATAGCGGAACCTGGATGCTCATATTGGCTCCCACATATTCTACGAAGATCTTTATCGGTCAGACCGCATAACAACATACGTTGTTCCCTTTGTCATCGGCATGTTACTTGCCCGAGATTCGATCGTCGGTATCTTAATACCTAGTTCAATCTCGTTACTGGCAAGTCTCTTTACTCGTTCCGTAATACATCATCCCACAACTAACTCATTAGTTGCAATGCTTGCAAGGCTTAAGTGATGTGCATTACCGAGAGGGCCCAGAGATACCTCTCCGACAATCGGAGTGACATATCATAATCTCGAAATACGCCAACCCAACAAGTACCTTCGGAGACACCTGTAGAGCACCTTTATAATCACCCAGTTATGTTGTGACGTTTGGTAGCACACAAAGTGTTCCTCCGGTAAACGGGAGTTGCATAATCTCATAGTCATAGGAACATGTATAAGTCATGAAGAAAGCAATAACAACATACTAAACGATTGAGTGCTAAGCTAACGGAATGGGTCAAGTCAATCACATCCGTCTCCTAATCATGTGATCCCGTTAATCAAATGACAACTCATGTCTATGGCTAGGAAACATAACCATCTTTGATCAACGAGCTAGTCAAGTAGAGGCATACTAGTGACACTCTGTTTGTCTATGTATTCAGACAAGTATTATGTTTCTGGTTAATACAATTCTAGCATGAATAATAAACATTTATCATGATATAAGGAAATAAATAATAACTTTATTATTGCCTCTAGGGCATATTTCCTTCAGTCTCCCACTTGCACTAGAGTCAATAATCTAGATTACACAGTAATGATTCTAACACCCATGGAGCCTTGGTGCTGATCATGTTTTGCTCGTGGAAGAGGCTTAGTCAACGGGTCTGCAACATTCAGATCTATATGTATCTTGCAAATTTCTATGTCTCCCACCTAGACTAAATCCCGGATGGAATTGAAGCGTTCCTTGATGTGCTTGGTTCTCTTGTGAAATCTGGATTCCTTCGCCAAGGCAATTGCACCAGTATTGTCACAAAAGATTTTCATTGGACCCGATGCACTAGGTATGACACCTAGATCGGATATGAACTCCTTCATCCAGACTCCTTCATTTGCTGCTTCCGAAGCAGCTATGTACTCCGCTTCACATGTAGATCCCGCCATGACGCTTTGTTTAGAACTGCACCAACTGACAGCTCCACCGTTCAATGTAAACACGTATCCGGTTTGCGATTTAGAATCGTCCGGATCAGTGTCAAAGCTTGCATCAACGTAACCATTTACGATGAGCTCTTTGTCACCTCCATAAACGAGAAACATATCCTTAGTCCTTTTCAGGTATTTTAGGATGTTCTTGACCGCTGTCCAGTGATACACTCCTGGATTACTTTGGTACCTCCCTACTAAACTTATAGCAAGGCACACATCAGGTCTGGTACATAGCATTGCATACATGATAGAGCCTATGGCTGAAGCATAGGGAACATCTTTCATCTTCTCTCTATCTTCTGTAGTGGTCGGGCATTGAGTCTTACTCAACTTCACACCTTGTAACACAGGCAAGAACCCTTTCTTTGCTTGATCCATTTTGAACTTCTTCAAAACTTTGTCAAGGTATGTGCTTTGTGAAAGTCCAATTAAGCGTCTTGATCTATCTCTATAGATCTTGATGCCCAATATATACGCAGCTTCACCGAGGTATTTCATTGAAAAACTCTTATTCAAGTATCCCTTTATGCTATTCAGAAATTCTATATCATTTCCAATCAGCAATATGTCATCCACATATAATATTAGAAATGCTACAGAGCTCCCACTCACCTTCTTGTAAATACAGGCTTCTCCAAAAGTTTGTACAAAACCAAATGCTTTGATCACACTATCAAAGTGTTTATTCCAACTCCGCGAGGCTTGCACCAGTCCATAAATAGATCGCTGGAGCTTGCACACTTTGTTAGCTCCCTTTGGATCGACAAAACCTTCCGGTTGCATTATATACAACTCTTCTTCCAGAAATCCATTCAGGAATGCAGTTTTGACATCCATTTGCCAAATTTCATAATCATAAAATGCGGCAATTGCTAACATGATTCGGACGGACTTAAGCATCGCTACGGGTGAGAAGGTCTCATCGTAGTCAATCCCTTGAACTTGTCGAAAACCTTTCAAGTCGAGCTTTATAGACAGTAACATTACCGTCAGTGTCAGTCTTCTTCTTGAAGATCCATTTATTCTCAATTGCTTGCCGATCATCAGGCAAGTCAACCAAAGTCCACACTTTGTTCTCATACATGGATCCCATCTCAGATTTCATGGCCTCAAGCCATTTCGCGGAATCTGGGCTCACCATTGCTTCTTCATAGTTCGTAGGTTCGTCATGGTCTAGTGACATAACTTCCAGAACAGGATTACGGTACCACTCTGGTGCGGATCTTACTCTGGTTGACCTACGAGGTTCAGTAATAACTTGATCTGAAGTTTCATGATCATCATCATTAACTTCCTCACTAATTGGTGTAGGTGTCGCAGAAACCGGTTTCTGCGATGAACTACTTTCCAATAAGGGAGCAGGTACAGTTACCTCATCAAGTTCTACTTTCCTCCCACTCACTTCTTTTGAGAGAAACTCCTTCTCCGGAAAGATTCCGAATTTAGCAACAAAAGTCTTGCCTTCGGATCTGTGATAGAAGGTGTACCCAACAGTCTCCTTTGGGTATCCTATGAAGACACATTTCTCCGATTTGGGTTCGAGCTTATCAGGTTGAAGCTTTTTCACATAAGCATCGCAGCCCCAAACTTTAAGAAATGACAACTTTGGTTTCTTGCCAAACCACAGTTCATAAGGCGTCGTCTCAACGGATTTTGATGGTGCCCTATTTAACGTGAATGCGGCCGTCTCTAAAGCATAACCTCAAAACGATAGCGGTAAATCAGTAAGAGACATCATAGATCGCACCATATCTAGTAGAGTATGATTACGACGTTCGGACACACCATTACGCTGTGGTGTTCCGGGTGGCGTGAGTTGCGAAACTATTCCGCATTGTTTCAAATGTAGACCAAACTCGTAACTCAAATATTCTCCTCCACGATCAGATCGTAGAAACTTTATTTTCTTGTTACGCTGATTTTCAACTTCACTCTGAAATTCTATGAACTTTTCAAATGTTTCAGACTTATGTTTCATTAAGTAGATATACCCATATCTTCTCAAATCATCTGTGAAGGTGAGAAAATAACGATATCCGCCACGAGCCTCAATATTCATCGGACCACATACATCTGTATGTATGATTTCCAACAAATCTGTTGCTCTCTCCATAGTTCCGGAGAACGGCGTTTTAGTCATCTTGCCCATGAGGCACGGTTCGCAAGTACCAAGTGATTCATAATCAAGTGGTTCCAAAAGTCCATCAGTATGGAGTTTCTTCATGCGCTTTACACCGATATGACCTAAACGGCAGTGCCACAAATAAGTTGCACTATCATTATCAACTCTGCATCTTTTGGCTTCAATATTATGAATATGTGTATCACTACTATCGAGATTCAACAAAAATAGACCACTCTTCAAGGGTGCATGACCATAAAAGATATTATTCATATAAATAGAACAACCATTATTCTCTGATTTAAATGAATAACCGTCTCGCATCAAACAAGATCCAGATATAATGTTCATGCTTAACGCTGGCACCAAATAACAATTATTTAGGTCTAAAACTAATCCCGAAGGTAGATGTAGAGGTAGCGTGCCGACCACGATCACATCGACTTTGGAACCATTTCCCACGCGCATCGTCACCTCGTCCTTAGCCAATCTTCGCTTAATCCGTAGCCCCTGTTTCGAGTTGCAAATATTAGCAACAGAACCAGTATCAAATACCCAGGTGCTACTGCGAGCATTAGTAAGGTACACATCAATAACATGTATATCACATATACCTTTGTTCACCTTGCCATCCTTCTTATCCGCCAAATACTTGGGGCAGTTCCGCTTCCAGTGACCAATCTGCTTGCAGTAGAAGCACTCAGTCTCAGGCTTAGGTCCAGACTTGGGTTTCTTCTCCTGAACAACAACTTGCTTGTTGTGCTTCTTGAAGTTCCCCTTCTTCTTCCCTTTGCCCTTTTTCTTGAAACTGGTGGTCTTATTGACCATCAATACTTGATGCACCTTTTTGATTTCTACCTCCGCAGCCTTTAGCATTGCGAAGAGCTCGGGAATCGTCTTATCCATCCCTTGCATGTTATAGTTCATCACGAAGCTCTTGTACCTTGGTGGCAGTGATAGGAGAATTCTGTCAATGACGCTATCATCCGGAAGATTAACTCCCAGTTGAATTAAGTGATTATTATACCCAGACATTTTGAGTATATGCTCACTGACAGAACTATTCTCCTCCATCTTGCAGCTGTAGAACTTATTGGATACTTCATATCTCTCAATTCGGGCATTTGCTTGAAATATTAACTTCAACTCCTGGAACATCTCATATGCTCCATGACGTTCAAAACGTCGTTGAAGTCTCGGTTCTAACCCGTAAAGCATGGCACATTGAACTATCGAGTAGTCATCAGCTTTGCTCTGCCACACGTTCTTAACGCCGTCAGTTGCATCGGCGGCAGGCCTAGCACCCAGCGGTGCTTCCAGGACGTAATTCTTCTATGCAGCAATGAGGATAATCCTCAAGTTACGGACCCAGTCCGTGTAATTGCTACCATCATCTTTCAACTTTGCTTTCTCAAGGAACGCATTAAATTTCAACGGAACAACAGCACGGGCCATCTATCTACAATCAACATAGACAAGCAAGATACTATCAGGTACTAAGTTCATGATAAATTTAAGTTCAATTAATCATATTACTTAAGAACTCTGACTTAGATAGACATCCCTCTAATCCTCTAAGTGATCACGTGATCCATATCAACTAAACCATGTCTGATCATCACTTGAGATAGAGTAGTTTCAACGGTGAACATCACTATGTTGATCATATCTACTATATGATTCACGCTCGACCTTTCGGTCTCCGTGTTCCGAGGCCATATCTGTTATATGCTAGGCTCGTCAAGCTTAACCTGAGTATTCCGCGTGTGCAACTGTTTTGCACCCATTGTATTTGAACGTAGAGCCTATCACACCCGATCATCACGTGGTGTCTCAGCACGAAGAACTTTCGCAACGGTGCATACTCAGGGAGAACACTTATACTTTGATAATTTAGTGAGGGATCATCTTATAATGCTACCGTCAATCAAAGCAAGATAAGATGCATAAAAGATAAACATCACATGCAATCAATATAAGTGATATGATATGGTCATCATCATGTTGTGCTTGTGATCTCCATCTCCGAAGCACCGTCATGATCACCATCGTCACCGGCGCGACACCTTGATCTTCATCGTAGCATCGTTGTCGTCTCGCCAATCTTATGCTTCTATGACTATCGATACCGCTTAGTGATAAAGTAAAGCATTACAGGGCGATTGCATTGCATACAATAAAGCGACAACCATATGGCTCCTGCCAGTTGCCGATAACTCGGTTACAAAACATGATCATCTCATAATAAATTTTAGCATCATGTCTTGACCATATCACATCACCACATGCCCTGCAAAAACAAGTTAGACGTCCTCTACTTTGTTGTTGCAAATTTTACGTGGCTGCTACGGGCTTAGCAAGAACCGTTCTTACCTACGCATCAAAACCACAACAATAGTTTGTCAAGTTGGTGTTGTTTTAACCTTCGCAGGGACCGGGCGTAGCCACACTCGGTTCAACTAAAGTTGGAGAAACTGACACCTGCCAGCCACCTGTGTGCAAAGCACGTCGGTAGAACCAGTCTCGCGTAAGCGTACGCGTAATGTCGGTCCAGGCCGCTTCATCCGACAATACCGCCGAACCAAAGTATGACATGCTGGTAAGCAGTATGACTTATATCGCCCACAACTCACTTGTGTTCTACTCGTGCATATAACATCAACGCATAAAACCTGGCTCGGATGCCACTGTTGGGAAACGTAGTAATTTCAAAAAAATTCCTACGCACACGCAAGATCATGGTGATGCATAGCAACGAGAGGGGAGAGTGTTGTCCATGTACCCTCGTAGACCGAAAGCGGAAGCGTTAGCACAACGCCATTGATTTAGTCATACGTCTTCACGATCCGACCGATCAAGTACCGAACGCACGGCACCTCCCAGTTCAGCAGACGTTCAGCCCGATGACGTCCCTCGAACTCCGATCCAGCCGAGTGTTGAGGGAGAGTTTTGTCAGCATGACAGCATGCTGCTGCTGATGATGTTCTAATGACGCAAGGCTTCGCCTAAGCACCGCTACAGTATTATCGAGGTGGACTATGGTGGAGGGGGCACCGCACACGGCTAAAAGATCAACCGATCAATTGTTGTGTCCTTGGGGTGCCCCCTGCCCCCGTATATAAAGGAGCAAGGGGGAGGTGCGGCCGGCCAGGGAGGAGGCGCGCCAGGAGGAGTCCTACTCCCACCGGGAGTAGGACTCCCTCCCTTCCTTGTTGGAATAGGAGAAGGGGGAAAGAGGTGGAGGAGAGGAAGGAAAGGGGGGGCGCCGCCCCCCTCTCCATGTCCTATTCGGACTAGGGGGAGGGGCGCGCGGCCCTTGCCCTGGCCGCCTCTCCTCCTCTCCACTAAGGCCCACTATGGCCCATTAACGCCCGGGGGGTTTCGGTAACCCCTCCGGTACTCCGGT
The DNA here is from genome assembly GCF_018294505.1 of Triticum aestivum. Taxonomy (NCBI): domain Eukaryota; kingdom Viridiplantae; phylum Streptophyta; class Magnoliopsida; order Poales; family Poaceae; genus Triticum; species Triticum aestivum. The sequence continues at coordinate 369,062,611 of NC_057796.1, read as the reverse complement.
AAAATCCCGATTTCACTCGGAACACTTCCGATATCCAAATATAGGCTTCCAATATATCAATGTTCATGTCTCGACCATTTCGAGACTCCTCTTCATGTCCGTGATCACATCTGGGACTCCGAACAACCTTCGGTACAACAAAACATATAAACTCATAATATAACTGTCATCAAAACTTTAAGCGTGTGGACCCTACGGGTTTGAGAACTATGTAGAAATGACCGAGACACGTCTCCGGTCAATAACCAATAGCGGAACCTGGATGCTCATATTGGCTCCCACATATTCGACGAAGATCTTTATCGGTCAGACCGCATAACAACATACGTTGTTCCCTTTGTCATCGGTATGTTACTTGCCCGAGATTCGATCATCGGTATCTTAATACCTAGTTCAATCTCATTACCGGCAAGTCTCTTTACTCGTTCCGTAATACATCATCCCACAACTAACTCATTAGTTGCAATTCTTGTGAGGCTTAAGTGATGTGCATTACCGAGAGGGCCCAGAGATACCTCTCCGACAATCGGAGTGACAAATCCTAATCTCGAAATACGCCAACCCAAGAAGTACCTTCAGAGACACATGTAGAGCACCTTTATAATCACCCAGTTACGTTGTGATGTTTGGTAGCACACAAAGTGTTCCTCCGGTAAACGGGAGTTGCATAATCTCCTAGTCATAGGAACATGTATAAGTCATGAAGAAAGCAATAGCAACATACTAAACGATCGAGTGCTAAGCTAATGGAATGGGTCAAGTCAATCACATCATTCTCCTAATGATGTGATCCCGTTAATCAAATGACAACTCATGTCTATGGCTAGGAAACATAACCATCTTTGATCAACAAGCTAGTCAAGTAGAAGCATACTAGTGACACTCTGTTTGTCTATGTATTCACACAAGTATTATGTTTCCGGTTAATACAATTCTAACATGAATAATAGACATTTATCATGATATAAGGAACTAAATAATAACTTTATTATTTCCTCTAGGGCATATTTCCTTCATTGATCTCCCGAGGCCGGACATGACCCAGGAAAGTGTGCCCGGCCAGAGAGATCGAGCATGTCGGGTAATGTGGTGCAACCCTGCAGGGAAGTTTATCTATTCGAATAGCCGTGATCTTCGGTAACAGGACAACTTGGAGTTGTACCTTGTCCTTATGACAACTAGAACCGGATACTTAATAAAACACACCCTTCCAAGTGCCATATATAACCCGGTGATCGCTCTCTAATAGGGCGACGAGGAGGGGATCGCCGGGTAGGTTTATGCTATGCGATGATACTTGGTGAACTTACCATCTACTCTCTTCTACATGCTGCAAGATGGAGGTGGCCTGAAGCGTAGTCTTCAACGGGATTAGCTACCCCCCTCTTATTCTAGCATTCTGCAGTTCAGTCCACCGATATGGCCCTTTACACATATACCCATGCATATGTAGTGTAGCTCCTTGCTTGCGAGTACTTTGGAGGAGTTCTCACGGTTGCTTTTGTCCCTCCTTTCCCCCTTTCCCTTCTACCTGGTTGTCGCAACCAGATGCTGGAGCCCAGGAGCCAGACGCCACCGTCGTCGACGACTCCTACTACACCGGAGGTGCCTACTACTACGTGCAGGCCGCTGACGACGACCAGGAGTAGTTTAGGAGGATCCCAGGCAGGAGGCCTGCGTCTGTTTCGATCTGTATCCCAATTTGTGCTAGCCATCTTATGGCAACTTGTTTAACTTATGTTTGTACTAAGATATTGTTGCTTCCGCTGGCTCGTCTATGATCGAGCACTTGTATTCGAGCCCTCGAGGCCCCTGGCTTGTATTATGATGCTTGTATGACTTATTTTATTTTAGAGTTGGGTTGTGATATCTTCCCGTGAGTCCCTGGTCTTGATCGTACACGTTTGCGTGTATGATTAGTGTACAATTGAATCGGGGTTGTCACAAGTTGGTATCAGAGCCGACTGCCTGTAGGAATCCCCCTTTCCAACTCCTTGGCCGAAGTCGAGTCTAGACATTACAAAACTTCTACTAACATGGCTGTGTGCCTTACGGGCCCACGTCGCCATTTGGGTGGCAATAGGATCTTTTATTCCTCGTCTATACTCTGGGACTCTGAGCTCTCTTCTATTCGGGTTAAATGATTTTGCTAAAAACAAAACTAACTTTAGGTTCTCGAAAATACTTTCTCCCGGAGAGCCCTCACTTCAGATGATCGCCTGCTGCACTAGAAGATTCCGAAGTTACTCTACGATGCTCTCTCGAGTCTTTGTGCCATCGCATTTGCGATTTCCTTCCACCGTCAACCCCTATGAAAACTGCATACACTTTCCATTCATACAATCATTCCCCGTTGATCTTGTTATTACGAGATGCCCCAAAATACTCTCTGTTGTCCCGAGAACCCTTTGAGCTTACTGCCTTGCAATTCTTTACCACATGAATACCCCTACGGATAATTCCTCACACTTACCGAGTATCCGCTCATCCCCAGTTGTTCTGGTGTTTCCCAAAAGTCTTCAAAATACTATTCGATCCTCCAAAAATCCTTAACAGCTTATTGCTCTGCAAATACTTGTCTGCTTGCATTATGGGTGCTTCCCATATGTCTGGCAATATTCATTAGTCTCCTTTGACACCGTCATTTGATCCCATTGATTCAACATGAGTGCCAATGCACGCAATCATCAATTTACCCTTTTAAATTATCTTTTCGGCTCAGATGTCATTTTGAACATGAGCTGGTTCTCGACCAAACTATTTGTTGTCGATTGTGCCTCTGGTCTATTCAACTTGTCCATCATTGATCACAGCGTCTGCTTCTGATCCTTTGATTTGGAATCATAATTCCTTTGCATTTAAGCTTCGAATTATTCAGATGATCCCATAACCTGTTGCATTTGCATTCTTTCCTCTTCTGGTTGAGTACCGATACTCACATCATATCCTTTGTGGACCATCAAGTCCTTTGTTGGATTGTTATCCGACAATGTCCTTCAAATTTAATCACCTTGTGAGTTCTTTCCCTGATACATAATGTCTTTGGTAAATTGTATCCTCTCCCTGTTTCAAGCATGCTTTGCTTTCGAGCTATTGTTCATTACTCCTAAAGCTCGTGGTATTTGTTCCTAAGATGCCCTGATGGGTTGAACCAATGCCTTTCCCAATCTGTGTGAACCCGAAAGATTTAACGGGTCATACTCCTCTGGTAATTCACCAGGTAGTTCTTCACCTTCAGTTAATGTTAACAGAGCAGTGAGTGAAAGTTTATGCATTGGAGAAGTGGGAGTCGACCTTGAACTTTGTGTTCATGCCCATAGACACGATGTAGATCTTATCATGAAAGCTTCTCTTAAAAATAAATTGTCCCCTTGGTATAAGTTCATCTTACATCCGGGATTTGGTCCTTTGCAATTGTGGTTCTGACCATATTGTTCCTTTTTGATCCCATTTCTTAGACAAGTTGAAGTACTTGTCTTCTGCAGAGTAATACCCCAGTCCAACCTCTACTTTGATTTGTCATCGAGTATTACCCCCTGGTATCTCAAGATTATCACGGAACTGCATAACTTCTTATGAGTTCTTCATCAAGTGCTACATTCTCATTGATTCCAATTTTTCACGGGCTCTGAGTTATTAAACACTCAAAGACACCGATAACTGACTCGAGTCCGCATCGCGATTAAGCAACTCTTGGTAACCTTCATTACTTACGAGTTTGAACTCAATCACGTCATTCCTAGCCTGTTTGGCTATATCCTTGTCGTGCCGATTTTAACTGTGCTACCTGGTCCTTCCCAGAGCACAATTTTTTGACGAAGAGCTAAGCTTACGTCGATCTTTCCTCATCATATCATTTCGCTTTGGACAGCAAGCTTGCTTTGGAATTTGTGTCGTACCCTTGGTTCCATTAACCTTTCGCTTCATCATTCCTTTGACGTGATGTCATCGCCGATCTATTACAACTTCGTGGAGCCTCTCGACAAAATTTGTCGTGATCATCATCAACATCTTGACTCCTTCCAGGATATCAACCAAATTCATGATGGTAAGTGCCATTCTCGTCCCTTGGTAATTTGAGTTACCATCGACAACATCTTTACCTTCCTTTCATCACAAACTTGTTCATGTTATGGATGCAACTTGCTATCCAGTTTGTAATATGTTCCACCTTGGATTATTATCATCTTTTATATCAAGGATGTTGTGAGAATTGCTCCACCTCTTAAATAATTCTTGGTATTATGATACTTCACACCATCACCATTGTTTCTTGGTCCCCGTGTTGTTTCTAACCGGAAAATCGACAATTGAACTATGATGTGCGACTTCAAATCTTCTAGCAACCCTATTGCTTTGAAGTTAATGGTCGATAATTCATTCTTAGACCATTGGTTATTGAATCACCATTCTAACATCGATCATGCTACCTAAGCCCATATATTGGATGCACCTTTCAACCAATGTTTAACTGTGTATGTTTTCCTCGAGCATACCTCATTATATCAATTGATTTGACAAATGTTATCTCCTTGTTCACCTAGGTGTGGAAATCCATCTTTTCAAAATCTCAATGAATTATCGCTGAGTTCATCAGCCACCTCCTCATCTTCTCCTTGGTTTAATGATGAACTCTTGTGTCGGAACTTGCTCCCATAGTTCATTTCCCGAGAATCTTACATTACCATCTCGTCAAATTTGTGTTGCACCTTTTCTTCTCAGGCATCCTAAGTCTGAGGTATCCTGACACCAATCGGATCTGAACCTCGGTCAGATATGATGGTTGGAACATATTTCCAAGAGTTATAACATTGGTCTTTAGATGACTCGGTGAGGTGATGTCATGCCTAGCACGCTTGACCAGAGGACCTATTGTTATAGTTTCCTTCTTAGCAAGGATATCCATTCTTCCATGATGAAATTGTAAATTATTCTATAAGTTGTTCCTGATTGATCCTTTGTGTATCCAAAATTTGACCCTTACATGATGACCATGTCAATGCTATCTCGAAGCATGTATGTGGTACTCTGATTTTCAATAAGAACATTTGAAGCACAATGCCAAATTTTCTTTATCAAATTATCCAAACACTGTTGTATGGGTAATGTCATGAAATTTCTCTCCCCTTTCCTAAAGGGTTTTCTACATTATATCCTGTCATGGATATCATGCTCTGTTTGTCCTTGGGAAGGATATACCCCTGAATTATGTGTTTAAACACATTTTTCCTTTCCATTGTTCTATTTAATCTGATGATCACCTTTTCCTTTCCATTGTTTTTCTTAACCTTTCTTGTGATCTATAAGATCTAAGCAGCAATATTATTCTGCTTATGTGAACACCTTGGTGTACAACCGTGTCAGTAAGACCCTGCTGCATTTGTCGATAGCATTCCGGCAACCACCGATGGATGAGAACTTTGCCTATTGGTCCGCCTCGTTCAACGAGCAGGAAAATGGTTCTCTTCGTCCCTCGCCCTTGGTATCGAGTTGTTGCCGACATAACTGACAGGCTACCCTCTGACATGCCTGGCTATCGTGACCGTGCAAGATGTCAGCCCCTTTCTACTTTAAACCACATGGTGGGCCCATAACCCGCAGTTCCACAAGATCGAAACCTGACTCTCCTGTACACCCTGTTGCCAAAGTTATTCCTAGAGCTTGACTTTGTATGTAGTTCACGGGCCACCTGCCTAGTGATCTATTCTGGTATCAGACATAATACTTATTCCCATTGCTCTGAACCCCTTTCACACTTCGCTTCAAGCAACAAACGATTGCCTATGCACTTGAAACTTCTACTTTGCACCTTCTTACTTTGCTCTCGATAATTTCTTAAGTTTCAATTCGAGAGTTACTTTTTGCCACCTTTCCCGATGTTATCGACCAGATAGTCAACCTTGCAGAAGCCCGTTCCCCCGAAATACCCCCCTTATTTTTTCGTAAGTACGATGAAGTTCCCGAAGAAAGGATAACGACTTCATCATGATGGCCTGAAACAGAGGAAGGAATACGCCAATGTAATGGATCGACCTCTGCGAGAAGAGCAACCAAGACCGAGAAGATTCATTAGAGTTTCGTAACCACATCTTTCCCCATTACTTCACCTCTTAAATCTCGGGACGAGATTTCTTGTACTAGAGGAGAATTGTGACGCCCGGATAATTAAGCTACAGTAATTCCACGCTAATGATGCCATGTCACCAGTATTACTGTTGCTAATCTCACGTTGATCCAAAACCGGTTCAAATTCAAAATTCAAAATCAGGCAAACAACAATGGTTTTCAAATGTTAAAACTAAAATGTTCGGGAGGTATAAAATAAACCATAAGCAATTATGGTGAAGGGCCCATATCTAAATAAAATATTTAAATGCACAATAGTAGATAAAACAACGGCAAAATAATTATTTAAATGCTTTTAAATACTAAACAAGTATTAAACTAGTTCATTTGGTCACCAAGCTTGTTGAGGTAGTGGCATATGTTATTATGCTAATTTAGGAGTAGGGGTTATATTTTTGTAAAACTATTTGCTAACTAAAAGGAAACACAAAAGAAAGGTAAATAAAATAAAACAAAAGGAAGGAAAACCCCCCGGCTGCCCATGGGCATCGGCCCAACCCACCCAGCCGGCCAGCCCATCTGGCCCCAATCGGCCCACCCCGCTCTCCCCATAACCCCCACTCCCGTAACCCTAACCCCCTGTCGCCCCCACTTCGCCCCCCACTCGTTCCACTCCCCCTCTCTGCCTCCCTCCCCGACCCAGATCGGGATCGGGGGTGCTCGATGCCGCCGCCGCCCGGAACCCCCGCCGGGGCCACCCTGCCACCCGCTGTCGTCAGTGCCGCCACCTCGACTTCGTCGCTCGTCCTCACCCCCCTCCTCGCGACGCCAACGCCCCGCCGCCCCTGGACATCGGCGCCGTCGCCTTGCGCCGCACCACCGCCGCCCGGAGACCTCACCGCCTCAACCTCTTCCCCGTCGTCGACCCCGCCGACCAGTCCCCGTCGTCCTCCCCGCCGGACCACATCGAGCCTTGCCGCCACCTCTACTCTCCAACGCCGGTGAGGGCCGTGCCCTCCTCCTCCCCTCTCTACCCCATGTGCCACGACCTCGTCCGCCGCTCGCCGTTGCCACCTGACCCGCGCGCCGGCCGCACCCAGTGTGTGCGCCCGCGGCCGCCGGCGGTGCTCTATCCGCTGTTGTTGTGGCCCGCGCGCTGCCTGCGCCCCACCTCCGCCTCTGCCTCTACCGCCGCCTTGCTCCCCCCGTCACTGCACCACGCCTTGCATGCGCCCCCACCGCATCCTCCCACGCGCGCCTCCCCGACCGGCGCCTCCTGC